>NC_048418.1:8674639-8967264 GCF_013103735.1 Etheostoma cragini | reverse complement strand
TGAGTGAGAAGAGAAGCGAGGAGGGATCCCTGAACATGCTGAAGGACAGGATCAGCCCATGGCCGGTCAGTAGCTGAAATGTCCGTGGAAATATCAGGGTAAAGTTGGGGATGCACTTCTAAGCCATTTTTAAGCCTTGTCTGTTTTTGGTATTATGTCTTCAATGTCTGTGTAGTAACGTAAATTAAACATCACTGTTTGTTCTGCCTCAGGAGAGCTCCCCATCAGGCTCAGGCTCAGGCTCAGGCTCTTGTTCCTCCCAGGACACAGACATATCTCTACCAGGCGCGCTCATCAGCAGCAATGCTGCACCTTCTAAAGGTTATTATAACTGGCATCTTATGTATTGACATCATTTCCTTGCTATAAAAGACAAATAAGCTCACAGTACCATGTATTAGGTTTTATGTAAACATACAATATATGCTTTGTCCCACCTCCTCTTCTACTCTTTCTGATGTAGAGGGGCATCTGTCGTCATATTCGGCTCATACTCTAGAGCGTCCTGAGTCGTTGATAGACTACTGCACAGTCAACAATCTGAATGGCTACCAGAGTGCCAGGCCACTTAAATATTTGAACATACCCATCAAACCAGGCCTGCCTGCCACTGAATATGAGACACAGCTGGATAACCTCACCCTCAAGCCTCAGCAACAAGGTACAAGCAGTTCAAGCATAATGGATGAAATGGTTGATCATCAGGGTGCAATTTGTGAAAGAAACAAAGGGGTGGATGCTTTTTGATCATGTATAACAAATCAAAACGTGCAAGAATTAAATCTCCCTTCCAATACCGTGGATAGTGCCACTCGGCCAGCCACGCCAAAACATGTTTTATTTATGAACTTCAATATTCAGTGTGAATTCTCAAAATGAAATCGCACAACAGGATGAATTTAACTGTCGTCACCGCATGATGTTCACTTTTTCTTTGCAAAACTCAACTACCATGGCCCCTGGACCGTCATCTGGCGGTGCCTGTAGCCGGAACACAGTCACCTGATGGGGGCAAAAACATCTAAAACTGCCACTGATACGACGGAGCTAAACTACGGAGCTGTAGCGGCTAAACCAACAACTGCCACTGGGATTTTATCATTCAATCACACGACTAGACTGTTCACATTACTGTAATTTACTTAGTTTAAAATACTTCTGGTTTAGGTATGTAACAAATGGTATTGGTAAAGTAGCGTTGATCACAGTGACTGAGGGATACCTTTTGTCCCCTCTGCAAAATCACACCCTGGTAATAATGATCATACAGTTCTAGAAAGTTGAATTACATTTAATGTTTTAGCTGGTTTGCCAAAATGTACAAGCAAAATCTGAATCACTCCCCTTTGTCCTCCATTTCAGCAGATTACTCGCTTCCATTGCTGCATTCCCCTCCCTCACAAGGCCCAATTGCCCAGTGGATTGCGACACGGCGTGAGGATATTGTCTCCCAGATGACAGAGGCCTGTCTGAACCAAAGCTTGGATGCCCTGCTGTCCCAAACCATGCTTATGCGGGAGGATTACGAGCTGGTGAGGACCCAGCCAACGCGCACCGCTAAGGTCCGCCAGCTCCTGGACAACTGTCACCGACACAACGAAGACTTCTGCCGCATTGTTGTCCGCAAGCTGATTGACAACAAGCAAATGGGCCTGAAGCCGTTCCCACCTGAAATCGGCTCCCCTACACTCGTCCCCAACCCACCGCCACTGTCCATGTCCTGCAATATCCCCAGGAACGTGTAGCAGCAGTCACAGGCAATCAATGAAAACAATCCAGATTATTAACTGTGCCAACTTTACACTACAACTCTTACTTTTTTTTTTTTTTTGTCGTCAAGATGGTCACTGTGGTTTCTGTCAGTATTTCCCTCAAAGAGAAGGAGGAGGAGCAGGAACCGAGGGCTCCGCGAGCAAAAAAGAGTCACAGGTACAAAACAAAGCTTTTGGCTTTGAAGAATATCCACTCACGAGGGACAAAAGGTTTTATTCTATACAATCAGAATCAAAAGTTTGAAGGAATCAATGTTTTTTTTTAACAATGTCATTGATTTATTGAGAAAATGTATTTATAGTCCTTTTATTCTGAGTGGATGTATTGCAGAGTTTATCTCCTTTGCTTTTGTCTCCGAAGCTCAGTTGCGTGTGCGCGTGGTGGTGGGGGAGCGGGAGTTCAGTATAGTTGTGGGGTCCCGACAGCTTTGTGGGGACAAAATGCTGGACCCCACAACTTTAAAGGGCTATTTGAGGGTTAAGACTTGGTTTTTAGGATTAGGGTTAGAATTAGGCTAGGGTAAAGGTTAAGGTTAGGCATTTAATTGTGATGGTTAGAGTAAGGGGCTAGGGATGCAATATGTCAATGACAGGTCCCCACAAAGATAGTGCTTAACATCCCGGATACACTCTGTTGATCTGAGTAAGTGATATTAGGAATGTTAACATGCTGGAAAACCTACAGCAAAAACAAGGTTAAGTCCCATTAAAGCAATCTTATTGTTGAACTTCCCTGATAATGTTTACCGCCTGTGAAAGTGAGCGTGTGAGGGCATGTGGCCCTCACAGTGTTGATATTGAAGCTAAGTATGTGGTCTTGGATGTTAACAGCGTAACCTTACTGTAGTGTTGGTATGAGTTGTGATTTGGTTAGACTGTGACCGCATGGGAAGTTTTTGTCCCTGCCCCCGGCTCTTTTTCCTCCCCCTCCTCTCTTTGTCTAGTTGAACTAAAGAGTTGCTGGGACGTTGAGTAAAGAGGAAGTTGAGATTGTAAAATAAGACTCAGAATGAGAGGGATGCGTATCTGTCTCTGTCTAGATTAAAAGTGGACCAAAGTGATCTAATTTCTTTTGGTATTCTCAGTAGTGGCCTCACCTCACAGTATTTTTAAGTGTTTTTTAATAATGACATTTCAGACTCATCTGGATACTTCCAGAGTGGCAGTTTATCGATGGGTTTTGCATTTTTGATCCGGCTGAGCTGTTCTGCAGGAGAAATGAACACATGAACAGATAAGATCAAACCGGTTCTGCTTGCTTGTAGCAACCTTTCATTTACCTGTTTTATAATGTTCACTCTAAGCAGCCAGTGCTCAGTTCATCACTATCTAGACACGTACACTGTTTTCTACTGTAGCTGTGCTTCCTAATCTGCTCAAAACGAATAAAATCATTTTCACTCTGTTACTCATAGACAGAGATCAGTGCCATTTAGCTAGGCTTAATGACAGTAGCACCAGATTGTTTGTATAAATAATACTGAGTAATACAGTTTTTGAATTACTTCATGCATTGTAAACAAAGTTTCCATGACACCATTACTTTCAGTCCTCCTTATAGCCATGTTTGTATATAAGTGTGTGTGATAGGACTGCAACTAACGATTACTTTGACAATTACTTTCTTGATCAGTCGTTTGGATTATAAAATGGTAGAAAATGTTCTTCACTGTTTCCCTGAGCCCAAGGTACATCTTGAAACTTTGTCTAAAACCCGAGGCTATTTATTTTACCATCATAGAAGACTATTTACTTTTAAATGGCTGGAACGTTTTTTGAAATGTTTGTTTTTTTGCTTAAAACTAACTTAATTGATTTTAAAAAATAGTTTAAAGATTAATTTTTATAATTGATTCATCAAGTGATCTTTTCAGCTCTAGTGTGTATGTTGTGTGCAGGTTTACATCTCATTAAGGGTCTTACTGTCTTCATCACTGCCTTTTCTTCCTACTTCCTGGGTAGCAGTAGATAAATAGTAGTAGTGTAGCTGTGTCATTTACTGTCATTACATCCACATATTCCCCACACAATAACCGTTGTATTGGTTCCCATCATTGGGTTCAAAGTTATTTTCAGTTCAATAAAGAACTTTAAAAAACACTGTGGGAAATGAGCCACAGCAGGTCATGACACAGAAAATCGTAAACAATTACATCATGTCATTTAAACGACGACAGGAAGGCCAAGCAAGGTCAATATGTTTCCATAATGTTGCCTTGTCTTTGATAACCGTGCCTCATTTTCTGCTTTTGAAATGTGCAAAAGCATTTTACGTACATATCAAGAAAAGATGAGTAAAGCGTGTGCATTATCTCTTGGTGAAGAACTCATGCATTGTTTTCGTTAAGTGATGATTTGATATTCGTAGAATGACCTTCAAAATACGGTTTCCTTTGGTGTCAGTTGTTCAAACAGTAATAAAATGTGTTACAGAACCATAGCGTTGATGGGTAGGTGTGGTTTCAACAGAAACTACGTTTTTTTTTTGTATCAAACTTTTCATTAAAATGGGTACTCTGTTTTTACTTCTGACTGCTTTCTTCTTCATTTCTTTTTTACATAGAATTAATCCAAGTCCAATATTTACGTTATTAGAGGAGTTGGCTCACATAATGTTATCTTCTATTGAAAGCTGTTGGATTTGAATGGCAAGAAACAAGGGGTGTTATGTGTACATGTAGATTACTGAACAGTCCTTCTGGGGACAGACCCAGGTGCAGAATTACAAAGAGACACAACAAACAACCCCAAAAGACACAAAAAAGAACAAAGACACAAAACAATCTCAAAGAGAGGCAAAGAGTTTGTGTCTCTTTCACTCTGGCTGTCCTGCTCCTTTCTAGAAAGGGTACCGGGAATATTACATGTCCGGGGTTTGAGGTACATTGTCCCATACATGTGAATAACAACCTGTCTTGAGTGGATGATAGAGAAGCAGCTGCTGGGCCAATCACGGTGCATTGTATACTCTTTAATGACAGTATATGTCATAATCTGTTTTATATCATACATTCTTTTGACCGTATCTGAAACCCAGAAGCAGCTTGGCTCCCTCTGTCTTAGCTGTTGAGGACTGCCGGGGGGCAGGGACGGGGTCTGCTTGTCTCTGAAAATAGGACAGGGGGGAACACGAGAGTGCGGTAGGCCTGGTGCTGGAAAAACACCCGTTGTCGTCGTGCTGAGCAACACGGATTGCAACATCGACCGTCCTGTTGCTACATCTAAGATGACCGATATCTCACTGCCTGGTTCAGAGGAGCAGCACGGACGTAAGGGAGACTCTGTAGGAAAAATCATACCTGTTGATCTTCTATACGTAACCAAACAAAGTAAGTTCTTTTTACACATTGGCCCTTTAAGTCTTAAATTACAACAACTCAGCTGTATGATATGTCCATGTCTGGATGCATAAAGAGCGTTAGGAATCATTAGTAAAGGAATGGCCACATGTCAGACCTTTTCTTGTAAACTGGACATTTTCGGTTTAATGTTTCAGGCTTGAGAAGTATAGTTAAGAAAAATCATGTCCTATTTATATGGAACAACAGTATGTTTTAACTGTTATATTTGAATGATGCACTGTAATTATTGTCCTATCATCTCCACACCAGCCCTGGACTAATGGAGGATCTGAGGCACACGATTGGGGTCATGTCACAGACAATATGCCCAAGTTTACGGACTCCATCTGATGAGGACTTAAAGGCCCAAAATAATGGGAAAGTGGAGGAGAAAATGCAGATGAAGAGAGAAATCTCCCTCATGAATGGAATCTGCCTGATTGTTGGCAACATGATCGGCTCTGGGATCTTTATCTCACCAAAGGGTGTACTCATGCACAGTGCCTCTTACGGGCTGTCGTTATTGATTTGGGCTTTTGCAGGCATCTTCTCCGTGTTTGGAGCGTTGTGTTATGCAGAACTCGGCACCACCATCACCAAGTCTGGAGCTAGCTACGCCTACATCCTGGAGGCATTCGGAGGCTTCCTTGCATTTATCCGTCTATGGACGTCCATCCTGTTGATCGAGCCAGCCAGCCAGGCTGTGATTTCACTGACCTTTGCCAACTACCTTGTGGAGCCTTTCTACCCCACTTGCCAGCCGCCATATGATGCTGTCCGGCTTATTGCTGCAGCCTGCCTCTGTGAGAAAGAAACATGCATGTGTCTACAGTTCATCACTCAGAAAAAAAGAATGCAGGATATAGAAATGAGCTTTGCCTTCATGATTCATGAAAGTCTGCAATTGTTTGCAGAAGAATATAGGCAGAAAAAACTCACTTTACTGTCATGTAGTGTTTGAGATGGATGTCCCGATGCCCACTTTGGCTTCACCCCAGTTCTGTCAGCTCAACCCACCCAATTAGCATGTTTCACTGTTGTGCTGCAGATTGAAAAAGGCTGAAACAAAACGCTTACAGTTGAAGTTACAATCCTTAAGACTTTCTTTAGGTTAAAGATCTGTATGTATGGTTGCATTGAATCTTTTTTTCTTTTTTTTTAACATGAAGTAATTACCTCTACAGAGTAGCTTTTACTGTTAGTGGCAGAGTCTGCCATTCACAAGAGGGATTCACAGGAAACAATGAACACTAGAACCCTGCTTCTTTATGAATGACATGGGCAAAACCAAGTGCTGGAGTGTTATTGTAGCCCTAGCACATATTTAGCTATCCATGGATCCCAGTACCCAGGACTCAGTAACCCTGTGTGGAACTGGCACTAACTATAATTAGACTGTACAGCCTGGCTTTGTGGTGTCAACAATGTTATTAGCAGAAGTGGTATTTAGGTGAGAGAAGCTACACCAGCCTTACTAAGAAGTCAGTTTCTGTTTCTGTTCACTGATGGAGACAATGGCCCACGCCACATGTCACAGAGGAGATGATCAGATCTTGGGCATGGGGCTTAGACACAGCAGGTTTCCAATAGCTATCTAGTTTTTGAATCTCGAACATACAGTATCAAAGAATTTACAAACCAATGTGGTTTACCATTGTTTCCTGAATAATTTATTTTTGCAAATGCAACCTTACAGGAAAGCAGAAGTTGTACATGAATGTCTCAATCATGCAGAGGAAGAGTTATTAATTGCCTATGGTTTTCCCAGGTATGCTCATCTTCATTAACTGTGCCTATGTGAAATGGGGGACTCTGGTCCAGGACATTTTCACTTACGCCAAACTCATGGCGCTCTGCCTCATCATTGTTGTAGGAATACTGAAAATATCTACTGGTAAGATTATGTAAAAGTATGAATGCATCAGTGAAAAAAACATATATATATATATATATATATATATATATATATATATGTGTGTGCTTTAAACTTTGACTTCTATTTGTGCAGGAGGATCAAAGCACTTCAATAGTCCGTTTGAGGGCTCTTCCACGGATCCCGGAGCCATTGCTTTGGCCTTCTACTCAGCTCTGTTCTCCTTCTCCGGCTGGGATACACTCAACTTTGTCACTGAGGAGATTCGGAATCCAGAGAGGTAACACACACATTCACAAACATACAAAGAGACACATGTTTGAAACATTAGTGTTAATTTTACTTATTGTTTCTGGTCCACTGGCAAGAACTCCGCTCTCAGTTTTCTTTGTGTACAGTCAGTGTGGTCAGACGGTAAAAGCTGAATAAAGTAAGGCAGGTTGTCGAATTACAGTAACAGTCCATCATTTGTTTATGCATTATTTAAGGCTGCTAAAATCAATGTTTTCATATTACCAGTGGATCAAATGACTATATATTTGTGAAAAGCATTACTTGTACTTTCTACCAGGCATGTTTTTGGACAGCCACATGCAATTCCCTAACTTATAGATTTTATCCTTTTTTGTTTGTTTTGTTGGCATCCTAAATAATTGTCTGTCAAGGTTAGACTTGCAACTTGAGAAAAATGTTGAACATGAATCTGTCACTGCAGCTTTTCAGTGAGTCAGACAATGCTGTGTTGTTTTTTGATGTTGTTGTTGGTGTAGGAATCTGCCCCTGGCCATTGCCATCTCTATGCCCATAGTGACCATCATCTACCTGCTGACCAACGTGGCGTACTATGTGGTTCTGGACATGCCCTCATTGCTGGCCAGTGACGCCGTTGCTGTGGTAAGACACAAACAGTCACCTGAGAAAGATGATATACTCTGCTGCTAAATATAGTCCTGAAATGAGTCTCACATTGCCAGACCTATCTCCACTACGCAGTGGAAATAGCTCTGGCTACACCACAGATACATCCTGGGATATGAGAAAAAAAACGATCTGTGTTGTTTCCCTTTTTTTAAACCAATCACATTTGTTTGTCTTGGGTAGCGCTAAGCTCCGGACACAACAACAGTGGCTTTGCAAAATGGTCTCAGGAAGGAACTTGTTTTGCTGTAACATTTGCACCCCACAAAAGAAATACAGTACAGGACACAATGCAGTATTGTGAGCTATTTAAACTGTCAGGCTTTACCCTGGAAAATGTAGTTCCATTGATTTGGACTATGAAATAGTTGACCCAGAACATTTGGCACTCTGACTTCAGAAACTGTAATAAACCATGTTAACCCTTAAATGGGACCAGCTAAGACTTGGAGACCGGCCAGAGTATGGAAGTGTCCTTAAGCAAAGGCATTGCATGTGTGTGTATTTCGGGCCTATGTGTGTAATGTAATAACAACAGAGTGTAAAAATTTCCCAATTGAGGGATTGATAAAGTGTTTCTTCCTTCTTCCTTTTTTTGCTTTCACTGTAGAAAGCCGCTGCTTCTGTAATAAGGGCATTTCCCCACTGTGGTATAAATAAAGCATTATCTAATCTGATCTAATCTTCTTCACAGACCTTTGGGAATGCAGCCCTGGGTCCGTTCAGGTGGATCATGCCTGTTTCAGTGGCCATGTCCTGCTACGGTGGACTCAATGCTTCTGTCATTGCTGCTTCACGGTAATTAGGAAGTACTGAACAGACCCTGACTTATAGTACTATCATGATGAATGTGTTGCCAAACATTTTCCATCTTTCTTGAGCACGCAGGCTGTTTTTCGTTGGAGCTAGAGAGGGCCACCTCCCAAACAGTCTGAGTCTGATTCACCTGCGGCGCTACACACCAATACCCGCACTGCTGTTCAATGTAAGGACTATTTATCTTACTTTGTCTTACTCTCCTACAAAACAATTCGACATCAGATTGATCGAATGCATACACGGTCATGCCACCTTAAAGAGACAAAAAAATTTCAGACATCACAACTAGACACATAAATATGTGAATTCATGTTCTGCAGGGGTTAATGGGTCTGATCTTCCTCTGTGTGGAAGACGTGTTCCAGCTCATCAACTATTTCAGCTTCAGTTACTGGCTCTACGTGGGTCTGTCTGTGGCCGGCCTCATCTACCTGCGCATCACTCAGCCAGACAGACACAGGCCTGTGAAGGTGCTGCTTTGCTCAGATTATACTGAATATAATTACATACGGCACATATTCACACACACATACAGTTCCTGTGGGTATTACAAATGTTGTCATGGTTTGAAGAGATCATTTCTGTAGTAATATAACTTTGGACCCCATGTTTATCATATGCAGATACAGCTACAGTTACATTTGGATTTGAGATTCAAAGGTTTTATCTGTTACGTGCTTATACACTGAAAAGCAGGGTGGTGTACTTTTAAGGCTACAGGGAATAATAATTAGAATTGGAGTTAAATTAAGAAATAGAAAAGGAAATATATACGTAGTATTAGTAGCCTATTAAGAAGTTAAAATGTATGTAGGTCCATTGTGTGGGTGGGCTTTACAATGTTTCAGTATGTAAAAATGTAAAAAGTAAGTGTAGTTGTATAACTTGACCCAAAACTGTGGCATACGTGCCACAGTTTTGGGTCAAGTTATACATTATACTTTTGTACGAACTTGATACAAATATGCAAACGTGCAGATTAGTGCAGATATACAGAGGAGAGATTTTAGCATGCTGATGGCCTTAAGCAAGGAAGCTTTTTCTTCATCTTCATCAAGTTACTTAGCTTGTTACAGCCCAAACTCAGTCATCTTTTTGTGTAAAATTAACAAAGAAATATGACTACGGCACTGAGGAGAAAGTTTAGTGGGTGTGTCATGTTGTGCCTAGTCTTATGGACAAAACATGAAGCACTGTCAATACAGTTTCCACAAGATTCTCTGATCAGTTTACAAACTAACCCAATTGGTGTCTTTTTCTCTCCACAGTTGAGCTTGTTCTTCCCCTTCATCTACTGTCTGTGTAGCCTGTTCTTAGTCATTGTCCCTCTGTACGGAGACACCATCAATTCTCTCATAGGAATTGGCATTGCACTGTCTGGTGTGCCGGTGTACTACGTAGCCATTTACCTGCCTGATGAGAGGAGGCCCAAATTCATACGCAAATTAAACAGTAAGTTTTAGGCTGAAATGTTCATTTGCTGTCCTGTGTTTGTTCACCCTTGTTAAAACATGTTAAGAGGAGGTGACAAAAGGAAGAGATTTCCTGTACGTGATACATACAATTATTATGTTTAATATTACACAATCATACACCCTTCTCCCAGTTTGTCAACTATCTGCAGCACATAATTGTATGGCACTGTTCTAAATTTGGATTATCAGAGTCAGCTATAACTGACCTCTCCTCCTCTTTTCCTCCTCTCACCTCTTTTTCTCCTCCAGACTTTGTCACCAAATACACCCAGATGCTGTTGTACTGCTGCCTGACTGAATTTGACACTGAGACAGAAGCACAAGCAGACGGTAAAACACAGTGAGCTGAAGACAATCTGTCACTCATCAGCTTTCTGCCTGAGGCCTCAGCCATGTCCATATGTCGACGTTCATTGCTCCCCAAACGCAGAAAAGCAAAGCCTTGCATTGACAGAGTGGCGAGGCGCAGACCCACAACATTTGTGAGGATTACTTTTTCAAGGTCAAGTTCGAAAAGGCCTGACATCCCAAATGACTCACTGCAAAGGAGCCGACACCTGAGAAACTGTTGCTTTCTTCTACAAATGGGGTGACCCTTTCTACAGAGATCAAGGAATATCTTTTATGAGGATTTCATAAAACTATGGAAGAAATATGGAGCTCTTTTAAAATTTTAATTTTTAGAATACAATTTTATTTTTTTAAAGTAGAAGATGTAACTTGCTTTCTGCCTGACATTGTTTGAAATACACATATCAAATTATTGTTATGTGGCTGGGATCCTATCAAGAATCAAATATTTTTAAAAATGTAATAAGGTATACATACGTTCAAATGTAAAACACCCACAACATTTCTTTTGGACAAATGTTCTGGGATTGGTTCCAGTGCAGCACGTTAAGTTAAGTGCCGTGTTTACGGGACATTATTATTTCAATTGAAACTTTCAATATTAGGTTTTATGAATACAACTTTATAGTCACCATTAAAGTATTTTTGGGTTTAGGTAGGAATTTATTCTGACCATTTTAATTAGGCTTTTGACAACACATGCCCAACAGACATGGGGTCAAACAAACTCAGAACTTCCATCCAGGAGCCCAATGTCTGTGTACCGTGTGAAAGCAAAAGTCAACATTGGCTTTTTTTTTTAAAACATTTTACGTATGCTACATAATTAGAGCTAAAGGCCAGAATTTGAAGTAGAGTGAGACTTCCTGCAGCTCTCCCTCTTCCTGCTCTGTCACAAAGGTCACAAAAAATGCATGCGCAAAACAGCCAATTGGAACACTTTCTCTTAAATGACCTGTGATTGGCTAAAGTCTCCCGTCACGGACTAGATTTTCTAAAGTCTCAAAAGTGAGCCAGGAGGAGATGCAGAAGTCATTTTCTCTCAGACCACTTGAATTACAAGATGCTTAAAATTATAATACATAAGTTATGTAACAAACTTATTTCATAATTCTTACTTTTTTAAATTTCAATCGCTTGTGTTGCTTAACGTTTGTGGCATAATGCACAGAAATTGTGCATAACTTTTTGTAAGATATCACACAAACCATTGTAAGAGGATACGTTGCAAATGATGACCAATGTGCATGGTACCATTTATTAGATGTAGCATGGTAGGTGTGGGACTTTATGCCTCACATTCATAAACAATCAGCCAGATAATCTTTAAAGAGAAGATTTTCCAGTTCAGTATAATCAGTTTTAAATCAGTTGGATTAAAACAAATGATTTATGTAGTTTCATTGTCATATGTAAGTGCTGATTGACCAAATTCAGTAATAAATAAACTTTGAACTTGAAACACTTTCAGAATCAAGAAGCTTTATTTTTCTTGCTCTGTTTTCCTTTTCTCTCAAAATCCTCCTTTCTCTCATTAAAACATCTCCCCTAGGTATCACATCACATTAATCATGCATTATTTTTAGAGTTTTGTACAAACAGTTTATTGCACTGCATTCTCTAGTTGTTCTGTTATGAACTGAAGACATAGTTTTAGATGTTTAGTTTGTTTTGAATGTATCTGTTTTAAATACACAGTTTTTTTATCAATTTGTCTTGTAATTAAACTGCATATGTTGTAATGCATCATGTTATTTAATTAATTAGTACCATTTTATAAAAGTCACTGTCCACTTAAAAAAATCCTAATTTCTTTACAGCTTTGCAATGAATACAAATGTATTGCTAGTTGACCAGACTGGAATACAAATGAAAGACGAGTTGTTAATTTTGCCAAAACTCTATATTAACTGGTACACCTCACACCACACACATATTAGTATTACCAGTACTTTTTCTTAAAACATCTCATTCATGCATTATTTTAACACTGTTCAGGGATATCAGCTGTTAAAACATCCTGCAGTTTCATATCATTGCATTCATGTCAAATAAAACAACTGGTTTCAGAGAAAATTGTAGGTTATATTTAAATCCTTTTAACTGCAATTAACTGGTTAAATTTTAGTTGTACAAGCTCTCAAATCCCATTCTACAAGTGATCACATCACATCAGATTTGTTTTACAAGCTCTTAAATCATATTCTACAAGTGCTCACATCGCATCCATGTGCTCTCACATTCGCACCATATTTACCTTCATATCAAAGCGACGCCAAAGTGAATGGCAGTCAATGACATGCTAAATGCAGGTAATGGCTTTGTTGCTTTAAAATGGCGCCGTAATGGCTTCGTAGCTTTAAAATGGCGCCATAAAATCTACGCTCAGAGAGGAGAGGCTTACCCCTTGGTGACAGCCTCCACTTTGTTGAATGTAAACAAAAAGCTGCTTGGTCGCTTCATTATCGTCCTTGTGCGTGTGTGCGCACCAGGTAGATAAGCCAGTTTGTGATGGTTCCCCGCAAATTTCTGAACAGAAGCCAAAGAATTAAACGTGCAGGTTTCCAGACGGAGCTACGAGGCTAAATCGCCGGCAGAGTGGGCGCCGTTTACCCAGTCTATCCTGGGGGGCCTTCTTGTAATGATTTGAAAGGTTTGAGCTGAGGAGGAGGAAGTGGCTTTGAAGTATAGACACAGTTTAGGTTTTGTATGAGCTGAATCAGTCTGTTGGCTCATTCAGAAAAAAAACACACTTACAGTCATTTTGCAAACAGTTGACTGCTCTAGAAGAAACTGGAGGTCGTTGACTTTTTTGGTTGTTGGAGACGTGTGTGTGGCTTTGATCACGTATGGAGCTGTCGACACAAGCTGCAGAGCATTTCAAAATCAGTCAAGTCAAGGATATTTTCTACACCATGCATCAACTGTTGATCATAATGCCTAGTATCCACTTGCCTGCACTAGGGCCAAGCAAATGCTACTTTTTGGCAAATGCATTAATAAACACATATCTTCTAACAACTACATTATACATTTTGTAAAAACTACTTATACAAGCTAAATAGTGGGGTTAACGTGGGGTATCACCCGGAAATGTATCAATATTTTTTGCTGTATCTGTTGCATGTTCACAAGATATAAAAGGATAAGTTTAAATTTGATACATTTTAGCTGTTACAGTTTTTTAATGTTTGCATCCATCTACTGGCTTCCTGCATCCTGTTTGTAAGTTAAATGAATGCTGAACATTTTAATTCCTTTCACAAGAATAACTTGTTTATTTGACTTCAAAAATAAAGGAGTTGACTGAGAAGTTGCTGACCTCGTACGAGCACCTCTCTCCTGCATACAAACACCTTTGCCCGATCTGCCAGGCTTTGATCTGGCTCACCAGCTTTCCAGTAAAAACTTCACATGATATTCCAAACAACCTGCGGAGCAGAGCAGTGAGCATTAGATCTGTTACCGTAACACCCAGGTAAAGGCTACTGTTCAAAAACACCAGAAAATCATCAATAAAAGATTTATTTTAAATGATGTTAGTTGCCACAACTTTGTATTTCTCTGCACAAACATGACTAATGGGAATCTTGTGAGTCCTTTAGCCTCCCCATATGTGTGAGAAATCAGGCTGCACAAAACTTTGAATTCATAAGCACCTTGTCTAACATGCATGTGATCCTTTTACACCAGGGATTTTTATGCTACCCAAATACCATCACAAAGTGTTATGTCTTGCTGGCCACATGATGCAGCATCTGCTCTGTGAACACTTAACAGCTGCAACATTGAAAGAGTCCCCGAAAGGCACCCACAGTACACTCCTACAGTTTAGATTCAACACAGGTTGTTTGATCTACAAATATTAGAAAATAAAATCAACATTACCATTTGACTTTGCACTGGGAGGCGCGGTCCGCCATCGAAATGGTGAGTGTGGCCCCCAGAAGGAGAGCTGAAGCTACACACAGGAATCTCAGGCCCATACTAAAGGTAAGTACTGCAGATGAGGCCTGAATCCAGTGTGTGGTCAAGTGTGTGGATGTCTTCACTGTGTTGCCTCGATCTGTCCAGAGGGCTTAAAAGAGCAGCACACGGGTCATGTGGTAAACTGGAAAAGTGTACAGTACAACATTGATTTAACACGGACCACAGCACAGGAGGGAAAGAAAGTGGAGAATACTGAACATTTCAATAACAGAAGTTACACACATGGAGTTATTTTATAAAGCAGATTTTTCAACTATGGATTGTGTAACCATTTAAAAAATGGGTGAATAAAATGATTTTTGAGGTTGATTTCATACCGCTTGCAGCCAATGCTTCCCAATAAAGTCCGTTTGAACTTACACAGAAGTGGAACTTGAGTAAAACACAGTATCATCACAATGAGTAAGTTACACATCTCACCTGCCTCTAGTGGTGGGTACATCAGGATCAGGGGTGTAGCACAAAATTCTGGGCCCTGTAGAAATTAATTATCTATGGGCCCCACCCCACCCCACCCCACATCCACAGCTATTCATTCTGGCATCTTTTTGGGCCCTTACCACATAAGGGCCTCAGTCCCCTTCACACCCCCAGTCCGACGCCCCTGGTGTACATGCAGACAGTTTTGGAATCATTTGCGCAGGTTTTGAGATATTGGTCTTCTTGTATGTGACTTCGCTAGCTCTTTAGTTGCTAAATGCTTTACCACGTTCACAAGCTCTTCGCTAACTTTTCCTGCTGTTGGGTGCCAGGTTGGTGGTCTGCAATGGTTTTTGAGTCTTTTTTTGTTGTTGCTGAAAACAGCTTCCTGCTGCGGCCAGAAACCACATGAGAGCGGGGAGAGTGAAGCAAACAGTTAAGGTGCAGCCATAACACCAAGACAATGAGCTGAAAGGTGCTAAATCGTTCCATATATGAGGGGAACTAAGTCAAGAGACATCAAGGGACACCTTTCTCACACACAAAAATTCTAGTGACACATATTTAATAACAAGTACGTGTTATGGCAGCTTCAGGTTTGCAGGGTAATAAATGATATTTAATTTTCTTTAAATCCTAAAGAAGCTCTTCGTGGTTGACAATGGCAAAAATAAATACTATAAAACAACTGCTTTGACAGAAGTCGTACCTAAGGCAATGTTTTGTTGTTTTTTCTGGTAGGGCCTCCCTAACAGAAACCTAGATTCATTTCAATTACAAACCTACCGGTAATTCAAGCACAGAAACATAAGTTCTATAATCAGTGACAAGAAACATAGAACTAGAAAGAGTCTTCACGATGTACAGAAGACATGGCCTCTCTCTTGTGGATATGTTCATGCAACTCCATTTCCACACTTTGCATGCATGACCGAGTTCTGATGCCTGGAGGGGGAACTGAAGAAGGTTTTCAACTGTGAGACAGATTTATGTGGCGCAAGAGGACCTTTCTGAGTTTGGAGACCACTTTTACAGTAAGAGAAAACCTGTGTTAAAAACAGAGTTACAAATCTGTTTGCATCATGGGAATCGTAGGATCCAGTGTTTTCTAAACCTGACGTACAGTATAGAGACTAAAAGTCAGGATTTCTACTGGAATGTCCCTTTTAACTCAGCCTTGAACACATTTCACATATTCACATTTATTGAACTCAAGTGTGTAGAACATTCTTATTAATTCATTTTGATGTTAAAATAATCTTTGTTTAACATTGTTTCAAGCGTTTAATGTAATTGGAGGTGTCTTTACCAAATGGTGACAGCAGCACTGACCTTTGGACTGGAGAGATTATTTGTTCTAACACTGACTACAGCCAGTTATTGTTGTTGTTTGAATACCATGACACAGATTCAGATCAACAGAAACTGGATTTGTCACGGAGCATGAAGCGCCACCGTGACTGTGCCCGTAGAAAAGATTCCTTGACCTTCTGAAGTGAACAGACACTGCTGAGTACTGAGAAGTGTAATGTTTACACGAAAGAAGAAGACAAAATTTTATAAACAAAATACTTTGTTTTAGGTATTGGGTTGTAAAAAGGTATAATGTGAGCGGGATGAGTAATTGTGTCAAAGCATTCATCTTCAGCCTGTGTTTCCCTCTACTGGCTGAAAGAGGAATTGCAGCAGGAACATTTCATCAGATATCAGCAAACCATTTAAAGGTTGTGTCGTTCCAAGTGTTTATTGAAACTCATGCTGGAGACGTTAAGTTTAGTTGAACCTTCACTGTAAACACAGATATTGTGGGGGCCATAAACACATACGCTTCCCTAAAACATAGTTGAGCCAATCTCTCTCTCTAAGAAGTATGCCAAGGTGTGGCAGGCACGTTTAGCCTCTTTCCACTGACCTTCAAAAGGAGACAGTCCTGAAACAAAACATTGCATGAAGCTGCTTAGATTCCCAAAATATGTAGAGACTCAAACATATTTATACATGAACAGGTGGGCGAATATTTTTCGTCCCCTGACCTATGGATGACCTGATGTTGTCTAAGCTTTCCCTTACCACAACATGGTGTTTCTGGAAATTTGTCTGTTTGACGACTGTGGTCCCGTCTGTTAAACAACCGTTGTGTAACTGTTGTACGCTTCCTGGTTCTGAATTTAAACTATCTAACTATTCGGATTTGAATGAGTGAAAGTGGCTTTTCAGTACGATGCACAATAAAATGCAATGTGAGTTTACAAGTGTACCTAAAAAAGTACAAGTGAAGCTAAAAAATGAGCACAAGATATCTTCTTTAATACTTAATAATGTTAGCCTGGGTTAACGTCTCTGGAGGGCTGCCCAAATTGTTCAGTGATTTAAGTAGTAGAAGTGAAGTGAAGCAAAATGACAATTTAGTCTGATTATGAGGTTACTGATTTATTCAAGGCACTTACATACTATTGAATTTTACAGCATCTAAGTGACCATGTGTCTTTGGCAATTGATATATATGATTTGATATACAGTATATTACTGGAAATATATTGTGTTTGTCTTTAAATATACACATTTAAATAGAAAAATGGATGCATCAAAACGGATGCATTTACATGGATGCATAACTTTTGTGTGTTTTCCAGCAGCTCCCTCCTGTACATCACAGGCTTAGGGGTTATTTCAATGATCATTAAGGAAATGTGTGAGTCTTGTTAAAAACATCCTAATTCAAATTATGATTGTATACATTTGTGACTTTCTCCCTTTTTACATACCTCTTAGTGATAGATCAAAGCAAATGCAGTAACTGTACTTTTATAATTTTAGTCCTAAAAAGACTTTGTTCAATTTAGTTTAGTCAATTAACCAAGACTCACATATTGTCCTCAGTAGTGGTACACATGTTGCATTTTCAGGGACATCTCCAAAAGTGAAATTAGAAACTGCATTGAAGATAATCCTAGAGGATATTATTATTTTATAATCACACTTTTTCAAGTCTTGCCAAACACAGTCCTTTGTTAGGTGAGGTTTTAGACTCTGGTGATGTTCTTCACTCTTACTTTGAAGTCCGCACCTGGTCGGAGCTGCCCAATAAGGGTGTACAGCTGAAAGACACAAATCTTTTTTAAATAATCATATTCAGGTCTGTCTCAACCACAAGTCACTTACTACCATGTGTTCAGATTGTGTACCGCAAGATTATATCAGATCAACATAATCAATATTAAACTAGTTTCATGAATGTTTTGTAATGAAAGACAGGATTGGATTTGAGATTTGTGAAGACAGGGAAAAAGTTCAGGTAGTTACCTGGAGCAGTGCTGGATCTATTGTTGTTTCATTTATCTCTTGACTGGACTTAACGGCTGCGTCGAGGAATACTACAACTGTGGGAAATTTAAAGGAAATTCATTAAAATCACGTTGGACTTCAAGTTGAAATATACTGTGCGAGCTTAAAATGCATTTACCATCTGCTTTTAAACCAGGTCCCACGCCTGTAGTTGCCTGAACTGACCCCGTAGAGCTAAAGGGACTAGATGGTGACGAGCTGGCTAGGAAAATATAAAAAAGAAAAAGAATTATAAGAACACATTTAAAATCTAGATGGTTGAACTTGTTATCACAACTTTAGCTTAATACATAGCCTATAGCCAACGTCCAGTCTACAAATTATTTTTTGTATTCATTAAAATATCCCAATTATTTCAGCCAGTGTACTTACTTGTCTGTGCGGCACATGTGGCCAAACATCCAACAAAAAGGATCAGCTGCAGCATGTTGAAGATTTATTCCAAAAAAGAGTGAAATTGTCAGTGGAAAAGTGTTCCGTCTGCTTTCACAGAGTCGCTGGTTACCTTTGTTACGTACGCTTTAAGGAAGCGACACCCTTATTATTTCTAGGGTGTGCCAACTTCGAGGAACAACCTTGTCAGCGGCTCAAGCAGACCACTAACGTCAAAACAAACAAGGCGTTTATTGCATCAAAGGACAAAAACTTTTTTCTTAATTGTACATTTTTGGATATACGGCATGTTTTTACATGGCATGTACTCATGTGGCATGTACTCACTGTTGCTCTGAATGTAAAGCTCTTTTTGTCTTTCATAGACATGTTTCCATTCAAAGTTCTGGGGCCTTAATACAAAATCTGTTACGCAAGAAAATGTTGCGTGAAGCAGAGTGAACTTTGCGGTTCCAACATGCCTCACAGAAGTCAGGATTTATAAAAGATTTCCATGCGTAAAAAGTGTGCCCAGTTTTCTGCAACCTTTCGATCCTGCGTGTCGGTGCGTAACGCTCCCAAGGCTTAGACTGCGTTTTAGAGACCTCCGAGGGTAAGACAAAACATCACATTGACAAAGGAGGCTACTCTGGATGCAGAGCGCACAGCCTGCATCCAGAACACCTGCGCCACATTTGTCTGGTGGTCATATTTTTGTTACACAGCCAATGAGATAACATTTATGAACAGATGACCATTTTCGTTTTTTGTGAAAAAATTAAAAAAAGGTGTTGTGTTATTTCTTAGAACTTAATCAGAACAGGTGAAAGTGCTTGAAATACATTAAGGCAGGTGCAGAAAGAACACATTCCCCGCACACAGACAACTACACTCAGACACGCACACATACTGTACAGATGCACAGACACAAAGAGACACACACACAGCAGGCCCAGTTAGGAGGAGGACACGGTTAAGTTTCATAGCACTTACAATTGTTATACTCGGGTCCAGTAGACCCAAACAACTCATATGTAACAGTAACTGTTGCCCCCCATAAGGTGTAGGTAGGGTGTAGCCTTCCATGTGCAGTCATTGAACATAAGTTAGTTTGTACATTCTTCACAGAAAATGAGCCAAGGCCAATGAGTTTGAGTTAGGAGAAATTATTAACAGCATCATTTTTTCTTTTAGCAAACATTAAAAACAGGTCCCACAGACCTGAACACCACACAAGGGTTGGTTAATAACCTAAATTAACCTATTGGGACAATAAATAAATAGCCAGTTTCCAATGGCCTAAACCAATCAACAGCATAACAGTTTTGGCATTGCTGGAAGGGTAACACTTTACAATAAGGTACATGAAAAGGGTAGTTACTGTTTTTGAAAGAGTAAGAAATGATTAGTTACCCTTTTTCAATAGGGTAGTTACTCTTTTTTAGACGGGTCATTAGTCTTTTTCAAAAGAATAGTTACTCTCTGTCAGAAGGATAGTTACTCTTTTTGAGTACCTTATTGTGAAGTGTTGTTAGCAAGAGCACTGCAATCTCACAATCACTGAATCGTGTTTTTCCCCCCACATTTTTCCGTTTAATGATTGGTCATCAAGGGCTTCTTTACAAGGCTGGAATATTCATTGATTGATTGACATGGATCTTATTAGGAAAACTATGGGATGGCCTTGGGAGGAGCGTGAGGCTCGTGCACAACCGCAGAAGGTAACGCACGTCTGTATTCATAACGACAAGCGTCTGTACAGGTGTGCGGCGTGTGGTGTTATAAATCAGAATGTTGTTTTTGCATATGTAAATTCTGACTCTTTGGTGAGCAAAATCTTTTTAAGAGTAGAATGCAGAGTTTTATAAATGAGGCCCCTAGAGTGATAGTAGCTGCTGAGAGGGGTTGAAATGTTTACTGGAAACACCAATGCAATGTTGAAACAGTAAATATTTATTTGGCAAAACATTACTGTTGTCACAGTAGCACAGTGTTGAATCCATAACATACAAGAAAACAAAACCATAAAAATTATGGACACCACCGTAAAGCAACTAAAGTTTGCTTGACTCTCAGTCCAGTTTTCTCTCCTTCCTTCTCTTCTTCGCTTGTCTTCTCTTGTTTCAACTCTTCCTACTAGGACTTGTCCTCGTCGTCCCCTGCCTCTCTCTCTTACTCCCTTCCCTCTCTGTCTATTGTTGGCATCCATTGTTCAAAAAAGGTAATCTGACCTTTGACCTATGAATAGGTGTATACTAAAGCAGTGATTGGTTAGTTATCAGTTGAGTAATTAGTGTTTGCACATGTATGGAGGGGTTGTGTGACCTGGTGAATAAGTGTAGCAGTTTGACTGGTTGTGTTTAGAAAAGGGAAGCAAGTCAATTCCTGTTATATTTTTGTGTCTTGGAGAACTGTCTTGGGTTTTTGCAATTGGAAACCCAGTCAAAGATCGTGAAACATGTAAAGATACTGTGTGAGCAGTCGTAAAATAAAATACCTGTGAGATTTCTTTATTTTGAATTGCAGGTTTACTTTGTTGCATGTTTAGTTAAGAGTGTAGACTATTAAAAAAAACTAATTCAAGTAATTAGCCTGTTAGGAAACTAGTCTCATTAGGTACTAATCTACCTGGCTAGCCCTACTAACTTGCTCATTATTTTATTATTGCTGTGAACACTTCATCCAAAGAGAATGTACCTCATTTACAGTCATTACATTAATGTGATGTGACATCTGACAGATATTCATCCATTTGGACTATTTGTTTTTTATTTCTGAAACTGTAACAACAAACTGTAACGTCACTGTTCCACTGTCCAATCTTCCAATTTGTGCAAAACAAACAACCAAAAATAGGAAACAAAAAATAAGGATCATGTTTTTTATTTTTTTATTAAAAGGACATATTAACTGATCATAGTTGAGCATTAGCTGCTTTGTAATATTTGATATGAGTTACTCATTAACTAATTGGCTCACTAGCAATTTGTCATTCCTCCTTTCCCTGTGACAACTCAAATTTTGGGTACCTTATTTGAAAGTGTTATTGAATAAAATCAAATTCACAATAACAGACTTTAATGCATTAAAATACAGTATGACATTACATCCGTAAATAAGAATAAGAATAAATCCATCATTATGGGTTCTTTAACTTTCTGCGGCTGCTGCTGCTGCTGCTGCTGCTCGCAGAGCTGGAACGTCCGGAGGTGGTGAGAGGAGGGGAGGCCATGGCCAGATCCAAGCCCAGTTGCACAGTCTTCAGCACGGGGGAGTGAAGTGCAGAGGCCCTGGGGCTGCTGCTGGCTGAGGATGCAGAAGACCTACAGTACAGAGAGAAAAAAAAAACATAAATATTCAGAGGAAGAGCAGCATAACAAACTGTCCAATCTTTTGAATGATAGAGGTACACAGGGTGACATGTGTAGTTTATTCATACAGATAAAGAAAAGTGAATATCTTTATTCTGAATATTTCTCCATCAGACTGCGGAGCAGCATACCAAGAGACAAGAGCAGTATTCAACTACTTTTATGATCAGTCCAACAGTTCAAGCTCAAAACCATCTGACAACAAGCCCGTGTTATTTCTGTAACCTCCACTATCACTTCTCTGGAGAAGAGGTTTTATTTAGAATTGATCAAGTCTGACCTGAGAGATGCAGAGCTTATGGCGCTCCGATGACTGGAAGGAGTAGAAGATGGAGATGGAAGAGACAAATGGGCCTGAGAGAGAAAAACACTCAGAGTTAAGGCATATCATATATACTTCTATCTCCTCCTGTGCACTGGCTTATCTCCTCAAAGACAAGGCCGACTGAACTGGGTTTTTAACAACATAGACAGTCACACAACTCATTATCTTACATACACACCATACACTCCCCCCCATCCCGCCCCGTGTCCGTCTGACTACCTCGGTTTTTGTGTTTTCTCTCACCCTTCCAAGCCACCTCAAAAGATTCCTTCATGTGACCACATGAACTGTGTGTTGTCTTGTGCATTATGTTGTTGTGTTGTTGTGTATTGTATATTATGTTGCTGTCTGCATTGTTTCTTTTCGAGAAAGCGTGTGGCGGCACTGTTCCATAGCGGCCGCCCGGAGGCTTGCTCCAACCTAAGTCAAATGCCTCGAATTTGTCATACCTGGCGAATAAAGCTGATTTTGAATCTGATTCTGATATAAGTTTTTGCAACTCCATAGATTGCTATAAACGACTACAACCTGTCATCATTTAAAGGTCCCATCTTGTAAAATGTGAGATTTTTTCTATTATAAAGCAGTTCTAAGTTTTCTATGAAGGTATTAAAACGCTCAATCTACAGAGAAATGCACTGTATTCAAACACGGTGCCTTTACACAAGCCATCACACCGTATGGTTGTGTTCTCACAGCTGGCGGTAGAAAGTACTGTTACAGTGCAGTTACAGTCATTGCCCGGCTGCAATGACAGTGAAGAGACGCAAGAGTGAAGATGTGGAAAACCTGTAAACACTGACCAATCAGAGTGAGCGCTGGGTTATTTTTGGTTGGGGGGCTTAAAACGATAGGCGCATAAACAGAGTGTTTTAGACAGAGGGTGAGTATATTCAGACTGACAGTATGAGAACAATAACGTTTTTGAACATGACTGGATGTAAACATGTTCTAGTAGAAACCCCCAAAACAAGGATGAACCTGAAAATGAGCACGATGGGACCTCCTCTGAAAATAAAAACAAGAGTGTCAACTGTTTTATACCTGCAGGAAGTATTTCTCCAGCACTGATCTGAGGTCAGGGTTTTCCTCCATGGCCACATTCAGCATCTTGTTGATACTCTTATTAAATTCTTTTAACTCCCTCAGCTTAATGTCCTTCTCCTCGAAAGTCTCAGTTTTGGTGTTACTTGCAGAGCGGATCTCTTTGGTAAGCTTAGAGCACTTACAGACAGACAGAGGACAACACACAATTAAAATGTGATTATGGTGAATGTTAATAAATGTTGGTAATCAAAGATACCTGTACTGTACATACACACACAACACTGCACCTTTAGAAAGTGGGACAGGGAGACGTCAAACCTGCTTTGTGGCTCTGACAACCTTCTCCTTCTGGGAAGCTATTTCTTTGTTCAGCTTACTGATGAGGGAATGTTTGTGCTCTATGTTATCTTTCTCCACCTGCTCTTCTTGCACCAGACTCTCCATTGTATTGTTCATGTCCTGGAAATGGAGAGCAACACAGACACACAGACACACACACACACACACACACACACACACACACACACACACAGTAGTTGTTGAGCTAGTTTATTCATGACCCAATCGTCTCACAGGGACGCACCTAAATAGTACAAAAGCTTTTTGCGTAATACTGACAAAAGAAAGGACAGGGAGGAAGAGATAAAGTGTTTATACAAAGAAGATCATCAAAAATGATAACAATGAAAAAATGCAGAAAGAGTATGTTGAAAGAACACAGGAAATGCTAAAGATTATTTCCTCACATATTTAACGTTAGGAAATAATTAGGAATAACATTATTTTATTTAACTGGCTATTTAAGGAATAACCTGCAAGTCCTGTTGAAGCTCTTGGACTTGTCTTTTCTTATACTTCAGCATCTCTTCAGCCACCCTCAACTGCTCTTCCAGCTTCAGTTTTTCCTGGTGCTCTGGACCTAAAAAAAAACAGACTAAATGACTTTGTAATCAGAGATCATTGGTCTGTTGGTTTTAACAGACAAAGGGAAATAAACCACATTAATACCATGACTTCCTACTGATGGTTCCTTGTTTAGTTTAATTCAGTCTACCTGGTCATACGTACTGGATTCATTTACTTTGTTGAGGGATTTGCGAAATGCTGAGTTACTGTTGTTGAACAACTGAATGGTGTTCTCCAGAGCTCTATTTTCCAGCTCCATCTTGCGGATGTTAGCATCCAGACCGTCACCCTTCCGCTTCAGCTCCTCTTTCTCTTGTGCAGCCTAATAAAAAGCACAAAGCCGTGATTCAAAGTGCTTGTGTGCGCTGAAGAAACACATCTAACTAGAGCCCGACTGATAAAGGATTTTTAAGGCCGATACGATACAAATAGTTGGTTATTTAAAAATCCGACATTACGACGTATCGGCAGATATTGGTTTTCTTTTTTAATCCAGAAACGCATAACAAAACGTAACATAGTTATTTGTAGTTGTTTATTAGTTCTCACTAAAATGATATGATAATTTATTTTATAGTCACAACAGAACAGATGAACATCAAAATATATAAAAGTTCTGATACATAAAATGTATAAAAATACAGACTTAGGATATGAAACTTAAATTCCTTTGAACAAAAACAAAAAAATAATCTGTGTTGCCAGCAGGGTGGTGGAAGAGAAGCGTCTGGTGGACAAACTATGCAACATCGACACTCAAAACATGGTAGACATGGTTGATTTTATTATTTAAATATTAATTTAACAGAATAATTTGTCATAATAAATAATTCTGATAAATTAATATTTAAAAAGTATATGTGTATATTTTATACATATATTATATTGGCCAGTATAAATGCCAATACCGATTTGGGAAATGCCTCAAATCGGCCAATAACATCGTCAACGCCAATATATAAGTCGGGCTCTGCATCTAACTCACTCCTCAACAGACTCTGTATGTAACACAGTGTTGTATTTAAAGACCTCCTACTGTACCTTTGTGATGTAGTAAGCCTGTGATTTCTCCTCTTCCCCCTCAGGAACCGCCATTGAAAGCGTCACGACCTCAAAGCGTTTCTTCATCATGTCAATCTTGGACAGTTTCTCATTCAGCTCAGCACTGACACAGAATCAATAGCCAAATAAAGTGATCTTTTTTTGTACAAATGTTCTCAAACTGATGCAATTATGACATGATTCATAACAGAGAGCAGCGTTTTATCTCTGACTGTACGGCTAGATGAGTAAAGGCTGCAGAAAAGTGAGATTTAGGGTCACAACTGGGTTTTTACCTGAGTCTCTGTCTCTCCTGCTCACTGATCTTGAGCTGCTGGCTGAGCATTTCTCTGTAGACCTTGACCTCTTCCTCCCTGTCCTTTATGGCTTTCTGCAGCTCCAGCTTCCTCTTCTCCAGGGACAGCACGCTGCCCGCCTTGTTGTACAGCAGATCCCTCATACGCTTGACCTCTATCTTCATGACGTTGTGCTCCACTATGTTGTCCTGATGAGGAACACATAAAGCCAACATAGTGCTTAGTGGTTGCTCATTTTTTTATAGAAACTGTTGATGATATTTTCAGTGTAAAAACATTGTTTGCTAATTGATAACGTCGGCTATTTACAGCTGATATCGGTTGTTGATTGCTGGTCAGCTTGCATTGATATTCAAATAGTGATAATTACAGCTGTAATTATTCTGATTGTCACATAATCTACTAATTATTTTGTCATTACTCATTTCATCTATAAAATGTCAATAAATAATAATGTGCTGAACTGAATAGCCCATTTATTGATTTGTCATTCAACAGAAGATTTACTGTCAACAAATTGGATAAAAGTATATTGTTTAAAGGATCCAACATTTTGGTTATAACACTTATTTGCTTTCTCATCGAGAGACAGATGAAAAGCTCAATATGACTCTTGTGTCAGTATACAGTATATAAAGTATATAGAATATTTAGCTGAAGCCAGCAGCCTGTTAGCTTAGCCTAGTCATTAGCTTATTCTGTACAATAACCAAAATGAAAAAATGAATATGCATGGGTGCAAATTACATGGATTTCTGTGCTGGACTAGTTCTTATCCGGCAGAAGTTACATCCTTTTCAGGCAACTGGTTAACTAATGGAATAAGTTTTAGTCTTGACCAAACTAGTGGCTGACATTGCAAATTTGTTTACAACTGGGTGGCTGTAACGAATTAATGTTTGGCAATTTTAGTTGATTAATAACTAGGCCTCAACTTTTTTTTCAATCAAATAATTTTGTTATACATAAAGAGAATGGCCTTTCAAAGGGAGTTATAACTTTGAATTCAATTTTGTCTCCTAAACTCAATTTAAACCCAGCAAGTCGACACGTCGGGGACTCAAGTGATTGCATGACACCTGCTGTGACATCAGTTACCTGTTTCCTGAGCCTGAGTCTCTTCAGCTCCTTTTCATTGGTGGTATGGAGTAGCAAAAGCTCCTCCACCTTGTTGGTCAGATCTCTCCTTTGAGCTTCTGACTTCTCCATCTCTTTCTTCAAATAGCGAATATCATTCTGTCAAGGACAAAGACACGTGTGTGATGGAATTATTTCACTGGTTCAGTCTGGAATATGCAGAGTAGTATGGTGAGGTGAAAAACAATCAGACTGACCTCAGACTCCTTGAGTGTGTTGGTAAGCGTGTTGGCCGTCTCCTTCTTTTCCTCTAGGGCTTTAGTAAGCTCAATGATCTTTGTGTCTAGCATTAGTTTATCATCCGAGTGAGCTTCACCTTGCAGCCGTGCCAATTTATTACCCAGGCTCACGATCTTGGAGTCCTATACACAATGCAGCAAAGTGAAAAGAAAATTTGAACACATGCATATTGCAGAGTCTAGCATCAAGCTAGGGATATCTGAGTAGTGGGATTGTAGAAAAGTGTGTGTTTTCTTGTAAGCGTGCCTGTTGACTTGTGATCAACTGCTGTCTTATTAATTCCTTCTCCAATTTTCTGAGCTGGCTGTCCAGGTTGGTGATGGTGGATTTACTCCTCAAAATCTGAGCAATAGAATTCTTCTCGTTGGTCTTGAGGGCCTGCAAACGCTCTTTATGACAAAAAAGCTCCTCCCTGCAGTCACGCAGCTGGACATCCAACTCCTATAGCAAAGAACAGACCAGAACAAGGTTACACAATAGTAGTACAGTCTTATATCATTTTGAGCACAATAAAAATGGCCTTGTTACATCTAGCGCAGATTCCAAGAACACATTTTCATTTCACATTTATTTTTAGTTTGTTTAGGTAATGTATTTGTATCTTCATAGCAGAGAGCATGGTTCTTTACTGTCTCATCTTTGATGGTCAATTCTTGTTTTAATAAGAGAATATTAGCTGTTATTCATAATGTACATTAAACATTTTTCAAGTAATGTATTGAGCTTTCAGTGCAGCTTTAAGTTAAATACATGGCTACGCCAACATAATACAGAAGTTGATATTTTGAAACCTTCAGCAAAAATGAGATGCAAAATGGTCCTGAGATGAAGAACTGAAAAAGTAAAAAGTTGTAACGTGTACAACAACAGTTCTCACAACAACTTTGAGGCTGCTTACTTTGATTGCATGTTCCTCATCCTTGAGAAGGTTGTCCATCTGTGCAGCTCTCTCCTCCTCACTAAGGGCGGTCTGAGTCACAACTTTCCGCTTCTCTTCCAGGGCAACATTGTAGGCTCTGACCTGCTTGAGTCTACAACACAAACATGTACAGACAGAGCTTGTCTACTAAAGCTAGAGTGGTAATTTAGCAACAGACACACGTTGTGAGATTTCACTAACTTGTCATTGTTATCCTGGATGTCTTTTTTCATTTTGGCTATGTGGGACGTCACCGACTCCACATCGGAGGTTGCTCTGTCCAGTGTGCCTTTGCAACTATCCAGCTGCAAAACACATGAAAATCAATTTGCTCACTCTTCTATTGATATTGGAACATGCTTTCAGCTCTGCCCACAACTGAAAATTTGTGTTAACAGGATTCTCTCATGACAAACGTTTGGTAGTTCAAAAGCTTTGAAAAGCGGACCTCGTCCTTCAACCTGCTGCAGTTATTCTCCTGCTCCTTTAAATCCTGCCGCAGCTTTACAGCCTGTCGGTTGGCCATTGTTATCTTCCTCTCCGTTTCCTTGTTGTTATTCCTCTGAGTGTCCAGAAAATGCTTCCTCTCTGTAATGATGCAATTCCTCTCCCTTATGTTCTGGTTGGCTTCGGCAAGTTGCTGGATGGATGAAGGAAAAAAGACAGGAACACAAACACTTGTGTACCGTTCAGTGTGCTTTCACATCCATAAGCTTTCATTGTTCAGAGGTTTATATGCTTTAGTTTGAGTGAGCACATCTTTCATCAGCAGAGGTGCAAGGTCACAGACTTTACCAGAGCACACTGCTGCATATCAGAGTCTCGTTGCTTCATCTGCTTGATGGTGTTTTCCCACTGGTGGATGAGCTGCTGTGTTTCCAGGTGGGCCTGCTGCAAGTTTTCTGTAGTTTTATCCAAAGCAATCTGTTCAGAAAGCAAAAGCAAAGCATATTCTTTTTTACATTTTGACAGTCTGTCAAAGACTTCCCATTTCAGCCATATAATCAGCAAGAATGTACAGTGTTTTCTTACAGTACCTGTGCAGATATAGTCTCAGTCAATTCTTTGTCAAGTGCTTTGCGCTTTTCATTGGCCTCCAGTGTCTTCTTCTCTATAGCCAGAGTGAGTGACTGTATCCAGAGAGGTTATACAGGTGTTAGCTCAGGATCAGTCAGTGTTGTAAACAATTACAGAATTATTTAATACAGACCGTTTCTCCTCACCTTGATCCTCTGCTCATCTTGCTGAGCGTACTTGATGATGGCCATTGTGTCCTCATCTTTGCGTGCTGACTCCTCTAAGAAGCCATCCATGGTCTGCTGATCCCAGTTCATTTGGTTCCTAAACTCCTCGAGCTTCTGTTTGGCCTTGAAGATATGGTTCTGAGGATTTGGACAAAGGTTAATAAGCACATTTTGGCATCAACAGCTATGGGTGAATCTATGTTCAAAGTGTTGTGGATGCTATAAACCTCCAGCATGTTCCTCCTCTCAGCTAAAGATCTTTGGTCGTTCTCCATCTTAATAGTTTCTTGTGCCAGGCGACCCGTCTCTCTTTCTGCGAGGGAGGTGAGGTGTTTCTCCAACTCTTCATCTCTTTCCTTTGCTTTCAAAAGAGCCTATGTGCAGAAAAATCAAAACGAGAAATTAATAACATACCCTAACCCAATCACCAGAAGAGACACACATACACCTGTCTGACACATAAACAATAAACGTGTTTTGATATACCTACCTCAGTATTTTCCAGCTCTTGTTTAGCGTTTTTGAGGAATTTGATCTTTAACTGCTTTTGATCCTTGTTTCTCTCAAGTTTGTTTTCCAGATGCACCAACTCTGTCTCTTTTTTACGAATCTGTTGTTCAGAAGGTCATCAGATTAAAAGCATAACATATAGGACATACAGTCTGCAGTATGTTTGTTCTTGTGAGCTATCTTGCATGACTCACCTTTCACTACAAGCAGTTAGAAACATTTGGATGTGACACAGATTCACCATTTACCTAAAAATACTTTGTCAGTTGCCCATTGCATGTTAACTTAAACTTTACAACCAGGCATTGGAGCCATGCCGTCTAAATGCTTACAATGTAATTGTTACCATATGGTTGCATTGTAGAGCAGTATGCAGGTCTCAATTGAGCCTATGCCTACTTTAGACAAAGTTTCAAACAGGCAATTAATGCTGGCCACAGTTCAGTACCATTGAGAAACATGACTGCATGAAATATAGAGGGAAAAATCCCCTCATAACTAGCTAGCTAAGCAAACATGTAAACATTTAATATGTAGGCTACACTACAAACATGTAACGCTAGCTATCTAAACATGTTGGTAATACAGTAACCGCAGAGCAAATTTTCACGCTTTTTCAGCGTTAATTCCTGTTCTTTTTTTAATAGTGTTGCATGTTGTTAATTTATAACAAGAAAACTTCTAAAACTAAAGAAAAAATATAAAAACTTCGTTACATTGAGTCCTTATTTCACACTAAAATCATTCATTTTGTCAAATAAACCACATTTACAGTAAAACCTCTTATTTTAACGTTAGGTTAGTCATTTTTGACGGTCCCTAAAGAAACCTAGCTTCCGTTAAATGTCCAACATCCAATGACCACATCAGGTTAAAGACAGTAGCTAATTATCAGTTAGTTTGTAACCGTTAATGAAATAAAGTAGCTAACGCTAGTGGTGACTTAAATTATTAAATAACTGTGCCACACTCACCTCTTCTATCAAAGCCTTGTTTTCAGCGTTAGGTTCGGGGATAGCAAACCGCTCATCCCAGCCCATCTCGGATAAAACTGTATTAATAATGCTCGGCATTTTCCTGCAGTTTGACTACTCTACAATTAGCTAGCTAACACAATAATTTAAAGTAACAATTGTTTCCGCTGGATTGTAGCATAAACAACCGCTGCTTTCAGTTGTTTCTTTCTCCAGTTTGCTGTTAACTGTTGCAACCGCTGTCTGTTGTCAGTCGCCCCTAGCAACCGCACGTGCCTTAACACGTTGTCACCACAAAGTGGCAGCACATCGCCTCACTGTGCTGCTAGTCTTGTTTTAAGTCTCAATTTCATTAACATACCAAAGCATTCAACGTTAACGTTTTTGACCTATACAACTCAGACAATACTCTGGGGTAACTCAAAATGTAGCCTGTTATGCAAAGCAACAATATAAAGACCAGGTTACAAAGACTAGGTATGAGGAAAAGCATGAAAAGTCACTGCTCTAACGCTACTTTTGCATATGGCACCTCCATAAAAGCATAATCGCTCTTGGCAGATAATTCTTTTTTTCCATTATTGAGCTTTTCAGAACACATCTAGCTTATTCCCTGTCAACATTACTGCATGATTACCTATTACAGGTTTTGTATGCAAGATTTCATGGTTTTCACCTTAAAAGTCAGTTATACACCCCTCTCCATCTTGAAAGAAAACTGAAAAATTTAACAATCAATTACATGCAAATGATAAACTATAAGCTCTAGGGATTCATTAAGAAAGCAGCTTCGTATTGCAGTGAGAGAAACAAAGACATCTTCCATTTTTTATGTAATTTTACCTAATTTAAATCCGAACATTCATAAAGCAATACAACTCAAACAGGCCCTAGATCATATAAACCAACAATATTCACTGACTGAGAATGACTTCTATCTAATATATATTTATATTTCTTTTTTTTTTTTTACACACAGAAACAAACAGAGACCTGGTAGTTTTAAAGATACCAAATTGAAACATTTATTTTATCTTTATACATTTGTGTTTAAACAAACAGCATTATGCTTAAAAAATTACAATCAATGTTTTATACTGACTTATCGCACAAATGTATCAAAACAAAAACAAAATCAGGAATTCACACAAGTATTAAAATTCAATATTTAAAGAACAACATCCCCCCTCGTGAACCCTCTTGTTTAGATTACCATTCAAAAGTGTGTCTAACATTACCTGCTTTCGAGCGGAGGTGACTCTTCTCTAGTTGGCTTTAGCGCACACAAAAAGCCCAATTCTTTAGATAAAAGATCCAGACCACCACAAGTTGACCAACAAAGAGATATGCCTTTTTTTATATATGTAAATACACACACACACACATATATAAAGTCTCTGCTGTGTAAAATATTTCAGTCCTGAGGGTTGAAAAGGCAACATAGTTCTCAGCTCAGTGCGGTCCCCTTATCCTCTGTTCACTGCGCTCTGTGGTTTGTTGGAAACCTCACATGGATGTTCCTTTTGTGAGAGCAGACTTTAAACTGCCGTACTTTTAGTCCCGATGTGTGGTCGTGCAAACTCCACAAAGTCATCAATAAGGACAGGCCATGCACCTATTGAATGAACAAAACAAAAATAATTAAATCAATTAACTCTCCCATGGTTGAAGATATGATTATGGTCTGATCTGATCATTTTAATACTTAAAAACCGTACTAGGCCTGTGTGAAGCAGGGTAGAGGCCCTTCATCTAATGAGTTGTGGGGGAATAATTACAGGTCATAGGCACTTGCATGCACACAGTGATAAACAGGTTCACTTTCAGCTGGGTGTCTGTACAAACCTTCCTCGTCATAATTCGACATGTCATCTGTGATCATTGTGCTGAAGTCTAGTAAGAGGTTCCAAGTGTCCTTAGGAATTGATCTTTTGTGGTGCTCCTGCAAAAAAGATGTTGGGTAAAGTTGAAGCAAGTCAATGAGACGGTATTATATTTGCATGTGTAGAGTAGTATTGAGTGTGATTATAAACTTACAACTAAAAAACTGTTCCACAAATCCAGGAACTTGAATCTTCCAGCCAGTACTAAATTCCAATATGCAATTGCCATTTCTAAATCTGTAAGAGAACCAAAAACAGGTCAATAAACATTCAACAATGACATAACAAATAGATGGTTAATGCTGATTAGCATTAAAAGGTTCTTACCCAAACCTTTCTGGCCAGGATTCTTTGCAAAATTAAATGTAAACTGGTAAAAGTCCTTAAATTTCCCTTGGTCCTTTAAGTCTTGCTCCATCTTTGGCAGCTGAGCTTTTAACTTCTCTACGCTGTCACACCTGGGGAGACACAAAAGCAGACTTGTGTTTTGCTGGACAAAGAGGAATGTTTTTTTCAGTAGAGTAGATTCATCTTTGTTTGTTGTATAACTAAGCAATCCTAAAGATGCATGCATATGTATAATGGTAACTTATATTTGACATCTTCCAAACAATGCTGAGAACCTATATACAGATCAACTTTTTTTGCAGGAAACTCTATGTGTACATAGCGTATTGTATGTAGTATAATAGCACTGTGAGTTTGATGATAAGTACCACTTTACAGAAAGAGTATACTGTGCCTTCTTAAAATATATCATCACCCCTGTTCTGCCATGCCATCCATGAACTCCTGTTTTGAAAACTCGCACTGTGTTGCAGCCCTGAACTTCCAGGCTATGAGAAGGACACTTATACTGGCTGGGTCCAGAGCCAGGTCATCACAGAACTGCTGGATCCCATCAATTCCGATCTTGTTGTCATCATGAGGATCTACGTATCAGAGTGTGAAGTGTGCTTTTGTCATTTACTTCAGAGCCAGATGGTCAATTTTCAATAAATAACACACAATATTGTCAGTGTTTCACTGTGATATAATCCCTTTATTGTAACAAGCTGAAAATTGCATTGACTATTGACTACATATAACTATGGAGCTTTATTTTTACACATCCAATAGGCTTTCCATACCTCTATATCTGTTGTACAGCTGATCAAGCTTCTTCTTGTCTAAGGCTGCCTTTAGATTTGAAACAAAGAGCTCTGGATTTTGGAAAAACTTGTCAGTGGCAACATCTAGTTTCCAGTCATTCTGTGACAGACAGGTCAGTGCAGTTTTCTCATTGGATTGTGTGAAAATCATGAACTGACGAACTTTATCCTTTTGTGAGGACTTCAGCTTGTTCTGCACAAAAACACACAAAACACTTGTTGCAATAACACACAAATAGACTAATTTAAAGACCAGTAATAGCAAAAATTAAACATCACTTATCTGTCAGAATAACAATTTATATCAGTTGCTAACAACGACAATTCCAACTACAGAACTCCAAAATTACCCAAAATAACCACGAAGTGTAGGCTAGTTGTTAGCTAACGTTACATAAAAACAGAACCATGGTCTAACACATTGAAAAAACTGCAATAACATGCTTTCCTGACAGCATACACCAACTTGCAATGTGTTGACTGACTGGCTAGCTAACTAGTGTATTTACATTTATGATAACACTGAACAATACAGCTAGTCATAAAATCCTGTGGGCAACAATACAAAGCTTACGCTGCTGCAGTGTGCGTGTACGTTGGCCAATTTTGTTTGTCAGTTGGCTTAAAGGCTAGCAAGCTAGCTAACTAGCTAGGCAAGCTAATGCTAACGTCGAGAGCTACGTTTGTTTTCATTATATAAAGAAAATACCAGGTCATTACCGCAGCAGCTTTTATTATTATATGAATCACCCCAAAGTAATAGTTTATGATTACATCACGGCACCAGAATAAAAACAGTAATTTCTTACCATGTTTGTCTTTGCCCGACTCCCTTTCCTTCCATCCAGCTGGCTAATGCATGTAAAGTTTATTCGAGTCACGTAAAAAGTTCTTCCGGTTGAAGCATCATATGTCAAAAATAAAAGCAAAGGTTTGGGAGCTTCTTGATTAAACCACATCTTAAAGTGCTACATTGTTCGATGTTTTTCCCATTGCCTAACACATTATACATATTTGTCGTAAAATGAAAAAAAAACTTTATTAAAGTTTGAGATTTTGTAGACCAATTTGGATACATTAACAACAAGTTGCTTTTTATTTTGGAGCAACTTAACGGAAGAGACTGTAAAACCAAGCTTCTTCCTCCTTGTCCGAGCTCTCAGACGTCGACCTGGATGTTAAGAACTGTTCTAAAAAGATTTCAGAACCAATGGAAATCATACAGACACCGATTTGTCCCATGGGTTGTACTGAACCTGTCTAAAAATGAGAAAACGCTGCGGAAGGTGACGGAGCGCTTGAAGGACAAACAGGTCCCAGATGAGGAGGTTTCCCAGAGCCTGCTGCAGCTCTTCAGAGTCCTGCTCCGTAATGGGGCAAATAAGGGGGGACTCCGTGCAGCTCAAACTCCCTTTCGCAGACAGGTAACAAGTGAAGAAAATAAAGTGTGTGGAGATGATGCCATGTTACAGACTCTTGGATTCTGCATTGACCGGAAACCTAGCACTTTGCCCTTTGCTGGAACTGGAGTGTTTGTTACCAAAGGATTTGTACCCAAAGGAGCTACAGTGGCCATGTACCCTGGTACAGTATATCAAGCCTATGAGCCAATTCTGCTCCAGTCCATCAGAAACCCCTTTCTATTTAGGTGCATTGATGGTGTCTTGGTTGATGGAAATGACAAAGGCATATCCAAAATGGTGTTCAAGTCATGCAGTGGCAGGGACAGGATAGGGCCTTTCATGATGAGTGACACCAGCTGGCTGACAGCCAGTCCACAAAACCCACTTGCTGTTGGTCAGTATGTGAACAACTGCTCTAATGAGTTGCCAGCCAACGTGTGCTACCAGGAGTATGACGTGCCGGACACATTTCCCATCGAGCTCCGCCTGTATCTGCCTAATGTCAACTACAGCCATGACACACAGAGGCCTCTACGCTGTGTTGTCCTTGTATCACTTAGAGACATTACAGTAGGGGAGGAACTTTTCTCAAACTACTACACCATTGTGCATTAGAGTCAAAGTACACTCTACACAGTACGCTGTTCTGCTTTGGTGTCAGAACTGAAGAAAACATTACTTTCATTGTCTTGCTTCCTAAGGGGAAAAACATTTGTCTACACTTAGCATTGCACTGGAATAAAGGCAAACATTTCTTGTATGAATTGCTGTGTGCCGGCCACAAAACTGCTCTTTTTTAACCGTGTTGAAGGGTATTTTAAGAAATTTATAGAAGTAGCCAAGGTTAATTGGGCCAGGGGAACAGACCACAAAGGATCTGCATGTTCCAGACCTGAGCATAGTGGTGTGTCCAGTCTTTTTTTACTGGGCTGGCCCAAGTTGGCCACTGACTTACCCCTGATTTCCACCAATTGCGGAACAGCTTCAGATCTGCTCCGGAACGGAGATCAGCAGCCCTCCGGAGCAGATACGTAGAGCTTCTACTTTTACCGAAAGAAAGAGAGCTCCACAGCGGTCAGCACAGGGCAGATTGTGCGGAAAAGAAGTCGAGCACAGAAACAAAATAAAACCTCCGGTTAATTTTCAAAATAAAATACACCATGCTCACAGTGGATCATATTTCCCTGCACTACACCTTGAAAATGTCATAACGGGTAGAGAGAGGCCCCGAGTCAACAGGTCAGAAGTTTTGTGGTTCAGTTTATAGAAACTCCTGTAATATTGCGTGATCATACATAAAGCTGTCAGTTATGGCCTCCGCTGTTCTGCAACAAATACGGACCTGGTGAGTATTGAAGGATGGCGGAGCATGGACCCGACACGCAGCGGAGACGATTGGCAGCTGTTCCGTAGTTGGTGGAAATCCAGGGTTATCTACTGGTCATAAATCTTAACTTGCTACATAAACCTAATAACAGCAATTCATTAACAAAGAGTTGTGATTATATGTACTTTTTGTGACTTTCACCCACTTAAAGTAAAAAGAAAAAATTAAATGAGATGGCTTGTCCAAAGTGGCTATGCTGGTGTTCTACTGGGAATCAACTAAGAAAAGCAGCACGCACCCAACAGTATCGCTCCTGCCTTATGTAATGGTATAGGGTACTCAATTAGAAATAAAAAATAGAAAATCAATGGGACAAGAATGCTCAGTGGTGTCTCTAGGCTCTGGTAAAATAAACATCAGTCTTCCCCGGTGTCTACCTCTCACATACCTGTTCACCTCTATATGTAGACACCTGGTGGCTAAGGCTGCTTGGTACCTTCAAAACAAAACCACTAACAGAAACTTAAAATTACCCAAATAAAATACTAATCATAAAAAAATGTATGTAGCTGTAAAATTCAAGCAAAACGGAAATTAAAAAAATAAACAAAAAAAACTATTATATATAACAAAATAATGAATAGCTCCAACATTCCGGCCCCTAATTGTGAAAAGTGTAAACTCACAGTTATCTTCAATTATCATTGCAGGCAACCACCAAAAGGAAAAAGAACTTCCTTAAGCTTGAGGAATCAGGCAACTGACGTTTTAAGTTTCCTCCAAGATGAGAAGTAGTTGATGAGGAGTTGTGGGATCTTCTGAGTTCCTGAAGAAAATCCACTGATGCTTCTCTTTTGACCTCCCATACCGTATCCATACCAGAAATGTCCAAACCATTTGGTACGAGAACAATGGGTCAAAAGAAGATTGTGAGCACCACTGCTCACAATCTTCTTTTTACCCATTGTTCTCGATACAATGTTGACTGGTTTGCCTCCCAAGCCCAGTCTCTTTGCCAAACTGACATTACAGAATGTACCTGAATTCACTGGATCCAAGAATGCGTATGTATGCATCACTTTATTACTCTTCTGGCCTTTAACCTGAACTGCAAAAATGAAGAAAACAGCATTATCCTCATCACTGGCCCCTATGTCAAACACACTAAAAGAGACAATCTGCAGAAACAAGGTTAAATGAATTCTGAAACAGATAAGAAGAGGGTGCAGGTCCTCCAAGTAAGCCTGTTATGAGTCATTCAGAATCTGACTCTTTTGTACAAATATTTACCCAATGATTGCCACAGGGGTGAGACACCAGACAAACACACATAAGAAAGAAACTGATCATGTTAATTGGTCACAGGGAACTAAAGTCAACACTTCACGAAGCAGGAAATCACATTAGTAGGCCTATAATACATCATGTTGGTTATTATAGTGTGATATGGGTCAGTGTGAAAACATAAATTACATTACAATTTAAAAATGTTCCCATGTGAAATCCAACCGCAGCACGGCTGTCTTGAAACGCAATAGACAGACAGTGGCAGAATAATTATTCTACTCATTTTTTAAACAATGCAATTACCCGTTTCAGCCAACTCTGAGTATTTGTCATTTATGTTTGAAAAGCTTTTCTCCGACATTACTCTGAAAGAAAGAATGAAGGCCAAGGCTATTAGCTGAGTTGTCCATTATTGTGATAAGCAGCTGTGTTTCAATGTAAGCTCACTCACTGCTATCTCAAAGTTGCATAAGATAGAATACATAACGTAGGAACAAATAATGTAAAACCCTGCATTTACTCCTGCATACCCTCCACTAAACTTCGTGGCAACAAAAAGTGGTTTCATGATGATTACCATGTAAATCTTTCTTTCAATTTCTCATTGTTTTTCTAAAAGCTCCTGTAGGCCTATTACATTATTTGTATTTTAAAAACTCCGTATTTTTTCTTCTTAATTTAAGTGATCTGAAGGGCTCTTGTATCGGCCACATACGGATCCTCTCTCCAAAGATATTGCACAAGTTAAACCCATGGAAAGGTTGTCAGAGCCGTAGTCAGAACACGTTTTGACCTATCAGAGACACTGTAGAAACCGTAGCACTACTTATTACTGCAATAATCTTCCGCTGAGAAATATAGTCTGGAATAATCTTCGCATTTTATCGTTTATTGAAACATACATTTGTATTTAGAATACAATTTATTGTGAGCCAAACATTAAGTCAGTCAACTGAAACTATATTGTCAACGAAACGGAGAATTTTAAGTTAGTGAGTAAAAAAAGTGCGGCTGCATAAAGGCAGTGGGCATCGCCATCAGCGATCTTTCCAGTCGCATGGTGAAGTTAGGAACGGATCATGTCTAGTGATTCTGCTGATTTTAACAGGTAAGAATCGTACATCTGGTCTAATTAATAGTTTTTAAAACAATGCTCGGGGTTTAGCTAGGTGTATTTTAACGTGCCATGGTGGTGGGAAGTATGTTTGATGCGGTATTATTTATTATATAGCTAGCTAGATAGTTAGGCCCCGACCACTTTGAGGGCTATTGGGTTGCTAACATTTAGCTAGCTTTGTGCAGTTAGCTGCTCAGCTACTCCGCATTTCCAAAATGTTACTAGCGATTTTGAAAAAAATGTTCTTTATTTCTTGTGTCGACTATGTGATTAATGGGAACTGGCTTGTATGTTTAAAACGTTTTGCTGTCGTGGTTGTGAGAACTGCGAGGCCAAGCTTATGTTACAGTTCGGCCTAACATTAGCTAGTTCTCAGGCAGCAGGAGCTATCACAGGCCCAACTATCCGACATATTGGCTAACGGTAACTCTTTCGATACTCTAATTGACATAAAGCCAATCTGGGCGTCTAAACCGCTTCGACAACTTTTCCCGATCCCTTTTTAACTTGAATTTTAGGAGCCCAAGGTAACTTTAGTTGAGCTCTACTTGTGAGATTTTACACGTGCGCCCAGCAAAGCCCCGGACTCTGTAATGAGACACTCTGGGCGTAACCCGGTGAGAACCGCTCGCCACACCTCTGACGGAGCTAGTTCTCAACGTAACGTTTTAAGTGATTAAAGTGGCGACCACTCATGTTTCAGTCCTGGTTGATTTTAGAATTTCTAATTAAAAAAAGATAACTATGGAAATGTGCTGAGTTTAGCACTCTGTGGCGTATAAATTATAGCTTCAATATTAAAGCGGAAAGTTAACATTGGGGAAGTATCTTGCTCAATCATGACACGTGGTTGTATCATATTGTTGTAGTTGCCTGTTCTTGGTAGATTTTCCAATTAAATGGTGGTTATGACTCTAAGCTAAGTAAAATTTACTTTTTTTTTTACACAGCTCAAAAGACCATGGGGGGCCAGATGGAATGGAGCCTGATGGTGTTATCGAGGTAAGACAAAATGAGTCATTGCTACGGTTTTAGCATTGAATTTGTGTATTTATTTACACTCACAAGCTATTCTTAATTCCAGAGTAACTGGAATGAGATTACGGACAACTTTGACGATATGAGCCTGAAGGAGACTCTTCTCCGCGGGATATATGCATATGGTTTTGAAAAGCCATCTGCCATTCAACAAAGGGCAATCATACCTTGCATCAAAGGTAAAAAAAACAAACATTTTAACCGATAAGTGGATTGCTTATTTGTGAGTGAAGTGATGCTTTACCATCTTTCGGGACTTACCCATTCATGGGGATACTTTTTTTCACAACTGATCACTCAATACTGTAACTGTCGTGCAATCAAACTTGACATCATGTCAGATTTATTTGTATAGAATATTTAGAATGCACATATCTTGATCTTCAATTATTGAGTTGGAAGAAATATGTTCTTACTGTAAATATTTGTCTGTAGGCTATGATGTCATTGCCCAGGCTCAGTCGGGCACTGGCAAGACGGCCACGTTTGCCATCTCTATCTTGCAGCAACTGGACATAGAGGTGAAGGAGACTCAGGCTCTGGTGTTGGCTCCCACCAGAGAGCTGGCTCAGCAGGTATGCTGTTTCTGAGGTCAGTGACCTCCACAGTATCTCAGACCTAGACAGCATATTGAGGACACTGATTCAGTTTCTAAGGTACCTTTTTTTTCTTCTTCAAACTTTTCAAAATTCAGAAATTGTGAAACGGTATCCGTAAGATTGGTGTAGTCTTTGTCCATGGCTGCATTGGTCTAAATCTGGCTTAATTGAATGATTGTGATTTAAATATATATATATTCTTGTTGCTGTGGAAAACTGGGTGATGTGATGGCATACCATCTTTCGGGACTGACTCTATAATGGAGATTACTTTTTGATTTTACTGATCACTTTGAACAGTTATTCCACACACTGTTAATGTCCTGTCTTGCCATCTGTACCTTACGTCATCCTAAAGCAGTGGTGTTGTTTTTTTGCTCCTGTCTCCCCTCATTAGATCCAAAAGGTCATTCTGGCTCTGGGTGACTACATGGGGGCAGCGTGCCATGCCTGCATTGGAGGGACTGATCTCCGTGCTGAAATAACTAAGCTCCAGGCTGAGGCCCCTCACATTGTGGTGGGCACACCAGGACGTGTGTATGACATGCTTAGCAGGGGACATCTGTGTAAGTATGACAGGTCTGGATCAACCGAAAAGTATTCTCAAATGATTGGGTGATTTTTATTTTACTAATCCAACGCTTGGCTTTTATCGCCACATTTCTGTGCAGCTGCAAAATGTATCAAGATGTTTGTTCTGGATGAAGCCGATGAGATGTTGAGTCGAGGGTTCAAAGATCAAATCTATGAGATCTTCCAGAAGCAGAGCACAAACATTCAAGTAAGAACTTTTTTTGGATACAAGTTGAAAAACTGACAAGAATGAAATATGCAGTGTAGAACCATTCTGCATTATAGGAACTCTGGTAGCATTGTATGAAAAAATCTGCACCACACAACAATTTTGCGTGGAAGGAGATTATTACCCACTGTACTGAAAATGAGTTGTGGTTGAACCTCTTTCTTAATGTTCGTTAGTCACTGTCTCAAGGCGCAGTGCCACGCAGGTCTGAGTTTTAAATGCACTTTTGAAACTGCACAAAGTTGACTTGATGACTCGTCTCTTGTATCTTATGGCGACATGTTGTAAATCTTCTAAAGGTGGTCCTACTCTCTGCCACCATGCCAGCAGAGGTGTTGGAGGTGACCAAGAAGTTTATGCGAGAACCCATTCGCATCTTGGTGAAGAAAGAAGAGCTTACCCTCGAGGGTATCAAGCAATTCTACATAAATGTGGAGCGAGAGGTGGGTTAACTTATCTGCAACACTTTCAGAAAGCTGCTTCTCACTGTCCTTCTCTCTAAAGCACCCTGCTAAAACTGCAGGAGCCAAACCTCACAGGTTTAGCTCATGTGGCCGTGTAAGCATGGGTACACCAGGGAAGGAGATTAAAATGCACAGTATCTGAATGAGGCTTGGGGGGACCTCTTTCTTAATGTCCAGTGTCTTTTGTCTCAAGATCCTGTGTTACACATTAGATGAACCTTATCTTTATAGATGCTTGACAAGCAGGCTTGCGTTTGTCTTGTCATCTTAACTTTGTTCAGTTAATAATTCATAACAGTTTTTTTATTAATATCAACAGGAGTGGAAGCTGGACACCCTGTGTGATCTGTATGAAACACTGACTATCACACAGGCTGTTATTTTCCTCAACACCAGGAGAAAAGTCGACTGGTTGACTGAGAAGATGCATGCTAGAGACTTCACCGTCTCTGCTCTGGTAGGATCTGTTTGGCTCTACAACTGTTAGATCCATACACTGTTTTGATGGTCAAGGCTTCTCAGTGGTAATGCTTCACATTTTCCTTACTAAAATGCTCTTTTACAGCATGGTGATATGGACCAGAAGGAGCGTGATGTGATTATGAGAGAGTTTAGGTCTGGCTCAAGCAGAGTGTTGATTACTACTGATCTTCTGGTTAGTATGAGCTGCAATGTGATTAACATAAATGTCATAATTGGTTGTGAAGTAAACCCCAAATGTTTTAAATCCTGCAACAGTCCTATTGTGGCCAAGCAGTCAAACGTTTGGGAGATTAGGGCTCGTTCTCCACAATGGGTTTTTCTGTAGAAATCTGTTACTTATGTACGAGCGACATTGACGTGCACAAGGATTTAGCCATTCATCTCTGACTGTACTACAATTTAAATTTCTTTTCTTTTTCACAGGCTCGTGGTATCGATGTCCAGCAGGTTTCCTTGGTCATTAATTATGACCTTCCTACAAACCGAGAGAACTACATTCATAGGTAAGTTGCTTCATATATTGCACCTTTATGTGCACCTCAGTTACCTGAAGCTAACGTGTCCTATCTGACTCCCTCCAGAATTGGTCGTGGTGGCCGTTTTGGAAGAAAAGGAGTTGCTATCAACTTTGTCACTGAGGAAGACAAGAGGATTCTTCGGGATATCGAGACATTTTACAATACTACCGTGGAGGAGATGCCCATGAATGTGGCTGACCTGATTTGAGCTTTGAGATTTTTCTTTTCTTTCTTTTTTTTTAAACGCAGTGATAGCGATCGTCCACTTGCATTGTTCTTATAATATTCGAAAGGGGGAAAAACTTCAATGCTAAATCTTGGATCGGAATTTTGGTATGCGTCAAAAGTGAGGTGACTTCTATGGTGGTCCCTCTCGGACAGTTGTAGATTCTAACCTCGACAGGTGGCCGTTTGGAGCTACACAGCTATGGGGTCTGTAAACTTAAAGGTTCTTATCAGGTATTTTTTTCAATGTTCAATTAAGATGTGTGTATTTGATGTTCTCCATCATTTAGTAATTTACTTGTGGACTAAAAGATATAAGTGCTGTATAAAGTCTGCGGATTATGTTATGCTAACATATGTGCAATGTATTGTGGGACTGCTTAATAGATACTTACGTATTACTGTAGGTTGACTTACCCTACTTTATTGTTTGTGAATGTGCTAATTTAATATACCATATTTGTAATCCCACTCCTATCAGATTTCCTGACGTGATACCCTTGCCAGAGTATATTGCGCTTTTCCCCCTCCCATTCAGATTTTCTCTCCCCAGAATTGTAGGAATGTCTTAATAAACTGATATGTCTATTATGGGTGTCAGGATTTTTTTTTTTTTTTACAAACTATCTTCTGTATGTTCTCGGAGATGTTCCCTTTTTTATTTTTTGGGATTGTAGACTATTGACATATTAGGTAACATGGGACTTTTCTTTTCTTTTTTTTTTTTTTCTTTTTTTTTTTTTAGCTCAGATTTTTACCCCTATGAAGATTAAAAATTATGACTAAGAAATTTCCATGTAATCTTTCACAAAATAGTGTCTTTTCTGTTAGTGTTCCGTAATTAACATACTTGTTTGAGAGGAACATGGCAAATAACCTTGTGTAAATTATTCCTTTGGTCATAGCAGGAAAGACAATTTTAGTAGTTCTTCTAAAACTGTAAAGTGGCAGTGGTTACCGGGCACAGAGTCGTAAATGTCCTCGTGTAGATCGTGGCTGATAAAACGTATGTTCATACTACTTTAAAAACGGGTCACGTGGCACGGATCGGCAGCGAACATTCGGATGTCACCAGTGTCATTTACGTTTAGAGAAAGCAGACAGTTAAAGAAATGGACCATCAGATCCCGTTGTTCTGGACCATAGACCGTTAAAATAAACACGAGTGAAGTAAAAACTACAGAAGCACTTTTCCGGTGAGGTCTTGGCGTTACTTTTTTTTCTTCATTTTAGTAACTAAGAATAGTTACATAGCCAGTATATATACATTCAAAGTCAAGACCAGAGGGGCATATACAGAAGAAAGAATGAATAGTGTGTGTGTGTGTATATATATATATATTTTTTTTTTCGAGCTTCTCCTGACTATACGGTTGTCACAGTCCGACGTAAGAAGAGTGCAGATTTGAGTTGCGCATGCGTCACTTTGACGAGTAGCATACACTATGCTAATGAAAGACTTCTGCTGGCTACAAGTTGGCATCAAACAGAACAAAGGCTTCCACTGGGATGGCGTTTGAGCTAACGTTAGCAATCAGTCAGTCATAGATAGCTAAAACGTTTTTGAAATGATTCCCATCTTCTGGTATTGTTTGTAATGAGACAAGTTTATTATTTCATGGATTTCACAAATTTCAGTATGACAGTTATGTGTAAACAGTTTAAATCTGAGTATGCGCAACTAACTCGGCCAGAGCCGGCCTGACTCGACTCTCATGGGGTGTGACGCGATATGCCGTAAACAGTTTAAATCTGAGCATGCGCGACTCAAATCTGCACTCTCCACACATTGGGCATTGACAGACGATTTTGTAAAAATAGGCTAACGATTGTGTCATAACCACGCGACGTACAGTAGAGGAATAACCGTAAAGTACCGGGTAAGCTCGCAGACAGTTAGCAGTTCAGGTTTAATTGGCATAGACAGTTAAAGAGATGGACCAACAGATCCCGTTGCTCTGGACTGAGACCAGTGAAGGATATTAGAAGCATTTTTTTCTTCTCTTTATCGCAAAAATAGGAAACCGAACACAAATTACATACAAAAGCATACAAGATAACATATAAAAAGGCGTGAGGAAAAAAGAATACAAAACAATTTTGCCAGGGGAAGCTGACAGTTTTAACTGCCTTCTTGTTGTTGGAGCCCGAAATCAGATTTATATAAAGTACAACTTTAGGGAGATAAAGTATAAAATGAGTTTTTTTAGTGCTGAATTTACATTTATGAATGTGAAACTCCTTTGAAAGGATTAGTACATTTATGATCAAAGTACACATTTTCTTTACTTTGAATTCTATAAAAGCAAAAAACAACACTCTCCCACAATAAGGCTTTACAGATATGGTCAAGGATGAATCTGCTGAGGTTTTTGCCAAAATCTTCTGGTGTGTGAACAACACCAAAAAAGTAGCAAAACACTTTCCCGGTGATCTTCACAGAAAGAACAGTGTGTTTTGATGTCTCTTTAATATTTTAGCATGCATTGAGTCGCAGGGTAGTGAATTATTCTAAACGATACTTCTGTCACCTTGTTCACTATCAGGTATTTGTGAGGAATCATCCAGACATTTTTCCAGTCAACGTCGTTAACAAATCGGTTCCAATAAAATGTGACATTTGGAATAGAAAAAATGTATTATATATATTATATATATTATATAGCAACCATTCATCCAATGTTCCAAAGGCACATGCTGTTCACTAATCTGATATCGTTTTTTAAAAACGGAGTGAGAAAACACAGGAGAACCTTTTTTGCAATTATGTAAGCACATAGTGTAATCTGGAAACTGCTGCCCTGGTTAAACAAAACAATGCAACTGACCTCAGCTGGGATTCTGTCTATAATGGAGTGCAATGGAAATTTCTAAGTGACCCCAAACTTTTGACCGGGGGTATACATATCAAACAAATTCAAAATAAAGAAAATAATATATTATTTATATATATATACAGTATATATAAATAAATCAAAGAGCCATAAAAGTGATAAAAGTGGGGTTCATTTGTTAAGACTATCTTGCTGAACAATGTGTATTATGAAGTATCCAAAAAAGTATTCGTAATGAGCAACTTTAGTTTTTTGAATTTTATTTTCTGCAACATTTCTTTCGTTTCATTTTTGTCGATAGAACAAGTGCAATCCTAACTGATAGGGTGACCTACAAAAATATGTAACACCTGCAACACTCTCTACAAATATTCCGGTTTGGTGTAAATATGTACAAAGGAATATACAAAGTTGGAATGTAAACATCTGTGCAGTGTTAGACAAGCAAAGGTTGGAATGCAGCTGCACTTGTAAGTTTTGCAGCGCTGACAATCAGTGTAAACAGTGCATGGCGGTCGGTGGTAGGAACTGTTTTTCAGTCCATTTGTCGTTGTGATTTAAAGGATGTGAAGCATCTACCGGAGGGCAGCGGGTCAAACAGATGGCGTAAGAATGCAGTATGGCTCTTTTTGTAAGTTGGCTGCTCTACTGACGCTCTATCTCTTTAAAGTCTTTTTTAATAAGCTATAGTAACAGCTTTCCCATGGGGCTCAGCTGGCGCTTTTACCAGCACAGTTTCCAGTTATATTTAGCATGTCAACTTTTTATCAAAATTATTTTGCTAAGCCACCTCTTGGGAAGTGACTAAAGATGAGCTTCACTGTTCTGATGACTAAAGTTAGAAGATGACTCCTCATGGGCTGGTTCTTAGTAATGGTCACTTCTAGTAAATCTAAAAATAACAAATTAATTTCTATCTCCAAGGGAAATTAGACTAAACATCTACAATGTTACACGGCATATATAACTGCATATTTATTAATTTTGTGTTGATATCTTAATGCCAACCCACTAGGGTTAGGCCTACGGCAGTTCAGTAAACAACCGTAGGCAGCTGTTTGTGTTTTTAGGCCAGTCTAAATCCTTTGTATGAGTTATTCTTCTTTATGCGTTTCCTTGGCAACAGAGCAGCTGTTTGGGAGAACAGCTAATCCAGACGGCACATTTCATGATGCCATAAATAAACAGACGGACGATTCACAGTAAGTTGCGGTGTTGTGAGGGGAGCGCGACATCTTTGTGACTTTAAACTGGAAGACACTGAGACGTTTACTTAGTGATAATAAAACAAAAACTTACTGAGATGAGATTTGTTAATAATCAGAGAGAAAACCTGAACAATGCATATAAACACAAAAAAGCAATTTGGTGATGTGTGAAAATCTTGATTTGATTTTGGCTTAAGCCTGAAATGGTTATTAAAGTTCAGCATTTCCCCCCCCTCGGCCATAGTTAATCAGTCACATAACTGAAACATGACCACCAGTTTTGTTTGTCACGTTAAGTTTTTGACACTTCTCTGGTGTCTGTTGAGCACTGGCACAGGACCAACCCTTAGTTTTTTGTTAGCAGTGTGCCACATGCCTCTCTGAGGACGCTCTGGCCAATGCTAGGGGTATTTTTGGCTCCACATATCACATATCAGATGGAAAACCAAATCCAACTTACAGACAGCTATATTTCTGCTCACACGCTCAGACAAAGTCTATTTCTTCACTATAAATATGTGTTTAGGTATGACGTTGTGGAGAATGCAAGACGTTTGCATTTGCACTCTAATGTGGCTTGTGCAACACTTCCACCGCATTGTTTCCAATGCACGTGTGCACGCTGCATTGGTGTGCAATGCTTCCTGTGTGGACTAAATGTAGTCAAAGTGTGAGAAACGTGAAAGGTTTTGAGTTCGTGGCTGGGTTAGCTCGGTTGGCAGAGTGGGTGCACATATGTAGAGGTTTACTCCTCCAGGCAGCGGCCACGGGATCAACTCTGACCTGCGGCCCTTTGCCACATGTCATCCACCTTCCATGCCTCATCCTGTGGAAATAGAAGGCCTAAAAATGCCCCAAAATTAATCTGTTGACCTTGAACATGTGACGTTCTGGATCAAAAATCTGTGCTGTTAATTTATCTTACGCTTCTCAGCAGGCATTCCATCTGAGTACAGATTCTTTTTTAAATTTTTTTATTAGATATACTGGTTTTGTATTCATTTTATGTCTTAGATAAAATAGTACTTTTAATTATCACTTTAGATAGTTATTTATCTTGACATTTTGGTAATTTAATGACATTTTTGATCAGCACTTTTATGATACACATGAAGTCTGTGTGTGTGTTTCAGTAGAGTCCCATTTCCTGCAGCAAACACAGGTTACTAAAGACTAAAGCATGAACCTTAAAATGTTCCCTTTAACTATTTATACCTTGTTTGAAAAAAATATCCAGATTAAAGCAAAAGTTGACATTTTTGAAAATAAATGTATTGGCTCTTTGTGTAAAGCCACCTGCAGCGCAGGTATTCGTCATCAAGGGTGGCAAGGAAGCTATTACCCGTTGGTAGCTACGACAGCGGCTATCTCAATGGTCGTGCTTTTGGTCAAAGTTGAAATAATTTAACTTTGAGTGCAGCCCAAAACGGCCAATCTGTGCGGTGGGAAATTGTCTGTCCCTACAGGAAACCAATGGAACGGCCAACGGAAAGCCGTTGTGTTGTCACACAAGAATGAAACTGTTGAAAGAGTTGTGCAATCAAACCGCTTTGACCGGTTTGTGTTTCCTTATTGAGGTTATGTTCACTTCATGTTTCCTGGCTAACAAACTGAGGGGATGATGATTACTACTGAGAATAATTAAAAGAAAGACAGACTTTCAGTTAGATTTTATTTATGAAAAACCTTTTTTCACAAATTTTTAAATACAAAAGAAAATAATCTTATAACAAGAAAATATTCAATTTAGAGTCCACACTTTGCGTTTCCAATTTCTTTCAGCACAGGAACCTTTTGTAAAGTCTTAGTGACAAATCTATTCTACTTCACTATGAGGAATTTTGCACTTCCTCACATGGAGACATTTTTAGATTTGACACATCACTGACTTAGTGCATGTTTTTATTACACATCAGGAACACCACTTGTGCATTTTACTCTAGAGACAGAAGGCAACGCATTGTACTCTGAAAACACCAGAGGGAAAAACCATCGGCACCACAATATGCACCCAAGGGCTGAAACGTTAACAAAGTGCCTGTAGCTAGCAAAAAACATTCTTAGGCATGTCAAATGATTGTCCAAGCAACCTATGTCTACCAGAGAGGACACGTTATATTAGTAAGGTAATGTTAGCTATGTGTTAGCAAGGCACCTGCAAACACAACAGAGAGGTGAATCCCAGGTGGACCACCATGGGACCCAATTTCAAGTTTATGATTTTGTTTAAAAAGGGTTGTGAATGGCGAAAGACAAATAATTATTTGATCCCGTTTGAAGTAAACTATGAATTACACTTATGATGTCCATCAATTTAAAAGATGATTCTGCAAGTCAAGAAAGTCTAAATTTCTCTTAAAGCTCTTCGTACCGGGGTGTAACATTACTCAAACAAGCAGCGGATCTGTCTCGTCTCTCACTTCCTGGCCAATAAAAAGACAAGATAACGTTAGACGTGTTGTGTGAACATAGCTAAGCTAGGTGGTGTGCGAGCGAGCCGAGCAGCAAGCAAGGTGACGTACATCACGTGTGTAATTCGTGGCTCAATTCAAACGGGATCAAAAAAAAATCTCTCCCTGTTCATTACTGTAACTATTTTTTTTATGAAATAAGGTCTCATTGGGTCCACCGGAAAGGGAAGGACTACACCTCTGTATACTGCATAGCTTTCTAATTTATCCATATTCAACTATAACTAAAGTTGCATACTGTCAAAATGCTTTAACCTAATTTACAGAAATATAGTTAGCCTAAAACTGACAACTGATGTTGTGATGACAACTGTGATGATAAATGTCATTGCACATGTAACATTAGGGCATACTGAGTGTAAGGATTATAAAATTACGATTCCTAATTTTTGGTTTCCTTAGCCTTAGCCAGACGCTTGTTGTGTTGCAGCCTTGGAGAGCAGTTAGCAGCACTCTAGTGTGGCTTTATGCTATGTTGAAAAATCCCGGTAAAACTGCAAACAAGCATTACATCAAAATAAAACGTTCTTATTTGTGAAATAAGGATGTGACCCGTTTCAACTCCATCTCTCAAAAGGATCGGAATCGAAAGGAAGAATCGCAGTTGGAATCAGAATCGTTTAAATCCAAACGATGCCCAACCCTGACAACGATCCCAGTTTTCCTTTTCTTCCTGCTCATAGCTCTCATGTCTTATTGCATGTCTCCACAGTTTTCATGAAACCTTCTTTTTTGGGGTGAGTTTGGCAGCTCATACAAATTTAGTTCATGGGTTCTTCACCCTGTTGTTAGTGCAACCCACCACAAGGCACGTGTTAGGCATTTTTCTTTGTTAGCAGATAAAATTGACAAGTGACCTTCACATTGTTTTCCCCCTCCGGTGTGGGTGGGTATAAGTGCGCTCTGTCTCTATTAAGATAATAAAATAAGTAAACGCCAGTGAGAGAGGTGGCCTTAAATTAAGAAAATGTAGTACTTCAATGTTTTGGCCACTCTTTTGTGAGGCACAGAACTGGAAATAAAATCCAAGACAAAGAGGAAGTATTCTCTTAACCAAATGGCTAAGAGGGAAAACAACTAATATTCCATTAGTGAGCCCGGTGAGTTTGTGTAGGGATGACATGTAAGCAGCATCTTTTTTAAGGACCTTTTTGGACCACATTCTGTGGTCAATGCAAAGCCATTGTTATTAAATTATTAAACCACCATGACTTGTTGTCATTGATGGGTTGTTGATTTCTCACCAACAGTAACAAACATGAATCCTCTGGTCTCTTTGCCTCTGGAAACAGAACATATACTCCAGTGTTTTGAGGTAATATTTGCATCAATGATCTTCCTTTCACTGTGACCATGACACACTCCCTCTCGCTCGGTCACATGCACGCAAACCCTACATTCTCCTACCAAAAGGCTGCTTTGCATGGGTAGGTGTTAAAATAGTATGGTTTACAAAGGAGAACCATTTTCACAGCTGTGCAGTAAAGCCTCCCTAGGAGTCCAGAGGTCTTCTGCTTCACCTGCGGGTGGGTTGCTGCCTTCCACAGGTCAAAGATATCCTCCACATGACCATGTGAGGTCATCATCTGGTTGTAGATACACTGGTGGTAGGGTGCTTTGCCCTCACCCGAGAAATAGACATGCTCCTGGGGTGACACACCAGCGGCATTGGCACAGATGCCCATGAACACATCGTCAATGTAAAGAGAGGCGTTCAGGGTCAACGTGGCTTGGTATATTTTGTCAGCTACGTCCCTGGAGACAACATACGCAGCCCCAGCAGTGTAGTCAGGGTATGACAACCACTGGTACATCTCATAGGGCACATAGTACTTGCTGTCTTTGCTGCGGATTGGCGGCGCCCCTTTGTGCACGCGACCAACCCAAAAGTCTACGACGCCTCTGCTGCTCATGTCCTGCAGGTAGCTCACCAGGTTGGGCATGTGGACAAAGATGTCATCGTCAGCGGTCATGAGGAAGCGGGCGTGTGCGCAGCGGCTGTGCATCCAGTGGAACTGTTGGATCAGCTTCAGAGTCAGGTTGTGGAAGGAGTCTAGAAAGTCTTGTTGGATCAAATCACCATGGAGATGGTCCTCGTGGATGAGCTGCTGCTGAAAACCAACACCGCTCCTCTTGCTCCATGAAGGCTCCTCCTTCCTGGTCCGAGGCGCTCCTAAGGCAAACACCACCTTGACTGTCACTCCCAGGGTGTTTTGGATGTAGGTCTCATTACCCCAGGTGGATCGAATGGCGTTTCGCCTCTTAATGTTCTCTGGGGATGTTTTGACAAAGAGGAGGAGGAGGACGTCCTTGCCGGCGCACTTATCCGGGTGGTCCAGCAGGTAGCTGAAGTTGCTGAAGCTTCTGGCCTGCTCATGTGAGATAGTAAGGCTCCTGTTAATGTAGGTGAAGCTGTTTACCAGGTAGCGGTAGGAGTAGGACTTGACGTGGCTGATGACACTGTTGTCCAGCTGCTCCCAGCAAACCATCACCACTGACAGCACCAGGCAGGTGGTCATCAGCTGCACACACTGGCATTTTCGTATCCGGCGGAAATTTATAAACATCCTGGAATCTTGTCACCCGGTGACGGTGGCCCCTGTCTGGTCGGGGATGGCGGTGAAGCAGCTGGTTGTGCAAGTGTGTTCCAAGGAGGAGGCGAGATGGTCGAGGTTGTGGAGGTTGAGAGTGTTGTTCCAGTGCCTCAGAGCAGCACTTGGTGGGTCTTCCATCCTAGGCGTTCCACATTTAGCAGGAGGCAAAGGCGGCAGTGGGAATCACTGGGTCTGCTGGGAAAGTCCCTCCATCGCAGCAGACTCCCTCACATCAATCACCCAAGAGCTGAAGATTCCTCTTTCACCCATGAAGTCCTCCTAAAGTACTGAGAAGAGAGAGCACACTTACTATAATGACAGAGTTTGGCTGGCATTTTATTTCCTAATGCCTCTTCCTTGTTTAGAAGCAGAGATGAGAAGTAACAAAGTACAAATATTTTTCAGATTTTTCAGATATTTTTACTTTACTATTTATTTTTATGGCGACTTTTTACTTTTCATTTTAACACGAATATCGATACTTTCTACTTGTTACATTTTACCAAATTAGCTTGTTACTTTAGTTTTGTACAAAAGGTCCTCTATCAGGTGTGATTGTGAGTAGAGATGTTCCAATTCCAGTTTCGGAAATACCTCCGATTCTGCCAAAAATGCTGGCATCGGTATTGGCGAGTACTGGAGTACAGGCACCGATCCGATACCACATAAACTATCAGAAATAGGAATCTATTTACTGGTTAGCTCCGTTAGCTCGGACACAGTTCTTCTTCGCCGCTCTTAAAAAGTGTTGCGCTGCTGTTTTAGCGGGGCGAAGAAGAATTGATCACCTAACGCCGCCTTAAAACAAGCTAACATTAGCGCATCATGTTGGCAGTACTTCACAGGGGATGTTCCCACTGGTAAGACGGCAACATGCAACATATGCAAAGAAGCAATTTCAAGAGGTGGCACGAGTGTTGCAAATTTCAACACCAGCAACTTAATTAAACATTTGAAGACACGTCTTGCTAAAAAGCTCAACGAATTTACAAAAGCTACGGTGGAAAAAAAAAAGGACGAATTGCGGCACCAAACTCTGGAAACTGCCTTCCAGCGACGAGATATATTCCCCAAAGACAGTCAAAATGCAACAACGATGACCAACAAAGTTTTGGAGTTGATTGTACTGGGTTACCAACCCCTTTCTGTTGTCAAAAATGTGGGATTTCGCTGCTTAATGGCGCATTTGAAGCCAAGGTACTGTTTGCCAGGTTGTAAATATATCTCAGAAACTGCGCTGAGTCTGTTGTTTGTGTTCTTCACCTGTTAGCTAGATTGCACCTGGCTGGTGATGTATAATGGTGATTGTTGAACGGTCTTGCTCACGTTTTTATTTTAGGTGCATTATCTACATGCCACAGTTAGACTACACTGCATAAAGATAATGCAATTAATAGTGGGTTTATTATTATTATTTATTAGCATATTTATGATTCCTATGCATTGTGTATGGTAGCCTTTACAATGTTATTTATTTCTTTGGAGAACCACACACAAACACACAGCCATAGCAGAGCCATGCACATGTTTGTCCTGTTGTAATAAAGCATCAACAGAGAGAAGTTGAAGTTGGAAACCAGAATCAGCTTTAAATACATTCCTAATCTAGTCCTCACTAATACATTTCAAATAATTTCAATGTAGTTACTGTATTATTGTTAGTGTCTAATTGTATCTTATAAACCTGGAGTCCCAGTCTCTGTCACAATAATGATGTGCCGTTTTTGGCCTACGGGCAGACCTCCATTAAAATGTAGCCAACGGCATATAAAGAGCCTTTTTCCATGTCCACTGAAGTTTGTCAGCTTGCACTAACATTTGTTTGGTCCTGGTAGCTTTGCATAAAACATCAGTCATTTGCAAGGCTACTTTTACGTTTATACTTTAAGTAAATTTCCAAGCCTGTATTTTGTTACTTTCACTTGAGTAAAAAAGTTAAATCAGTACTTCTAAATTTACCAGAGTATTTAACACAAGTATCTGTACTTCAACTTGAGTATGGGAAGTAGGTACTTCTGCCATCTCTGTTTAGAAGCTTTTTTTCTGGTCTAACATGTTGGGTAATGATTTTGAAAGCATGTGGCGCACCATTTGTAATGACCATAAATATATGATCATTCTGCCAGCAATTTAAGCTATTCATCCCCTCAGGATGTCAATGGAAATAAATCCTATAAAAATGTTGATACAATGAAATCATAAAAACAGTTCTCTCATTCCAAAAAGAGATGTGTGCATGCTCAGATCATTGATGCAGTTTCTAGCAACTGAAACTATGCAAAACGGCGACCTAGTTGTGGTTGGATCTGAATTTTGGCAACACCAGCCTGTTTTCAGTGTGCAAGAGTGCAAGAGTAGTAACGTTAGCGGAAAAGTCAAAAGTTAGGGTGGGGTGAAAGAGAGGGATTGACTGAATACAAAAGCCAACACAGCAAATGTGGCATTGCAAGCTAGTCCATAATGGAGGGATTTAAGGTCCGAGACCCACTGAAATTGCTGAGAGTCATGGAAAGCTTTTGGATACAATGGATAGTGTCAGATATGCTCGGCAGCACAATGCGGGACGAGAATAACCTGCTTCCGGGCGGGCTTGGGCTAAAAGCAAGGGGGGATCATGATGGGCCCGGGGCCTGGGACTCCCACCGCACCCCGAGAGCTTTTTAAACATCATTGGATGGCCTGTGCCTAATGGGGTCACTGGCTTAGAATGGCTCTCTTTTCTCTCTGCCTGATAATGAGAAACTCTGCCTCACCTCTGGTTTTACATCAGCCTCCTGTTTCTACACAGAAAACACTGTAACACAAACGTTATTTAGTTATACACTTAAACTTCAAATCGTTTCCTTTCACTAAGTTCTTTGATCCCTTAACGCTTACTCTTGTCACTGATCTACCGAAAGGTGATGGCTTTAAACTGGCTAATTAGGAGATAAGTCTCCATATCTGCTGGACTGTGGCCTACATATGCACATGAGAGTATAAGGGATGTTTATGAGCATGTCACGGGGCAAAACAACTGGTCATTCCTTTCATTAACCGATGGCACACGCAAGTTGCTAGAATTCTTTTTCACTCTTCTTTGCTCAGAGATGGCCAGCATTCCTATTAAATGTATTATGTATTTAATTCTATTTGAGTATTTTGTAATTTGTATTTTGCCAAACAAACAAAAAAGTAATTTGCAACAAACTACTTTAAGATATTGTGTTTTTCCCAAGGTTTAAACTGAAGGAAAAAAAAAACACGTCCTCATGAATTGCGAGACATGCCCTGTTAGGTCTAGCAACTCACTCACTGTGAACTATCGTATTTCATTTGTTATCCTGGACTACTTTGTTAGGCAGTACACCATGAAGAATACTTCCTTATTTGAGGTTATTTTTGGTCTCTTGGGAAGGAGGCACTTCTCTTTTTCTCTTCTATTATTTTGCCCTGTCATACCGTGGTGTAATGGCACAGTTATGGGGCTTTTGCAATCGTAAAATAGGTTGCTTGTGAAGTTTGAGGTCTTAGAACTGTACTTGAAGGTAAGGTCAGACACATAGAGGCCACTAAATGCCTGAAATGTGATATCAGGTTGTGTAGAATGTATTTAGAGAGAATTTGAATTAGAATTACTTGTTTTACTTCATTTCCCATTCCATTATCATGTATTTTATTTTAACCCATGTATGGTATTCGGGTCAAATTGATCAATTCAAATTTTACAAGAAGAAACATGGTACAAGTTACATTTTGTCTACCTGAAAATCAACTTCCTGTCCTTATTTTCTGTGATAAACATGTATTCCTGACTCAATTCAGAACACTATTCTGGATAGGACCCTTATGTTTTTTCTACAGTGAATTTTAACATGAATTATAACCTTATGGTAAAAAACAAACCCCACTTCCATTTTTTATTGTGTTCTAGTAGAGACTGATGGTATTACCTGAAAATATGGTATATCAATTGTTTGAAAAGGGAGATAAAGACAATATTTATTAATAAATTATGAAGTAAAATTTAAGTAAAACCCCAAATAAGTCACGGGTCAATTTGACCCGAAAGATATGAGAGGGTCCCAAAAGTGAAGACAACACAAGGGTTAAAACATAATAATAATTTAGTGATACATTATTTTGATCATTTGTATCAATTTTGTGTGCTGTAGTATTACTTAACCAAGGAGAGAGTTTGGGGATTTTGTGGGCAGGTTTTGTGATTTCTGCTTTTACCCCATCCACAAAATTAAAAGCGTTTAAAAAGCATTTGATAGCAACACCTTTACCTAGAAACAATGTCCCTGTTACTCCAGATAACCCAAAGAATCCATTTTCTTAAAAGACTATTTCTCTAGAAGGGAGTAGTTTTGTTTTTTATGGTAAAGCAAGTTCTTGAATTTTGAATGCTTTAAGCACAGCAAGTTTTTTTATAAGATAGGTGCAAAGTGTTATAATAAAATAACATTAACTGTGCATAATTAGCCGGGCCTTTTTTCAGCATAAGATGTTATGTGCTAATCTGTTGTACTTTGACATTTTCAGTACTTTAAATATTCCTTTATAGTTTTTGTTAGATAAGTATTTTGTTGTGTCTGGTAATGGTTTCAGTGCACAATGTAGATCATAGGATGATTTAAGATTACTGTTGCGAGTATCATTTCCTGTTAAAAAGGTTGTTCTGCTCTCACTCACTCTAGCCAAGTGCTGTACTACTATGTATAACATCAAGCACATATACAAGTGTTGATCCCCATCCATCTCAACTGCATCTATAACAAGCGTCTAGGCCAGTAACAATTATTACATAATTGCCAAATGTCAATTATTTTTATTTACATAATCACAGTTTCTTTGTTTAACTGCAATTAATTACCTCATCCACGTTGCTAGCAATAATAATGATACAGGGCGTATGGTTACAAAGGTGTAGTTTACCTTATAGGCTGTGTACTGTGTTACTACATTCTCTGGCTCACAAAACAGTTATAAAACCAAAAGATATCCTAGGATTTGTTTAAAACTTTGTATTTAAAAAAGTGATACATAAATAATTGTTTACATTTGACCGAAAGACAATTTTATTGTTAACCGCAATCATTTCTGAGAAAGTTCATTTTACAGTAAAATTTGGAATTGTTACAGCTATACCGGCATTATGAAAGTGAACCACCCCCCAAGCATATTTCCAAAGTCTCCATTTATATGAACAGATTTGAAACACACAAAGGAAGAGGTAACTATACACTTATCACTTGAATTGATCACTCACCGGCAAAAAAGAAAATGTGTGTGAATCCAAGCAACAGTCTCCACCTCTCTGTTTTAAGTTTACTTTTCCGTAAGATGACAGGAAGTGAAAAGCTTGTCAAACGCAGCCACCAATCCTTTTTCCTGATCCCTCCCTTTGCCCTCTGTGTAGACTGTAAGTTACTTATGTGCTGGTTGCCGCGGTTCTTCTCTATCCCCTCCCACCTTCCCTTTCCTGGGGGTGGTCTGCAGTCTCTGTGGGTGGGTGGGTGGTGCTTGTAGAGAGACGGAAAATTATGAAAGGAAGGCTTGCCCTCTATATCTCATCTTTATGCTCTGCATAGGCAACACACAAAAAAAAGGCAGGATGACAGATTTATTTTTAAATTATCCAAAAGAATGTCTTCCTTCTCTTTGCAACAGTGGTTTCGTTTAAACTGCTTTGCTAAACAAAAAAAGCCTTTATGTGCAGGCTTTTAGAAAGTAAAGTTATCAAAATAATCATCAGTTTTGGGGAAATGGAGGGACATGTTCCGTATGTTTTATTGCTGGTAAAGGATTTATTTTCCAGCATAGACTTAAAAGGAAAATTCTATGACCAGTTGAACCATAAATAAAAGAGAAAAGTACTGGTACAAAAAAAGTGAGCCATGGAGCAGAGCCATACCACACGGTGGAAACTGGGCTAAAGTTTTCAGTTATCCAGTAATACCTCAACAGATACTAGATGAATTGGACCAACATTTGGACATTCATGGTTCCCAGATGATGTATCCTGAAGGTTTCTGACTTTGCCACTGGCGCCACTTGTTGTTTTAAAGTGCTCATATTATGCTCATTTTCAGGTTCATAATAAGGGCCCGAGTGCCAACAGCAACAAGGCCCCTAGTGAAACCTTTCCTTTGGCAAATTATTTGCCTTTTTCAGGGGCTTAACATACTCAAATAATCACCAAAATTGGCGGTCGCATCAAGTCCGATGAAAATTTATGTATTTTACAAAAATGGGTCGCTAGCGCCCCCTTAAAAAAATTGAGACCCTGCAATGCGTTTAACCTAGACTCACAAAACTTGGTACACATATGTAGCATGGCAAGACGTACAAAAAAATAAATAAAAAAAACTCACTGGAGCCTTACCCTAAACTCAACAGAAAGAATTCATTGGTGATGGTTTGGCCGGCACCCTTATGCTAAGGTCATCCTCCCTTTCATAAATGGTGACCCGTTTGAGGCAGAGTCTTATGTTAGGTATCAATGAACTCAGCAGAGACTTCCTTTTTTATTAGTAAAGGTTTGCCCGCCCCATATGCTTTGGCCACGAACCATTTTACAGCTAATGAACTGTATGTACGTAGAGTCTTGTGTGAGGTATCACTGAACTCAGCAGAGAGTCCTCTTTTCATTGGTGATTTTTTGCAGTGTCTGAGTGCCGCGCAAATGCAGGGCCGAAAAGAGCGAGGGCCCGCCCAACACTGCTTGCAGCTTTAAAACCTAATTTTACATTCCATTAGGCCAATGCGGAGGTGTCAGGGGAGAACTTGCTTAGACTGGTGTTTTGCCTGCAAATAATCAATGTCCACACGTCCTGTCTGCATTTCGATGCTGTGACCCATTTATTTACCCTTTGACAAATTCAAACCTTAACACGACTGACACGTCAGACATGGTAAAAAGCTGTCTGCCTTTCCCGTTTCTCCACACACCGGTGTACCTGAGGCTATATACCTTTATGCCTATCCAAGCAATGCACCACCCAGTGTTCAAACATAAAATTGAAGATTTTCTATGTGGTATAAAAACAAAACAAAGTGTTGGAATGGCTCCAACACACCAGCCCCTAATTGTTAATGGCAGGAGGGCTTAAACAATTTAATACATTTTTACACAATGGAGCCAACAAACCAGTTGAAATAAATCAACACATTAAAAAATCAGTAGTACCTGTGTACTACAACTTATGTTGCAGCTTCCTGCAGAAGACAACGTTTGGTCACCGGCCTGTCCACTATGCTGGTTTTCGTTTGTACTTGTGCAGCACGCACCAGTCCTTTCCGGTCTGGATATGTCTCTAGGATTTTTCCAAGTAACCAGGAACTGCGTGGGGCTGTAGGATCCGCAATAAGTACGATGTTTCCAGACATAAGACTCTGCCTCTCCTTACTTCACCTTTGCCGCTCCTGTAGCAAAAAGGTAAGTATTCTCTTAGCCAGCGCGTCCAACAAAGGTCAGAGATGTAGTGCACTTGTCTCCACCTCCTTTTGATGTAGAAATCTCCCTTTTCAAACAATCAAGGGGTAACACTGGTTTTCTTTTCAATGTAAGTAGATGTTTGGGCGTAAAAGCCTCCAGATCATTGGGGTCTTCAGATAACTTGGTGATGGGCCGATCATTTAGAATGGCCTCGACTTCACACAGAACTGTATGGAATACTTCATCATTCAGGGTTTGTTGATGTAAAACTGATGTTAGAATCCATCGAACCATCCTTATTATTCATGCCCACGCACCATGATGAGCAGCTGTTGGTGTGTTGAAGCTCCACTTTATCCCTTCTTGTAGAAAGGCCTTTTTATATTTTCTGATCATTTTAAACAACAAGAGCTTCTCTCAGCTTCCTTTCAGCACCAATGAAGTTAGTTTCCTGGTCGGAACGTAGATAAGACACTTGTCCTCTTATACAAGCAAACCTGCGCACAGCATTGATAAATGAGTCAGTATAAAAAGAGTAAGCAACGTCCAAGTGTACTGCTCCACAGAAATCCAGGGCCTTCCATCCATCTTTGGTTTGTCGAAAAACTGTTGTTAACCCGTTGAAGCTTCAGCTGCAGGATTCTGGGTGGTATGAACGTACCTCCACTGAGAGACATCCGTTGCTCTGCGGATGGTAGAGATCCAGTTCCCACAAAAGGTTTGAAATCTATTCTCCTGTCTGATAAGTGATAAGTGATGTAATTGGCTATGAGTGAGTTGTCCAAAACATCAACCCAACTTGAATGCATTCACCTTCTCTAGGACAAACCGCTGTCAGATCATGAACCATTTTCACAGCCTTATCATCCATGTAAAAGTTCCGGTTGACTGTACTATTTACCTCATCGGAGAAACTGTTCTGGTGATCTTCTGCAGTCTTTTGTAGAGCGTAACAAGCACAGCTGGGAGAGGATACTGCCCCGAACAGATGCATCATGTCATCCTGTATTCCACAAGTTCTTGATTTAAATTGCCCTCTGGCCACCACAAGAAATCTTGATTATCTTTGGTTACCTTAACTTGGTGGAACATGGATTTAATGTCAGCCATTATTCTTGTCTGAAAGGTGTAATGACTCCTAACAAAGAACTGGTAGGATGAGGACCCTGTAGACGCTGACTGTTAAGAGAACGTCTCTGTACTCTGCTCCACAGTTAGACACAGCACAATTTATAGGCATCTGCTTGTGGATTTAGTGACGTGACTGTTTCCTTTAACCTTGCTCCTTTTTCAAAATAAGATTCCATTCCATTTGACTGGGTGCTTGAGCGAGCTTGGTGACTCAAAGCGGATAAAACTGCTAATTTAGCATCAGAAGCGGCTATTTCCGTGTCGAGCTCCAGCCTTTCCTTTCTTCTCCGTAGCTCCTCTGTTTGCTCTTCCAGCGCGTGCTTCTCCTTTGAAGCTGGGGCGCGAGCGTCAAGCGCCGCTCTCTCTGCCTCAGCTTGAATGCGTGCTGATGCAGTAGATTAGAAGATGAACTGGCAAGAGTGTTGTACAGAAACATTCCTCAGGTTCATCAGGTTTCACTTCACACACACATCACACTCCTACTTCATATTTTCAGAAAGATTTGGGAATGTTTGCATTTGCCAACCACTTGTTCACGTTTTCCATAAACTCATTAACAGCGTCTTTGCTTTGAACCAGATCTCATGTTTTTCTTTTTCTGCGGGGGGTAAGAGTTTTACCAGAGATGTGTTCGTCTTATTTGCACAGAGTTCTCTATTTGTCAAAAGAACAACGCACATCCGTGTTCTGTTCTGTCCTGAATTAACTCTTGTATTTGGCCTTTCTGTTTGTTTCACAAGCCAGATAGGCAGATAGGGTTACCGTTTCACCGGTGGCTGCGCCCTGCTGTGGTGAACTCATCAGCATCATGACGCTCATTTACCCCTGATACAGAATCTATAACCAAGCCACACAATCAAAAACACTCTTTGAAATAAACATACATTTAACAGATAAACCCACAGTTTATTTAAATACCAGTTCTGTTCGTTAAGTTGTGTGCACACACTTTAAATGTTATGGCCATAGGATAATGGTAGCGCTACCGTTTTACCTTTATCAATTGGTCTTGCAAACTAAACTTAGCTGGTGGTTCCGGTTCGGATCCTTCTCTTTACTGCACGAGTAGAAGCTGTCGTGGTTGTCCAAACAATCCACCTCGAGACAGAGAAATCCCACGGTGGTGTTTCTCATTTGCGAAATCCCACGGAGGCGTCCTCAATCAGCTGTTATATCCCGTGAGAGGCGATCCTGGAGAGTTCCTTAAACAAGCTTTTCACTTTAATATAGAGCTATAGTGTCTTTAATCAGCTTCTACTTTAGGCCAATGCGATGGGACCAGGGAAGAACTTGCTTGGACGCGTCTTCTGCGTGCCAATAATCAATGTCCACACGTCCTGTCAGCATTTCGGTGTTGTGACCCATTTATTTTCCCTTTGTCAAATTCAGACCTTAACACGACTGACACGTCATGGTGAGAAGCGGTCTTCCTCCCCCGTTTCTCCACACACCTGTGCACCTGATGCTGATTGCCTTAATGCCTTTGAAGGCAATGCGCCACCCAGTGTTCAAACTGCAGATTGCAGAACAAATTGCAGATATACGTGGTATATAAACAAAAAAGTGCTGTAATGGCTCCAACAGTTAATTTGAAACATTTTGGTTACCTTCTCCAAAATGATGCTTTTCCCATCTCTGTCAGCCATGTACCTGTTGGTTTAATGGAGAGCCATAAAGTTTTTGCACTTCATCAAAAGTTAATTGGCCCATTTTGGTCACCTTAAAATGACTTGTTCAGCATTTGGTAGCACCTAAGCAAACTAAGCTAGTGCTAGCGTTAATTGGTAAATTAATGGAAAGTTTGCAGATTTAGGGTTTAGATTAGCACAGAGGCATTAAAACCATAGAAGAGACCGGCTTGGCCGCCATTCAACCCAGCACCTTTCATCCAAAATGTGTCACGTACCGAACTTGAGGTTTTAAAAGGTATAGTCCACAACCCAACTGTCACTGTTGCTACGTCATTTATTTTTAATAGTCTGTGGTTCACCCTATGCCTGAGGTACCCTGTTCCTTAAGCTCTGTACCGTCCGTCATTGCAAGGGGGGAACAAGTGTAACAAAATATAGCAACACTTTCCACCAATAAAAGCTTCTACAACAAAAACTACACAATCAAACATGTTCCAACAGGAATGTATGTAACGTAGATTACAGATTTACTTTGACATTACCATTTGGATACATGTAGCAGATGTTAACACTGCAGTGTGTACGGCACAAGTTGACGTAAGCTTGAGAAGAAAAAAGAACTGTATTACTTTTACATTCATTTACAGAATTATTTAAGGCTTTAGCCATGTTTAAGTATTTGGCATTGAATTTTTTTATATATATCTATATATATATATATACATATGTATGTATAAAAAAGCATATAAATGTCCTTTAAAGAAACTGGTTCACTGTGGGATGTTTATGGCTTTAAACAGACTGCCATTTACCCTAGAATGACAATTACCCCTAGACCATTACGTGACTAATTAGTCAACCCAGTTAGGGAATTTGCATGCCTTAATGTGGTAATAGATTTTGTCAGTGTGTATATAAAAAAACTCAAGAAGTTCAAGAGTGTGTGAAAATGTCCATTCAGTGCAGACAGTGACAAACAAGCAGCCTCTAGTCAGTCAAACCTTGGTCAGTGCAGCTGGCCAGAATTTCACCTGAGTTTGGCAACTGACTGGTAAAGTAAATGAATATCTAAAAATATACTGAGTGACCTGATTAGAAGAAATGCTTGTCAGGAGGTAACAGATGTAGGAGACTACAGTACATGACAGTCAGGTCCTGCTGAGCACATGACTAACGCATCATGGGATTTTTCAAGGAAAGTGTAAAAACAGCTATGTTAAGCTTGTGGGCACACTTTCTTACAGATATACACTCATGCTTGCAGAACTTGCTTTCTGTTTATAGCTACTGTTTCTTTCACAAATAGTTTTGTATTTTTTAATTGTCTACGTCAATACAATATTAACATGATGTAGTTGGAGTTATTAAGAGTTATTAGATGCTGATATGATCCCCCCTTTCTCCATACCGGCCTCGAAATGACCCCTTTTTCGGGCCACTTGGAGGTACAGTAAAAGATGGGAGACAAAAAAAAGAAAGATAACAGTCAAATCAACTGGGTACAGTCCAATTTTAGTCTTTTAATTATGAAACTGATTCTTTGTTTTTCCATAGACTGTTTAGTTGAGCTGCAATAGAGTAAGTAAAACAAAGAGGGTTTAAAAGACTAAGATACCTACTTGATTTGGTCAACTTCAGCTGCTGAAGCCTCATATTAGCTTCACTGAGGTCATGAAAGGAATCTTTCAGTTCATAGCCAGTATGGACAGTAGAAAGTATTACAGCAACTGATAACTGTAGCAATGCACATATTTGTGAGTATTTTATTAAGATAAACTAGGAAAAAAATCCCATTTGTCCTTTAATTTTACATTACTAGGCAGACTCTCACAGACCACAGCTGTCGCCGGCACAGAGGCATTCCATTTTTGTCCCATGTTCTTACTCATGTTGGGACACAGCTACCACAAATTGTGTATGCAAGACTGCTTTGACTAGTTTGTCATCGCCTGACCAAATCACAAATTATCTATTTAGTCTGTGACCTTGGTTGACTTTTGACTCCCAAGGGGCGTTTTCAACGGCTGAAGACCAGAATGCTTCTGGACCCAGGTGGATAGACCTACAACCACTCCGAACAACAAAGCACGATGTAGCACTGAGCGATGGACAAATTCGAACAGACCTCAGCGTGCAGAGATTAGCTGTGATGGTGAAGCATCACTTATTTAGCGTAAAGTGCGAAGGCTCCGCAAGTTGTCAGTCCACATCAGAAACCCGCCCCACATAAGAAAAAAACGCTAATGACTGGACCAGGATCTGGCCAGTTGGAAATCAGTTTGAACGTGAGAGAGACCTGAAGTATCTCCCAGAGCAAACTAAGCATGAGCTCACAGATTTGTCTGGTTTCCTGTCTAGCTTTGAACACCAAATACCAACGTGCTTTTTTTTTCTTTTCAGTTTGATCCAAACCAAAATTACAGGTGCAAATCCTCCCCTGGACCACGGTACGTACCAAATGGGCAAAATTTGGTCTGACTAGAAGAGGTAGTCATGTTCCAGATCAAACTGAACTATGGTTCGGTCATCGTGTTCCAAGAGCAGCGAAGCTCCTTTAATAGTTAGCTCAGTGCTGAAGGCCGTTTTATGGATGCCCCTGTGCTTTCTGATCAAGGTCAGACATCTGTAGCAGGAAAACTTAACCCTCACCTTGATTTAATATTGCTAATGGATAAGGAGAACCAGGAAATGAGTTGGGGAAATGCAACGCTACCAAGCCACGGCCGAGCGACGTGTAGTTACATGTTTTGAGAGGAGAACATCCGGCTATGGCGTAGGGTCCGGCGTAGACACAGAGGGGTCTGTGGGGGTACGCCGTTGATTCGCACAACCATTAAGCGACCTCCAGGGTGTAGGCTACATGAGAGTTTGTGATGATCAGAGATTGGGAGTAACAAAGTATTTGTACTTTGTTACTGTACTCAAGTAGATTTTTCAGATATTTTTACTTTACTATTTATTTTTGTGGTGACTTTTTTACTTTTACTCCTTACATTTTAATACAAATATTGGTACTTTCTACTCCTTACATTTAACAAAATTGGCTCATTACTTTTGTATTGTACAAAAGGTCTTCTATCAGGTGTGACTGTGAGTGCATGTTGGAGAAGAGCGCAGATAATAAAGCGAAATAAAGCATCAACAGAGAGAAGTTGTGTCCGTCCGTGTTTTAACAGACAAACCTGGGGCGACGTTGGAAACCAGAATCAGCTTTAAATACAGTCCTAATCTAGTCCTCACTAACAAGTTTAAAATAATTTCACTGGAGTTCCCATTATTATTATTAGCGTCATCAATACCATATTCAATCTAATTGGATGGGAATATACACTCACAGAATCACAATTGAATTCATATCTTGCTACTCAGTCAGAATAAACCTGGAGTCCCAGTCTCTGTCACAATAAATATGTGCTGTTTTTGGCCTATTGGCAGACATCCATTAAAATGTAGCCAACGGCATATAAAGAGCCTTTTTCCATGTTCACTGACGTTTGTCAGCTGGCCTTTAGTAACATTTGTGTGGTCCTGGTAGCTTTGCATAAAAAATGGTTGTCATTTGCAAGGCTACTTTTACTTTTATACTTTAAGTAAATTTCCAAGCCTGTCTTGGTTATTTTTACTTGAGTGAAGAAGTTAAATCATGACTTCTACTTTTACCAGAGTATTTTTAACACAAGTATCTGTACTTCTACTTGAGTACGGGAAGTGAGTACTTTTGCCATCTCTGGTGATGGCGGTAAGTTGAAAAAACTGGGACACAGAGAGAGGATTCCAGAGGAAGAGGAAGTCTGTGTCCCGGCATATCCGTGACTCATGTAAATGTAAATGTAAATGTGCTGTATTTATATAGCGCTTTTCCAGTCTTAACAACTGCTCAAAGCGCTTTTACATCTACAGGGAACATTCACCATTCACACACTGTGGCCGGGGCTGCCGTACAAGGTGCCACCTGCTCATCAGATAAACATTCACACACATTCACACTCCGATGCGCAGCACCGGGGGCAACTCGGGGTTCAGTGTCTTGCCCAAGGACACTTCGACAATGACTGCAGGGGCAACCTTCCGATTGGCAGGCAACCGCTCTACCACTGAGCCACAGCTGCCCCATGTCTTAGTGTTCCCTTTTTTGTGTTATGTGTGTGGGCAGGCTTGGTTTTCTTTATGGCACTTGGCTCTCCAAGCCCCAGCCCAAGGACTCCTGAGATCCAGGCAGCCAGAGCCAGTTTGTTTCAGTCACTTATGTGGTAACATACTCTTGGCCAAAACTCCTAGAGGTTCTAGTGAAACCTTTTGTTGTTGTGGATACCCCTGTGCTAACACCCTTTTCGCTCTGTGCACAGTTGTTTGGAGTCGGTGTCACCTACGCTACCTGCTACATCACCAGCCTTGCACTTCATGCCCGCCTCGCCTACCTCCACTCCTCCGACCATTGGACTACCACCTCCCCTTTTGCAAGATCTTCTGTACAACTGAGCATTCGTTAAAACCCTGTGGCTAACCCAAAACCAAAACCTAGCATACTTAACAGTCCGTCTACACACAAATCAATATAAGTATATGGAGACACAGCTCACGTATGTGATAACGGCAGGGCGTAGTCTTCCATGTTTAAAGGGGGATAATTTGCTTCTTAGAAGAATTAGAATTCCATCTATGGCTGCAACCTGGAGCTTCCCATCTCATGCCCTCGCGCCATGCTGAACATTGTATTTTCAGCAATGTTCCAGTAAAGTGTGAAAACAATAAAGAATATAAAAATAAAAAAGAGTCTAGTGTAAAATGTTTATTTTTGTATTCTTGTTCTTGAGTGTGCATGATCCTTGTTGATCCTCATGAAAAAGCCTGCCGTTATAATAGTCGACAGAAATGGCTGCGTCCATTGATTGGACTGATTTAACATCCATAAATCAGCAAACTATGGCTAAAATAGTTAACTAGGCTACTTCAAGGTTTTTCAATTGATTGCAACAAACGTAGTCACAAACTTAGCCTTGACTCTATCTGGAAAATAATTCACGGTTTCGTATTTTTGACCCTATGAATTTACCGTTGAACACACCTCGGCATGACATGGGACGATACAGGCTGCAGCCATACTCGGCTTAGCTGAAGAGGGTTGCTTCCTCCGAAGTCCATAAATACCTGACAATGCAAACCTCGAAGGGCATTAAGCCGTTTATAACATGGTCACTTGCAAAATAACATATATTTAAAACATAACTTTATATTTTAATTAGTTTACAATCGAAATCTAAAGTTTTTCAAACAATAATTCTTTCATAACCACGTTTCCCTGGTTACGCCTAACGTCTTGACTAATACCTGGAACAATCATTCCCATCCTATGAAGTTCTTACGCAATGCAAACGTTGTTCACTCCTCCAAGTAATAGGATGGACCTTTGATGCAACTTGCCTCCCTTAGCAACGGGAGATATTTACAGTCCGCTTAGCTACAAGCCAGAAAGCTAACGCTATGCTAGTAAGATAAAGAGTCAATAACAATGTGTAGTTTACAGTTGGCAATCTGTAAAACAATTGACAGTATGTTAGACAACAAGACAAGCTAGCTATCCAGCCATGTCATATTCCCCACAACAATATTAGGACTTTTACGAACAATTGTAACCGCAATGTGTAACGTAGCTGACGGCCGCAGCCGACCACTGTTAATATCATTAAATAAATAAATACATGTTAATAATATAACAGGTAGCAACATGAACATTAAAACGGATGTGAGACAACGTTATTCGCTGTGAAACAAAACAAAAGTCAGTCCAGAAGAGTGGGGTAACTTACTTCTTGCAGCTTGGGTGTTGGCGCCATCCTGTGGTGTTTAGAGGACGAGTTGGAAATAACAGATCCACATTTCCTTTTTGTTTTAAAGGTGCTCTAAGCGATGTCATGCGTGTTTTAGGCTGCATTTGTTGTCACATTGAGCAAACATCTCCTCACTGTCCGCAAGCTGTCTGTTCCTAGAAAACTGTTAAAAAAAGACAAAAGTGCCAACCTGCACCATGAAGCATACAGTGTTCCAGCGTTCCAGCCAATAACCGACAGGAACTTGGGGGTTGGGGCATAGACAGTTAAAGAAATGGACCAACAGCTACCGTTGCTCTGGACGGAAACCAGGGAAGGATATTAGAAGTACTTTTCTAGTGCACGAGCCTGTACGATCTGTTCTGCGCATGCGCATATGATAATCCTGATGTACAAGGATTTACGACCCTGCACAATCTGTTCCAGAGTAAGTGGTCTGCCGTTGGCCTCCACCGGCAAGCTAACATTAGTTTAGCTAACAGCTAATTTGGCTAACCGCTAGCTGAGACAGCATGTAAAAGATCAAATATATATATATATATAGCCTTTTATACATTTTTGTGTTTTTTTAGAAATAAACAATGGACACATTCTTTAAACGCTTCAGATGTAAAGTTATTCGCTGTCAAAGTGGTGCCAAAATGAATGGCAGTCAATGGGATGTTGACGGCAAGTGATGGCGGTACGCTTAGAGAGGAGAGGCTTACCCCCTTGGTGGGGGGTTATGGTGCGGAAGCACAGAAGGTAGGGGACGGGATGAGAAGGAGGGAGTGTCAAGCTCGTCTCGTTTTGTTTGAAAATACTTCAAACATCAACAAGAAGTAATGTCACCCAACATCGCTTAGAGGACCTTTAATGTAGCACATTCATTTAGAACAGTCAGTTTCACCAAAGCTCCTTTAATAGGTGTCCTACATCACTTTTTAATTGACACCATGCAACCAATCAGAATCGAATATTCACCCAGACCATGGTATAAAATGTAAAAAAGTAGATGAACAGCTTATATGTGTTTTGCCTAATTATTTTATGTTTGTCTTATTAGAGCATGTATATACAAACACAAAACTCTTTTTTTCATTTTTGTTCTTTTTCTACACTCTTGCCTAAACTCTGAGTTTTTGTCCATTATCCCATCCTCTTTCCGTCACTCCATTTTCTGATTTGTACATCTGGAGACAGTAACTTTTAAATAAATCAATAATTAACTAATTAATAATTTACTTTTAATAATCAATTATTAACCTATCAGAATTGAGCATTTGAATTGCAATTGCTTTGCATCTAAAACCAATTATTTTTCCCACCCCTAATAACAGCAGAGGAGGTGGTTGTTTTCTCTTATACATCATTTCAAAAGGACCTAAGAGCCTTTAGCCATGCCAGCAGCTCTGTGAGGCTAAATTTAGGCACAGTGGTGCTTTTTAAGCTAAATGCTAAGATCTGGATGCTAACAAGCACACACTGAAAATGATAACAGGTATAATGTTCACCATCTTAGTTTAGCCTGTAAGCATGCTAACATTTGCCAATTGACCTGGTGAAGGCGCGAGATGAAAAGTTAAGGATCACCAACACTTTGTACCATCCTGAAGAGAAATTTCAGTACCAAATTTCACTGCTATCAATCATATAATTGGCACAACATTTAACCTGAAACCAAATGTACAACTCATGGTGGTGCTAGATTAACAGTCAGGGGATAACCAAAGTGGATGGGCTTAACCCTCGTGAAAACATTGTCTGTACAAGATTTCATGGCAATCTATCCAAAATGTATTGTGATATTAATCTGGAGCAAAGTGATGGACAGCCAATCCCTACAGCAGTGATAGCCACGTGGTAATACTAAAAATGGTCTGTCCTTCTGTTGACATATCACACACGGTGTATATTGGTGTGTACTTTTAGAAAGACATTTATACAAGTCATTTCCTTCAATAAACAAACCGGTGTTTGTGCAGCTGCATGGAAATTAAGAACAAACACAATATTATCAAAATAGATTTTATTCAAGACCTTGAAATCTGAGTCATATTACAACAGTCAGATCAGAAGGCTGCAACCGTGTGAGTGAGAGAGAAAGAGAGTACAACATAGATGAGGGCAAAGACAACACAACAAAAACAAATCAGCAAATTGGTATTTACACGTTCTGTTATAATACAACGACAATTAAATCCAGATTTTATATTTTTTTTGTTCATTTTGTGTAAGTAGCTACAAATAAATCAGAATTACAAAAATTTTGAGAAGTACAAAACCTTCAAGGGTTCTCAAACATAGCAAAGATAGAATTAACGTTAGTACTTTCGGTAGGAACACAAGATAGCCAACACTCGAATTCAGTGTAAAACGATTATCATCTAAAAACAAAACATTATAAAATACCATTCCACTGTCATAGACATCATTTGAAATAGTGTCTTTGTGGTACAGTCCAATCACTGCTGACTGTATTAAAGCAAACTTCAAAATAGTCTTTAGCTTTAGTACAAAATGCTTTAAAACAAGTAACATTCTGAGCAAAACCTCTGAAATGTGTGTGTGTATGTTTGTGTGTGTGTGTGTGTGTGTGTGTGTGTGTGTGTGTGAGTGTGTGTGTGGATCAAGCCGTTAGCTGCTAGTTATGGATGCAATATGAGATCTGGAATGCCATGAATTTGGCTTTGTTTAGCTTTGATATACCCCGATGAGGCAGATGGGACACTACTGTATGTACTCTTATTTACTCACTGCACACTTTCTGCACCAATACTGGTTAATCTTTAAGAGCATTTTAAAAAGATGTGTGTCTACGATGGCTTAAATGAACACATCTCTGTTTTTCCATTTTTTGTAAAAAGTTCAGAAAACAAAAGCGCTGCTGTTTTTTTTCTATACGACCGTTTAATGGTATTTTATAAAATGGTCATGACTTCTGATGAAGAACATCACATACTGGACTTAAAGCATCTTTAAACAGTAACTTTAAAATCCACCCTTAGTGTACGAGTGGCATTCAGAAGAGTCCCCTGTGACAGCACAGATATATATATATATATATATAAAAGCAACAAGCACAGATTTGTCTCTAAATGTCAACTCTGAACACTTCAATAAAGAACGTGCATAGGCCTGAACGCAGCCTGTCTCTAGAGTGTGTGTGTGTGTGTTTGTTTATGTTATAACTGGACAACAACAAACCAAAGACGCGACTGTAGTGTGTGTACTTGCGGGACATGAAAGCTGCACACAAAACAGAGCAAAAGTTAGGACATTTATAAGCCAACTGAACCCCGCAAACAACAGCTCAAAATGACACAATGTGATTTGAACTCCAGCACGGACGGGACACTCCAGAGGATGTCCTGATGTCTAATGACCAAGCAGGGGAAACAGAAACACAAATAGAATATTAGTCTGATTATCATTCAGCACTGGTGAGCAAAAAGCCATTAACTGAGGAAACGAGCAAAATAAGGATTATCAATTGTTCACATCAGATGGATGCGAGCGGTTGTGGGCCTGTTTTCCTGTATCTCTATTGCTCTCTGTATCTCTCACTCAAATTTAAGAAGCTGCACAACGCCAGAAAGCAAGCTATTTCTGTGCCACGTTACCTCACTACTGACACAAGAGCACAGCCGCTGCTATTCGTAAGCTTGAGACACAGATTGGGGACAAGCTCAGTGACAGAAACTTGGAAGCCGACTGCACAATGTGGTTGATGTCTTTCTGCCCATCCCACTGTTAGAACAAGACATGGTGTTTAACAGCTCCAAAGATTATCTTTCAGCCTAGAGGTTCTGAATTCTTTAGAGCTCTGTATTAACCTGATGTATTGTGAACACCTGAAAACCATTTCTGAGGATAAAAGTTCCAAAAACAAAGGAATGTTCAGCCTCTGATTCACTGCTTTAAGCTTTGTTAAACAAAATGGCAAAAATGCACCAAACCTATTGGATAATAAAAATAGAAGCAACACAATTAAAAAAACATTTTCATTTTCTAAACTATACTTCTGCATTTTTTACCTTAAAGGGATACCTCACCGATTAGCATTAAGCTTTGTATCAGTAGAAATCCGGTAGTATTTTCGAATGACTGTGCTTCCCTCCCTCATGTCCCCTAGATTTCTCTGTATTGTGTCGCTGGAAACAAGCCTCTGATGATCATCTGAGGCAATTTTTGCCCAGAGGCAGTGGACTACAAGCTAGCTAGTTCCGCATGTTTTAAACCTGACCATAGGGGGTTGGACTCTTTACCCACAGCAAGGAGAGTGTCAGCCATCTTGGAGCTTAGCTACAACTCTCTCTTTTCAGCAGCAAACCTTTACAACAATTATGTGCATTCAAACTACTGTACATGTGTACCAACAAGATACATAGGTACAGATCGGAGAATATGCAGGCAACTTCATTAGACAGAATACTCATCACACTATGCAAGCTTTGCCTGTTACAGAGACCTCAGCCAATGGTGTCACCTGATGCCTCTAGCCGGGTAAGGGGACATCGACGGCGGTGTGTGTGAAAGCGGAAACGCCTGATAAAGACAGGAGTTCCAGCTAGGTGGAAAGCTAACGTTAAACGGCCACCTGTCAGATCTTGAAACTTTGTTTTATGTATATGGTTGAAATGACAATCAAACACTTGAGTTGAGTTGAATGCCTCACTGTCTGTCTATGTCTGTAAACGGTAGGAGTGGATTGAGAGTGGACTTGTAGAGCAGCGAAGCAAGTGCAATTTCATCCACATGAGCCAAGAACACATTTTCTGGCTTTTCCTGGCCTAGAAAGCACCAATTTCTAAAAATAAATGTCATTTCTACTACATAAGTAACCCAGTTTAAAGATATAGTCATCTTTTAACAGTGAAATATCCCTTTAAAGACTGCCAAGAAGTGGATTAATGGATCACCCAATAAACAGCTTTTTTTACACCCATTGTAAAAGACAAATTACTCAACCCCCGCCCCTCTTCTCTCCCACCCCACATGTAGTATAAAACTTGCAGATATCAGTAAAATCCAAATTTAAAATAACAATGTCCACAGGACACCAAATGCTGATTTATGCAATATGCACACACCAACAAGAGAACAAAAAATCTTCAGAATTCTGGTAAAAAGGATAAAAAGTGGAAAGCGAGAAGAATCTTGGTGTTTTGGTTTGCATGTGATGGGTCCAACAAGTTTGTACTGTTTGACAACAGAGAAAGGTTTCCTCCTGCAGGTCTGTGAGAGCAGCACAGGGGTCCATACAGACCTGATGTATATCTGACGCATGTGCATAAGAACTGTATGTGGCGAATGTGTAGTCCTTTTGGGTACATACATATGACGAAGGGAGTAAACGCTCCATTTGGCTGTAATTGCGGGCCATGGCATCTGATGGGACTACAGCAGTGTGGCGGACAGGCAGGGACAGTCAATCATTTTGGCTATGTACACATTCGTAGTCGGTCCATGGCTCCCCAAGATGAGTGTCATTTCCTCAGGTCTAATACGCAAACCTAGAAAAACATGAAGGAAGACCAGTCAGCCAGTCAGTCAGAAAGACACAATCCTACTTCCTGCACCGCAAGAGGCTCAGTTTCTGCAACGTCAGGCCTTTTACTGGCACATGCAGGAAAGAAGTTTCCTTACTAGTCAATAACTTTCTTAGTGGCGGTCTGCAATTACTAAATTACGGTCGCCACTTCGTCAGTATTTTATGAAATATCATGAAGTCGTAACTACTAGACTCTGCCTTCTGCTTCACTAAACTCAAGTGAACAGTCATCCACTCTCTCTCCCCTAAGAGGCTGAGCAACTAGAACAGTGACAAGAAGTCTAACCATACTGCGACTGAGTCTAACGTTATTTGTAGCTCAAAACAGAAAGCAATTATGACCACCTTGCCAAAGTCTTTTGGCAAGGTGGTCCAAATTTGAAATCCCTGAATCTTCTAATCAGGCCTCAGACACAAGTGGTTTGTCTGGATCTGTCTGTGGTCTCCATGTGATACTGAGCTGCCCCCTATACTCTAGCCACACCCATGTACGCAGATCACGCCCCTTTCATAAATGGTGAACAATTGAAGGTAAACGCTTTTGTGAGGTATCATTGAACTCAGCAAAGAGTTCCTTTTCAACTGGTGACAGTTAGCCCCGCTACATATGGTTAAGCTATGTCCCATTTACTAACTAATGACCTGTTTTTGTGAGATATCATTGAATTTAGCAGAGAGTTCCCTTTTCATTGGTAACAATTTACAGTGTCTGTAGGAGGAGTATGTTAAAGTACAGTGCCTTTACTTTTAGATGTATTTCCAGTTGCCACTCACGCTATGACTTTTTTAACGCTATTTAAAACACGCAGCGTATTCGTTCAGCTGCATTTCCTTTCCCTGTTCTCACTCTGCTTCTCTGTCACCACGTGTCACCACGTGGCACGCACGCACGCACGCACGCGCACACACACGCGCGCGCGCGCGCACACACACACACACACACACACACACACACACACACACACACACACACACACACACACACACACACACACACACACACACACACACACACACACACACACACACACACACACACACACACACACACACACACACACACACACACACACACACACACACACACAGCCCCCAACTCCGTCCACACGGCATCTCTCTCAATGAAATAGAGAGAGAAAACAGCTTGGAAAAAGTTACATGCTCATGAAAAGTTGGTATCTCGTGACCACCTTTACACAATCACTCTGAATACAATGTTGTCAGTGTGTTAATGTTGGAGTCCCCCCCTGACTCTTAGCAAACAAGTGATTGCGCCTGCTTTAGAAAGGTAACTAGTTGCAAGTTTGCGGTAAAATGCAGTTGGGTTGTTCAAAACACTATGTAGCAGCTGTGAAGCAAATAAATTTACTATATATAATGTTTTTTTGTTTGTTTTTTACTCCAGATGAGTATTGAAAAGTATTTTTCGCGACTGAAAAAGGAACGTTTTGAGGATGAGGACCGGCCTGAAGCGGAGTTATGAGTCTGAAACAGAGCTGAAGAGTTCGACAAGTGTAATTAGTTATGTTATTATATTATGTATTTGTTTACAATATGTTCAGGCTTCAACCAATGCTGCTCAAGCATAAAGACAGGGTCAGGGAGAGAAAGAGATAGATTCGCTTGGCTTCGAGGCTTTGAAGAAAGAGTAGGAGAAAAGGACAGCATCCAACAGCGTGTCCTCCTCAGTTTTTGATACTAATTAATTACATTAATATCGTATAGTTAATGTTATTACTTATTCCTAGAACAAAACTCCAATACATAGGCTGTTCGTTATGTACAACCTATAGAGATTTCATTTAGTGAGTAGTAATTCATTTTTCAGACAATAATGGCTCTTTCTAGTGTTAACTAATGGCACTGCAACAAGTTCCCACAGTGACCACAGATGCGTTCAAATGTTGGTCATTCAATCTAGCCAGAATTGCTGGTCGAATAAAATCAAATACCACAATATTTTTGATCAAATAACTAGATTTTTGTTGACTATTGGTGCTTTCACAAAAAAACTTGAGACACAATGAGATTTATGAAAAATAAACATCAGTAATGTTTAACTAAATCGGTAATGGCAAATAACTCGGTAATGGTAAGTTCAGAACAATCCCTTTAATGTAATGCAGGCTGTAAAACCAGAAAAAGACACTTCAACATATTACCAAAATCTAAGACAACATCTAGTCTCATATCATAATATCAATATAATATTGATATAATGCTTGGTTCTATTTGCCACCCCAAAAACACTATTGCCTGCATTAGTCGACAAGCTCATGGGAACGGATCCACATGCCCTTTAAGCAACAAACTTCCTGGTTCAGTAGTCGAGTGTAGTCTGTTGTGGAAGTTGTTCATAGAGGCCAAAGAGTGTGTGTGTATGTGTGTGTGTGTGCGTGTATAATGATTATTATGTGCGTGATGAAGCACTCCGACAGAACAACTTACCGATCCATCTGATGCGCTAGCTCCTACTTTGTCCCCTGTGGCGTTCCAGCACACCTCAAAGATCCCTCCTGTCCCCCGGTAGCTGTGGACTAAAGCACCCGTCTGAAGAAACATACACACAAACATATTAGCAAGATAGGCAACATCTTCACTCTATGTATTTATGCCACCTATGCACAATTTTAATGGGTGTAGTATAATGTGCATTAGTGTACATGTGATTAGAATTTGAAAGTTTTATTCCAGACCTGAGTGTTCCAGATGTGGACACACTTGTCAAAGGAGCCGCTGGCGAGGTGCCTGCCATCAGGGCTGAAGGCCACGCTGTAGACGGGCTCCTGGTGGCGGGTCAGTGTGTGGATACACACCCCGCGCTCCACGTCCCACAGACGCACCGTGGAGTCAAACGATGCGCTGGACAGAGTGAACAAAAAGAGTGTCCAAGAGTTGCAATAAAACGCACCGCCATGTTTGACACTCATGAGGTACAGGTGGTCAACTAGACAGCGCTCATTAAAAGGAAACATTCTAATTCACCACTGATCTATGCATTAATGTTGTGTTTTTCCACTTTATGTATCAACTGTCTCCCAATCTAAAATATCTATAAGGCCACTTAATTTGAGCGGCCCAGGGGCGGTGGTTTCAGGTGCATCTGAAAAACACTAAAGCTGGCAGCGTGGTGACTCACAGCCCTCTTAAAGCTACAAACGTGCAACTGAGGCACCAGAGTCCAAATCAAACTGTGCATGGCAAGTCAGCCATAGTCTCCTATGAGGAGCAGCCCTGAGTTCAGTGTTAACTATTTTATTGATGAGGGTCTATCTAGCAACAAAAGGGAGTGCTAGCGTAATCCGATCAGAGCAGATGACAGTGATCTTGACAGTAAACTTAATGTTTATTTACATGGCTTCATGTGGCAGGATTCCCCTGCATCGGTCTTTGCTGCTAACGCAGCATATCAGACACGCTCAAAGACAAACATTGGACTTATCATGCCAGGCATCAACTGTAAATTAGGGACGAGTGCTTTTAACTTTTACACTCCTGAAAGATTGAACTAGCTTCAGGATTCTCTCAAACTGCAACTTGTTTCCACTGGGACATTCAAGATGAGGCTTGAAAATGTGTTTTGTAGGGACTGCTCTTGTTTTTAATAGCCCTCTTATTCAATTGCACTGGTGTTTCTCACTTGTTTTTTATTTATTTACATATTGTAATGTGGGTATTGTTTTATGATCAGTAGTTGGAAAAGTGAGCTTGCTCTGAATGACCATTTATAATTAGACAGAAACTGCTCAATAAGAACATAGTATTCCATGCACAGTATTTGTGTCACCTTACCTCTTTGTATGCAAAACTACCCTGTATAATATGATTGTTGCTTATGATTTATGATTTTCAGGTGCTGCTTTGTGGTCTCACCTGGCCAGCATGAGGTTAGCACTAGGGTTGTTGGTCCCAGGGCCTGTGGGGCTCCACTTGATGGTGTAGATTTCTTTACTGTGGGCCTGGAGGTCATGGACACACGAATCTTGCTTCATACTCCAAATCTATGCCAGAGAAGAAGAAACCATTAGTTGAGATGACTTTTATTACTATGTTCATCAACACATTCAATAAGCAACTTTTCTAATTAAGGAGCATTGTGTGCTCATCTAAGCCATAAAGTGACATGCATAACATCTGTATGTCATGTGGACTGACCTTCAGTGTCATGTCATCTGAGCAGGAGGCCAGCAAGCTGCCAGTGGGATCCCACTTGATGGCATTCACCTCATTCTACAGTGAGTAAGATGAGAGTTGAAAAACAAAAGGAAAAAAAAGCATTTTTGACTGAGGTACATGGTAAACAATAGACATAATGCACTTAATATATTGATTTGTTTATACAAATTTATATCAAAGCATCCCAATACACGACATACTAGTTTGTCAAAGGCTGAGGCAGATTTTACAGCAAACGTAGGTTGGGAGTGAATGCATCCTAAGTAAATTAATAACTTTAATCAGAGGCTACAGCAAGTCCGTGCCAGATTTTATAGCTATCCTATAATGCTTTAAGAACAGGAGTGTATTTGGCCAGCAGGAGGGTTTCCATTTCCCTCCCTGTGAGAAACTAGCTCTCTGTCTCACCGTGTGTCCCTGGAAGGTCTTGACAGGTCTGTCCTGACCTAGCTTACACACATGAATGCACATGTCTGTACTGCAGGAGGCAAACGTATTGTTGCTCTGCCAGTCTACGTCCAGAGCAGGTGCTGTTGGGAAGCAGAGACAGATATTAGAGCCGATGGAGCACGAGGAAAAAAAGATGACATGAATATGATGGTGTATATATACTTCTTATTGCCATATTGGACCTGACAATTCTCTATAACAATACTCTAAGGGCAGATAAATGTTTAAAACAAAAACATGCTTTCTGTACATTCACGTAAGGGTCATTGTCACACTCCAATGAACAAACAATGTCAAAATGCAAAGCTGTTGTGCAAATTGTGTGTAAAAGGACTTGTATTATGTATTATCACTATGGTCTCCCTTCAGTTCTGCAGAAGTTAACTTCTGTCTAAAAACAGAAAGACTCTTGCATGGGAAGTCACGTGGAACAATCCGACTCCTGTAACTCACCAGAGTGGAAAGGAAATTGTTGTTTTGCCTCTCCCGTATGGGCGTCCCAAATAATTGTGGTCTGTGTGAAGAATGACATTTTCATTATTCATTCTAAACTAGTATCTTTATATTAGGAAATCGATAAATACATCACACATAATGTAAAAAAAAATGTTCTTCCTATTTAAAAAATGTTGCAAGTCACACTAAGTTGACCTGTATAATGTGAAGGAGCATATACATATACATAAAGAGGGAATATATCTCACACACGCCACCTTTTTTATGCCTCCAAGACATCAGGACTTCAGCATTTAAATGTATGCTGAAGTTGACCCTGTCTGTCATTATACTTTTGTTCACTAGATGGCAATGTAGAACACATTGTCATCATCTAGGAACCGGATGTGGAGGTGCACCTCTGTCACCTATCAGTCCATAACAGTTGGTAAGTGTGAGCAGCACCCTGATGCAGTATACCGAGGACAGCGCACAATATCTGCACAGACTTGTTTGCGGTCTGCATGCACGCAGTGCCTTTCCCTTGGCATAACTAATGGGAACAAATGAAGAATCCCTTAAATCCCCTGTAAATTTGACCACCTACAGGCACAATTCCATTAAAATAAATAACAAAGATGCTAAAACCACCCAAAGAGCCGAGGTGGACAGCAGAGTTGGGTAATACATTTCTGGGTGGGTTTATTATAAGGCGGCATGATTTGGAGAAAAAAAGTTTTACAATTCTGCAATTACAATAAAATGGTATTATGAGTTTACTTGATCATAAAAGGAAATTGCGGAAAATTTGACACTTTGTGAGAAAAAAAAAAAAGATCTATACAATCACCACAAAGTTTTTTTTACAAAACACTTTGTCATAGTGAAGCTGACCTTTGACCTGTTGGATATAAAAAAATATATATATTTTTTTATCTTATTGCATATCTGTGTGAAATGTTGTCATAATTAGCGTAGGAGTTATTGAGTTATGGCCAAAAACATTTTTTTTGAGGTCAGGGTGACCTTGACCTTTGACCACCAACATCTAACCGGTTAATCCTTGAGTTGAAGACATTTCCTCAAGGCAGCTTTAACATCTGTGAAAAGTAATGTATCCTTGAAAACAATTTTACTTTTTTGAGAACAGATGCAGGTACGAATAAAAAAAAACTCCTATCAATAAAACCCTCACATTTCTTAACAATCCCACCCCTAATATCAAACTGATATCACCAGTGGTTAAATTGGGCCCGGCACACAAACGGATGTGTGTGTCCAGAGTGCCTGCATGCAGTTAATTGCCTTATGGAAATAAGTCCGTCACATATAATTTGATGAAAGTGATGCTTTTGACAACATGGTATTTCTGACAATACAGAAAGATTTGAAAATACATGAAAGATTTTTGAAATGTCATGTCTATTTTGTCTTGGCGGAGATGGGATGAAAACAATCGGAACACGTCAACAACCTGCGCAGCCCTGTAGACAATTCACCACTGCGGGTCAACAACATAACGCCTAAGTGTCTACGTCGGCAGGATTCTGAGCTGTGTGTGTGTGTGTGTGTGTGTTGTTCTAGTAGTAGTAGCCTAGTAGTAAAGAGAGAGAATAGGAGGAAGAAGTTTGTGTGAAGTGGACCTGGTCGCCACAGCCCCAAATCTTTTTAGCGGTTACTGGTGTCAGCTGCTGCATTGTCCCCTCATGTTGCACATTTTGTTGGGCACATTGTATGGGTAACTTCTTATATCATAACAAGGTAATACAACGTGTAACCAAGTGATGACTGATTAACAGTAATTTAAATGCTAAATGTCCTCTGTCTGTCAACAACGCAAAGAATAGGATCTTAACCTTGCAGTTTTGCGCGAATCAACAAGACTCAATTTCTCCATTTTTTTGCACAAAACTCTCCAGAAAGTGGCAAATATAATAATATATTTTTCAAAAATCTTTCCCAGGGGGACCTAACCACGGACCCCCCTAGGGAGAGTCCCCCCCCACATAACAAATCCCAATTTAACCCCTGTATATCACATTTAGGGAATCATCTCTCTTCATTGTGGTTCCATGGAAAATTTGTCATAATTTAAGGTCGCTTTAAAGTGTTAGCAATCTGAATAAGCAACAAGCTGCAGTGCTCACAAGGCCACCCAAAAAGCATTTCTCAAACTTCAACTCTAAAATCCAAAGCTTAAATCAATGTGCCTTACCTTGTCTACACCAGCACTAAGGATGAAGTTTCCTTTCTTATTCCACTTAAGTGCAAATATAGGGCCTTTATGCTGACCCAAAGTACTGGCCAGGTTACCTGAAAAATTTAAAAAACCCAAATCAGCTTAGAAAGAGAGCAAAGACATTTCATCATCCATGCATCCTTGCAAAGCTATGGTCTTACCGTCTTTTGTCCATATTCTAGCAAAGCCATCATATGAGCCTGTTGCTAGCAACGTTCCCTCGCTCTGAAAGAAAGACAGCAATGATCCTCATTAGTTTGAGTTTAGTTGCTTTTAACCTTTCTCATTTTCATTTGCATATTCTGATTTGGGCAGAATTAGGCCCGATTTCATATTTGACTCTTAATGAGACTCACATTAAAAAGTAAGTAGTTAGTTATGAAAAAAATATTAGTGCTGATCAGGCATTGTGCACTGACTTATACTACTTATGGAACAAAATGGTTTGCAGCTGAGCAGCATAAAAAGCCTTTTTACCCATGGGAATGACTCGCCCCCATATATCTGGTTGGAAAGAATGCCTTCAGCAAAAGTAGTAGACAACCGCGCACACACACCAAGATTAGAACACTCAAAACTGCACTCAGTGAAACAGACCCGCACAAACATACTGTACACACACTTACATTCCAGTCTAGTGAGGTGACGTCTTTGTTGCTGGGTACGTCCTGGCCCCCTTCCCGTATGCAGTGCCTCAGAACCAGCTGGGTGGACCCGCTGGTGCTGTTCTCACTCAGGTTCCAGATCCGTGCTGTCGAGTCCCCAGACCTGCCCGAGTCAATACACACCAGAGAAACCACACACCCACACCACGCACAGACCGACAATCTAACATTAGGTACGTAATATGGCTTTGACTCTTATAATCAGTACTGAAAATGGTATTAAACTGACCATCGTTGCTCTTGAGTAGGGTTGGGGTTTGAAAGCATTTTATCGAACATGAACCCAGAATCAAACCCGAAATCTTTTTAAATCCCTATCAAACCTTTTCACATCATCTGTTGAGGAAAAGGGAGAAAGAAGTTTTACAAGCACAAAACTTATTGACTTTAATGTCCCTTTTAATTTACAGGACTGTGCCAGATGTTTTTTTTTCTAAATTTTTCTAAATTTTCATTTAATTTTGAGAGGTGTGCTTGTGCTCAGGAGCAGAGTTTTATTATTATTTAGATAGTTGAATGTAAAGTATATCTACTAAGTTCAATACTCACCTCTATTAGGTTGGACGCTTTTATAAATAAGCATTTAATTGTTGATTGAGGCAGGAGACAGTTTAAAGGGATAGCTCTGATTTTTAGGGCTGGTGGCACCCCCCCATTCTGGAGAAGCCGACTAAGCCATGTACTGTACATTGAACGGAGGTCGCAGCAAAACGTATTTTAGCCCACTTAAAAAACCATGCCAGTTTCACACAAGGTTATGTTATATTTAGAATATTTTTATCTATTTACAGTACCTTGCCATCTTCTCAACCGTAGAACTTCCCTATTACTACAAATAAGCACAACAGTGCGCAAATTGTATTACGCTGCAGTTCAGCTGTTTGGGTCTCACGCTCCGTGGTTAATGGAATAAACAAATACAATTAAATAAAAATGAGTGATTAAGAGAGCAATGACGAAATACTGTGAAGACAAGAGGATACCTTTATAAACTAAGAATACATAAGATCTGTTGCAGTTCTACAACTGAGAAAATGTAGTGCCGAAAGAAAGGGCTGTCTGATGGCAAGGTAAAGTGGTGAAATATTCTAATATAGGGTACACACAGTTGCCCTCATCCACAGCAGTGCATTGCTTCCGTGCTGGTACACGCTTGCTTCTCCAAACTGGGGGCTTGTCGACCGCCATTTAATATACACTAACTACAGGTATGTACCTCATACAACCCCTCTTCAAAAGATCATAACCATCCCTTCAATGACATTTTAGGAAGATGATGAATTATTCTTGTCCTTGATTTTGGTTTGTTTGGCAAAGTTAAATCAATTCTTCGTTCTGACAATCACTGCACTATAAAGGAAATTAGTGTTTAACACTTATCTGTTAATGATGGCTTAGGCTAATGGCCATTTTACAGTTGGACAAATCCAATCCTGCGATGGGTGTTGAGGGGGAAACAAACTTATTACAAAAATTCACACCTATTTCTCAAATGTTAATAACTTTTTACAGGATTTCATTATTTTAAGCCCAGACAATCTACTGCTGAAAAGAAACTGTTAACGGCAAAAGAGCTGGTGCATCTTCTCAAATTATATGTATTTGACTTCTTTTGATCTTTCTGTTGAGGAATGTAGGGATCTCCCCTTGACCATGTTGACAACACTAATGGGAACTAAAGATGGAGACCTAAACGGATGACATAATCGAAGCAGATAGTTGTTCCAATTATAAGGATTAGTTTGAATTGGGGATTAACAAAGCTGTGCTTGTTGCCTACTTTGCCCCTTAAAATTAATTGAGAATACAGTCAGATGCAGTATTTGCAGTTTGGCCAATCGGTTTAGAGGCACATAGTGTTACCATAACCTAACCCTACTCATGACGTTTTCTGTCCAGTGTGCTAAAGATTAGGGCTGCACAATTAATCAAATTTTAATCACAATTTCAGCTTCCTACAATCAAATTTGCATAACCGAGCAATATTTAAATGCATCATTCCGTTCATAGAACGCTTTTTTTTTTTTGCAAAGCCAACCTACCGCTTCGTAAACCACTGTCTGAGCATGAGCCACTCAGAGTGGTTCCTTGCACCGTGCAGCTTAGTTTCTAGATGTAGACAGTCACAGAGGACAGAGTAACGTGAGGAAAATTCCACAACAGATAGCAGTCGGTCATATGTCGGTCACAAGGTTTGCTAATTTAGTAGAAAACACAACATTTTGTCCCATCTGTGTTGTTTTTCAGACAACAGCCGTGACCAGTGCTAGTTAGTGTCTGTTAGCTCACAGGGCTCTAGAGTGCGACTAACATTTTTCCTAGGTCGCACCGGTGCACCTAACATCCTCGTATCCGCTGCCTTTCCACAAACGAAGCAATGCTGTTTATATCAATATGGTTTAATTTTGCGTTACATTACCCATTTCTTCTGTAAAGCTGTGGCTGTGTTTGGCTCTCTCCCTTTAGTCTCCGCGGAGCCCCGCCCCCTTACACTCACATGGCTCCCAAGACACAGCGGTGGTCCACACTTCTGACATTTTTCCACAGTTTTAATAATTATTAGAGTTAGGCTGTATATTGTTAAGCATGAGAGGCAAACCTGTATTTGTGCCAGTGTTTCCGCTGATAACGCAGGAGAAGTTATTAAATGCAACTAACTTCAGTTCGTAGAATAGTAGCGTGTGAGACGGAGCCTGCAGGACCTGGGCCAGAGATGTGACACATGGCCAGAATATCATAGTTCATAAAAATGCAGCACAGTCACGATACAACACACCATGCAGTGTGTATACACGTGTATTGCAAACAGACTTAAGTACTACACAGATGAGAACATCTGCCTCTGCACCAAAGTGAACATAAATAACTATAAAATATATAAATGCATATGACACTGTTGTCAAAACCCACGCAATCGACATATAGACACACTTTCAGACGGCATCTTGGAAGTTTGTGATCAATACTGTATGGTGATGTAACCAAGTGGTTAGTATTAGAACGCTGACAATATCAATGACGTCACTGGCATGCTAGGACCTGCAAAGGTATATAGGCAACGGCTGCAGAATATTATATACACACGAAAATTAGTAATTTTAATGGCACGGGTTAAGCATTTGAGCCTGTGACAGACATGCCTGTAGTGTCTGACTACCACCACATGGAGGACAATCAGTTTCAAGCTCCACCTTCAGTAGGATTGTTTGTGCATTTAGAGAAAATAGAAAAACATGGTTAAGGTCCTGTTCGTTTAAGAAAATAGAGGTAGATAAATTGAAAATGTAATTGGACGAATTAATCCAATGGGATCGCTCGTTAGCTACACGTAGGAGTGTTACTCCAGTTTGACCATATATGCACGGAGGATTCACGAGTTTTGCCGTGTACTTTAGGCAGGTGCAGAGTTGGCAGATTTTTACTATGGAACTAGCAGCTGTTTCTGCATCAACAATGTGCCCTGAGACGGTGAACATCAGCTAGCTTCAGGGTGAGTAGAGAGGGACGTTGGATTCTGTGGTTTAGTTAGCGGCTAGTAAACGAATCATTATCAATCTGTGATATTGTCGGAGTCTTGGTTTATTTATACAGTGGTCGGAGTGCTAGCTTGTTGAGTTTGTCATAAGCGTGCTTACCATGCCAGTGACCTAGTAGATTGTGTAATTCCAACATGGCGGCGCCAGTGTAACAACAACAACACTTTTAACTTGCCATTTTATCCCTTTTAACAAATTCACCCATTTTAATAATTGGACCCATGAGAAGAAATAAAATACATCTGTTATATCCCCATTATTGAAATTCCAGATCAGTTCATCTTTAAAACACCACTCTTGCACACTACTGAAGGCACTCCCCTTTTTGGATCCAATTCATTCCCCCGTGGAGCCATCAAGTTGGGATATTACCTTTATCACCATAATTACCTTTTTTTTTTATCATCAAAATTATACCAGTATTATGGTGGACTAGGGCTGCAAGATTTGTAGAAAAGGTCATATTGCAATTAACCATCCTGCGATTACGATTTAATCGCATCATGAGTTTACGTGATTATCAAGGAAAACGCAAAAAATAAGCTACAAAAATTTTGTTTGTGTAATTTTTAAGTTGACCATAAGATAAACAAGCACAAGAAGAAAAACAAACAAAATTATGCAATACTTTTTACATAACTCAAATCTTCTTTGAAAATGAAATTTTCAAATTAATACATTTTGTATGCGCTTAAAAAACAGTGACATTCAAGATGGGTGTAATATATTAACTAGTAATTAAGTTTAAAAAAAACAATTTTACAACCTGTTTGCATGCTCTGAAACCCTCTACACTTTTGATACTCACGGGACCATACCTGACAAACGGGCTACTGCCTAAACAGACTAACTGGTCATAGACATTGTTACGAGGGACACACTTAATACATCAATGGGGTAGCGTCATACAGAGCAGGGCTAATTCAATGTACAGTAGATTCAAAACAGAACAATAAATCAGGCATTAGTGTGAGCGAGAACGGTGGGTGTGTTGAGTACCGTCAGTACCTGAGGGATGAATAGGGTAGTACCGATACGTTGATCTGAATTGATATATCGATTTAACGTTTCACGATCCAAGTATCAATGTAAAGTAAAATTGCATAGCATTGCCTGTAAGTGCCCCTTTATTTTAGATTCCTTCTTCATATTTAGCCTTTTCATTAAAAAGAATAGTTTGTTTTTTTATGCCAGGGAGAGCTCAGTTATAAAACTGATAATATCATATTTTAGTTTGAGTTGATAAAAATGTAAATGTGTTAAATAGGCATTTGCTATTATCTCATGTCAATTGTAGGCTCCTGAATTGAATCAAAATTGTATCGTGAAAGACTTTAAGATATCAGTAAGAATTGTGACCAAAGAATCAATATATTATTGTATCGTGGTAAAACTTGTGTGACACCCCTGGTAGGGAAGCGAGCAGAGCGACCGTGAACAATGTAGGAGTTGCGTAGTGGATGTGTGATAAGTGACAACCATGGGGAAACAAAGGATGATGTAGAGATTGTACTGACCCGGAGGCGAGGAGGTCGTTTACTGGGTTCCAGGCACAGATAAAAACTTCGGATTCGTGGCCCCTCAGGACCATGGCTTTACTCTGAGGGATTTCCACATCCCTGTCCACCTCCATCATCTCTGAGTGGTGATCTATGGGAAGGAGTGAGAAAAAACACCTTAAACTAAAGGTTTACATCCCAGGATTGTCTGTCCCACTGTTCTGAAGGCAAGGAGGATGCATAATTAATAAAGTATAAACAAGATGTGTGATCTTGTCAAATAGCCAAACAATTTTGAAATGAAGAACCAGTGCTTCCCCTTGCAAAGCATATTAAAACACATTGATTTTAACAATGGCAGCACATAAGGAAAGTCTGCCATCATCTAATTGCCTAAGAACCGGACTAGTCCCATGGCAGTGCACATGCATGTCCTTGTCTGATCTTGGTCATTCACACAGAATGGATGTTTCTCAAAAAGGCTCAAGCCAGACCAGCTGACAGCTGTGGAATTAAAGAGCAGCCTGTGCTTGTTGTTGAATGACCAGGAGTGCTTGTACAAAACTTAGGCACCGTGCAAAATACAAGTTATCAACCCATGAGCCCCTGAGAACCCTAATCTACTCCTCAGTACCACTCTAGAATTTGATTCTGTGTTTACTTGGGATTGAAACACACTGAAAAACAAAACTGTTTTTTTAGGGGAAAACAACCAGGCCCCATTTCTCCTTTTTAAGCTAGAACAAACAAAAACATTGTTGTAGGAAAAGGTGAATAAAGACATGGCAACAGTGCTACACAGGGAGGACAAAACCATGAGAAAACACATGCTGGTGTAAGGAAACCAACAGAGAAGCTTTATGTAATATCAAGCAAGTCACAGACCGTTTACACAATACTAAATCCAATTGTTGTACTGCAGCTGCCATGAGAAAGACAATTAGCTCACACATACACAAACAAAGGTGGTAAGCTTTAAAAGGAATACTTCATCGATTAGCATTTAACTTTGTATCAGTAGAAACCCGGTAGTATTTGAGTGCTTCCCACCCATATGTCCCCAAAACAAGATTTCTCTGGATTGTGTGTCTGGAAACAAGCCTCTGATAATCATCTGAGGCAATTTTGCCCAGAGGCAGTGGACTACAAGCCAGCTAGTTCTGCATGTTTTAAACCCGACCATAGGGGGTTTGACTTTCACCCGAAGCAAGCCGTGTGTCAGCCATCTTGGAGCTAGGCTACAGCTCTCTTTTCTCAGCAGAAAACTTTTACAACAATTATGTGTATTCAAACTACCGCACATGTGTACCACTGAGATACATAGGTACTGATCGGAGAATATCAATATGGAGGAAACTTTAATACAGACAGAATACTCAAAATACTACGCAAGCTTCGCCTGCTACGGAGACCAGCATCTCAGCCAGTTGCGTCGCCCGATGCCTCTTGCCAGGTGAGGGGACATAGCGGAAACGCCGAACGAGGGCTGAGGTTGCAGCTAGGTGGAAACGCTAGACAGCCACCTGTCAGATTCATCGTGCTTTTGTCCGATCATTAGACAACAAACTGGACTACATCAAACTTCAACAAAACTCCCAAAGTGAGTTCAGAGACTGCTTTGTTTTGTTTTTGTGGAAAATTGGCTGAACTGTTGTACCAGACTCCGCCATCTAGCTACCAGGTCTGCTAGCAAATGCTGCTCTGTTGGGTAAAACTCGACGAGGTGGGCTGTGACAACACGGACAGGTGCAGAAATGGGGTGCTTTTATCCAACTACTGCTTAGCGCTGGTGGAGTTTGGGATTCTTAAATGAAGGGAGTGGACTCTGAGCAGCAAAGCCTTTGCATTCTGGGATTTGGTGTCTTTCATCCACATTTGCCAAAAACATTCACTTTATTTCAAATTTCTATTACATAAGTGACCCAATTTAAAGATATATTCATCTTTCCAATGGTGAAATATCCCTTTACCCCATGCAATAAGAAGTATCTTACAGTCTAACACAACATTCATCCAAAACCCACCTTCTATGGAAACTGTGAAGGGAAAAATGATATACCATGATATCCATTACTGTTTATTATTCAAAATATACTTCGCTATATAAAAATAGGGCCACACCGCCCAGCCTTTCTTTTTGTAGTCTTTTGTTTTATATAAAGGTATCAACTTTTCCTCTTTCTGCTGTGGTGTCATTTAACATTAGACTTTTTATTTAACTGCAGCATTAAGTAAAATGAACATCCTTGATGCACATTTAAGTGAGCGGGGACAGAAAAACACAGTGACATATTAAGAACCAGATTAAGGGGTGCATGCCAAACAGCTTACTGAGCATCTTATAAACACAAATCTTAATGTCAAAGCATTTAATGTAGGAATAACATCCTCCATAAGGACATGAAAGATTTCTGGAATTTGAATGACCTTACATTCTTTCTTGCCCAAGCACAAAAAGACACATCCGTTTGTTAAGGACCAAATTCAGAGATTGTTGTACAACAAGGAGGTAGCTTACTGGCTAAGGCATGGGATCCGTTTTCCTCCCCGTTGGCAGCGCCCTCTCCATTCTTGGTGCTTCCCTGGGGCCCTGTGCCGCTGCCACTGCCTGCCGCCTGTTGCTGGGCCAGCTTGTCCCTGTAGGCCTGCTGCCTGGTTTGGACTACATCTGGCATCACAGCATCAATCAGAGATAGCGACTCAATGGGCCGCCCATCAAATAACGTCCCGTCCTACAGAGATAGCACAATTTATTCACATAACCCACCAAATCCACTACAATCTAGAAACCAACAGACACACAAAATAAAGCTGACAGTGCACCTATTCTTGCCAGTATGTTGTAAGTTACACTAATTAGTAATTGATGGTTTAAAGGTGGAGCCTGACCTCATTGATGCTGACTTCGGCCTCCACATACTGCAGGCCCTTCTGGATGATGGAGATGAGGGCAGCAGGGGGCACCAGGGCTCCATTGATGTTGGACTGGCTGATGTGGCTCTCTATGCCAAAGGTGAATGCTGAGTGAGAGAAGCCTGAAGGAGGTGTGGATAATTTGGAAAGCAGAGTGGAGTCAAAGTTTAATTGCAGAAAATCAAAAGCCGCTATGTATATTACATTTGAAGTGTTTTGTTCTTTTTCAGAAAGAAAACGAAAAGAAAAAGTGCAATTCACAGCAAGACTTACCCGACTCTTGCAGGTATCTGTAAACCAGAAAATTGACTTCATCACTGCTAATGCTCATGTTTAGTCCTGGTGATTAAACCATTGGGTCAGCACAGGATAGCAGCCTGTAAAAAGCATACCACAGAGCAGGGAGTCTTGCTTAATTAAGAGTTTATTTGTATTAAAGTCCATAGAACCTAGTTGAAGGGAGGTGTTAAAAGAATCTTCAAAGTATGCCCTATCACTCAAGCGCTGATAGCTAACACCAAGATGACATGCAGAGGCACTGAGCCAAGGGTCTCTCTCTCTCCCTCACACACACACACACACACACACACACACACACACACACACACACACACACACACACACACACACACACACACACACACACACACACACACACACACACACACACACACACACACACACAGGGGAAGGTGTGAGCTCACTACCAAACTGGCACAAACAGTGAAAACTGAGAAGAGGAAGAGGTTTGAAACAACACCACCTTTTTTAACCTAGATCTTGCAACTTCCAAACAGAGCGATAAGCAAACCCCGGTTTTGAACTGTTATTTTGATACATATCAATGTTTTGTTCCTCTGTAGCTTTGTTGGCTACAGAAGCCTCCTGGCTCTAGGCAGAGCACCAGTTTCCATTCATTAACCTACAACTGGAAATAATTACCCACCAACTTCAAGAGGCATGCTGGGTATTGTGAACCAAAATGTCTGGAATAGATGGGCTTTAAACCTCAGCAATAACAGATCATACAGTACTTGCGGCCGGGCTCCATTTTTATTCATGCAGAACCCACACTGTTTAAATGGGACAGTGGAAATAAACAAGGGGTCTGGAAAGGGGACAAAACCACTACTATTTCCATCATGCCAGCCACTGAAAAAGTCAACATGTCGCCTGCCCAATCCCAGAGGCTGAGGTCCAAGACCAACTAAACCAAGAGGCCTGGAATTTAGTTGAACCCCTTCAGCTTTCACCAACAAGGTGGTCAAAAAGTATTGATGGCTGATGTTCCTCGCACTGAAGCACTAAAAGGATGAAAACAACAATATTCAAGCAATTTTTCTTAACAAAACACAGCATGATTCGAAGAAAATTTGTTTTTCCAGTTCTCCTTCAATGTGTTTTGTTTTCTATTACATTTCCTGTAAGGGTCCGAGTAGTTATGGATACACTACAAGCATGCTGATATAGCATTCTGCATATCTGACACTAGCCTGTTGAAAGTGTGCCGGCAAATGTCATCATTATGCAAGTGACACAGAAGCATGAATGAGGTCGACCAATTGCTCTGGCTGACATAATGCCCAATATTTGACTTGTTATGATCAGCATTGATTAGGAGTACTGAAAAATTACTGTCTATAAGATAAAGAGCTGCTAAAAAGACACAGGAGTTACGCAAAAGAAAAAAAGTGCTCGGAAAACATTCCAAGTAGTTGCAATACAAGTAGAAGTTGGGCTTAAACAACAAAAAAATTGTAATCACAACTGTTTTGTTGAATTTTAAGTCTATGCTGTAACATTTCAAAGCTTACTAAATAGATTCATCACAATAATTGAATATGTCAGGGAAATTGTTAAGTTGGGAATTTTAACTCACAAAGATTCAGGATTGTCAAGTAGCTGTCTAGAATTGTGAGATTTAATATACAGTACAGTATATTAAACTTTTTAATACTGTGAGATATTAGTCTCATATTACCAGAAACCCGGTCTACATTTGAACTGTGTCAACACAGGCCTCACACTGCATCTCTTATACATATGACTGACAGAGAGGGGTGGTTGCTACAATCTTACAGCTAAGAGAGTATCAAGTGCTCTTCAATATATGATTTAGCATGCAGGAATTTTGAGTTCCTCATGATGCATTAATGTTGCATACTTTATCGTATTCACTTACTTTGGATGTTTTGTGAGCTAAACCGGGTATTACTGTTAGTATGTCACGAGACAAAACATTAAGAGTTTCTTGTGGCAAAAAACGTAATGATAACTTAGATAAATATAGCGCATTTCAGACATGCCTAATGCCGTTTTTCATGGTACAATTCGACTCAACCTCTTTTGGTTCTCCATTAGCAAAAGTTGTGAATACCAGTAGTAGTAGTAATAGTATTAGTAGTAGTAGTAGTAGTATATATGACTAGTAGTAGTTTTTGGTACCACTTCGGTTGAGGTTCCAAGTGAGCTGAGCCAATAGATGTTGGATTTAAAAGCCTGCAGACCGTTGATTGGCCAGAGAGAAAGGACACACGGGTCATCCAGCACAAACCCACAATTCTTAAATAGACAAGCTAGATTCATTAGTGGCTGCAATTTTATTATTCACACAACACAGATTTTCCTCTGTTTGCAGACAAAAGGAAAAGGATTTAGCAATTGTCCCATTGAAAAAATTATTTAAGGCAGATTCACACAGCATTGCTATGGCGATCAGCTGAGAAATCCCGCCTACACTCAAAGGGGGTACTATCCACAGTAGAAAACAGAAAGAGAAAAGTACTAGTACCTAAAGTGAGTCGAGTCAAGCAGAGTTATACCCTACAGTTAGAAACCGGCATGTTGCTTAATGGTTTGAAACAAAGCTAAATCACAGCTACCTTGCTGTCTCTATGACTCCTGACACTTTGTTAAAGCAATGTGAACTTCCAGACAGCAATATAAGTGTACAGTCATAGAAAGAGGCAAAACAAAATCAAAACATGTAAGGGGGAAAACAATAAAGGTGAGATATTAAACAGTAAAATACACTACCCATGTGATCAAGATGTCCTCAGATGCACATCATAGCTCCGTTGTCCTTAGCAAGAAGCCCCTAAAAAGAAAGTAAAGAAATTGAATAGACCTTTTCCTACCCCTGAATTATACTTAAGGAACATCAGTAATGGACATCACATCTGGATCATTTATAGCACTGCTATTAGAGCGTAAAACCTCTTAACGGTCAAAATGTTAAGACATTTTTCAATATGTGTACAACTACATCTTTTATTATGTTATTACTATAGTTTGTCAAAAAAATCCAGAATTCCATTCAATGGTGTCCTTGGAATGCTTTTTACACTTGAGTCCACCTCCCACCTTGTATTGTAGTTTAATTATCTACTAAAATGTTTGCATTTGTTATATGTTTAAATCTTGGTTAAGCAGCATAGACCCCAAGGACCAAATAGGCTCCACCAAAATATGTATAGAAGAAAAGGTTTTTCCATCAACACAGTGACAAAATTACCTTAACTAAAAAGGACATTTTAGAAGCTGCTCTTAGTCAGTGGGTGAAAAGGCAGCCAGAGGAAAGTGTTTTAGTACAAAGGGGAGTGTCACCAAACAATGAAAGAAACTGGGTCAGTAATGTAAAAACAGCCTGTGGACATTTGTGCTATGCATGGTGTAAAATTCAGTGATTAAATGGGAAGTATAGTTATGTATTGAGTAAATGAAAGAGAGAAGTCATTGGTAATTTAATTTGGTACGGACCCATTTTAGATGCTTGCCTCTTACAATATTAAGCAACATCTCAATTCTGCTACTGAATCGCAAACTTATACTGTAGCCCTGAGTTGTCCCTTCTCAGGTCAGATTGATTTCGTGTAAGTTAAATACATGCAAAGTAAGTCACCATGCTATTCTGCCGGTGGCAAAAATATCATGGTAAACTACTTGCGGACATTACCCTCCGCCCACACACAGGGGCGATGAATGGGCTGAACAAACTACAGTGTGCACTGTGTACGTTACCAACATGCTGTTTGAAGCAACGCCACCAGAACTATTTTATTCCGATGAATGTCTCAATATGAATGTTATTAATTCAAGAAGAGATTAAATGAAATGTTACTTCTTCAGTTCGGAAAACTGAACTAGATATTGCAGCACTGTATCTAAAAAGTCTAACAATAATTTAACTCATTGCTGTAATGCTATGCTGACAATTTCCCACATGTCATGGGTCACTTGGTTACGTGGATGTAACGTTAACGTAACCGGGGAAATGAGAACGAGATTTATCGGCACTATAGCATTTTGTTGATTGTCAAGTAAACACGATCTAACGTTATTTGCGTCTTCCTATTTACCTAGTTAACGACTAAAATTAGTAGTTCATCTTTAACCCATTTTAACGCGGTCCTCCATCTGCACTGCCATGAGCTACGGGACGTTAGCAAACTAGCTAGCTAACACGCGAGCTACCATTAGTTTTCATTGGCGGCGGATTTAACGTTACGGGCACAACCATCACAACACATGCCACTCAGGCAAGGCGGTCTAACACTTAATGCAGGTTGCCAACAGTTAACGTAGCTAACACACGAATGCAGTTAAAGCTATACGGATACGCGGTGTGTTATTTAATATAACAAATGACCACAATAACTAAGTTAGCTTCTTTGAAACAGCATTCCTGACGTGTGGACGCAGGTCACCAGCTTGCTATTAACGCTACTCTAAACCTTTCTTTAACTGTCTATGCTCTAGCTAAACCTGCTAACACGCTTGCTAGGTGGCTAACACTAGCATGCTATGCTAATGACACTGTTGCTACAGTCACGTACCTATTTGGATAAAACCTTTCAATTGACGATATCTTCCTCAGCTCTTGTGTTCAAGTCAGACCATGTTATCTCTTTAATCGATTGCAAGATAGTCTATGCACATGTATTAGCTAGCTAACTATTGATATGTTATAATATTTAAACTAGCTAAAGCCAGGCGGTAAGAACCAGCAACGGCTTCAGACATTCGACACAGTGGAGTGACCCGACATGCAAAAATTAGCTGACTGTAACTACTGTTATTTCAAAGCGCCACTCACTAAAGCATCATTAACGAATTAAACCGTAGCGACCGCAGTGTTTAATGTAGTCACCGTCTCCTCGTTAAAGTAGCATGTGTAATTTATGTAAGAATACAAGCTAATAGGTCACATGTAAGAACAGTCGTTAGTTTACATTTCTAACAACAATTACTTGGATATAATGCTATGTCGGTGACTAACCTATTTTTCAAAAGCACCAAACACCTCGTGTTTTGCAAAAGGTGAAAGCCGCCCTCAAGCGTTGATTAATATTAGCTCCCGGTCCGTTTGACAGGTTCACAAGCAAAATGGAGCCACATTTCCTCCTTGAAACCGACCAATGAAATGGATTAGAGAAAAAAATGCCGAGGCCTCTGGAAGTTTGTCCCGCAGCCAAGCACCAGTCATAACAACAGTGTCTTCGCCCTTCCCCCACTATACCTCATTTTTGCTTGTCTGGTCATCACTAGCTATAGATTAATGACACCCCACCCCCTATCATTCAGACTGGAAAGTCAACAACAAGCTTACATCATCATTGCGTCTGTGTTTTACACCGATTTTTTTTTTCTGTACACATAATCCATAATCATATTAATTTCTCCAATGTTCCCAAAGAAGGTGTTAGCCTAAACATATTCAAGCTGTTAAATATTTATGAAATATCGAGGATTCACTTCAGTAAATATGTGTGCTGACCTTCAACATTTTGTAGTCTTTATCTTGTATGACAACGTACTTTGTTTGGCTGTGATTAGTGACTGCTCCCATTTAAGTGGCAGCACTGTCTCAGCCTTTTCCTATGTGAGATGATGGCATAGCATGACATATTGCATTTGCGACCATTCAATTAGTTGTACAGAAGTAGCAAGTGTGCAGTTGTATATTCAGTACATCTTTTGTTGCTTGCTATTCTTTTTCCCACAAATGTCATAATCTTTAATGGGATCACAGATGCAATTAGAACAACCCTTTTTTAGTCTCACACTCTGTTTATCCTCATAAACATTAAACAATTACAACTTCAAAATGTGTGTATTCTTTTTAGATACATCAATGCAAAAATGGCCTGGGAATAGACAAGTTATCATTGGTAATATAGCTGAGGTACAGCATTTGCATGCAATCGGATGGTTAACATCTAAAAGGGTAACCTAATTGATTAACTGTGTTATTGAGTGATGGATTTGGCTGTAGCAGACACCGTGCTACTGCAATCCCCTGCATTTCTGTCTCTGCTTTGGAGATAGGTATTGCAATGCAGCCTCTGAGCTGTTTGATCCTCCCACCCCCACATTATATCAGTGCTCATCTGGCCCTTTGTCAACATCCTTGCAATCCCTCAGCCACAGACCTCTCTCTCTGATATCTTGTACCGCACATTCACCAATAAGCTTGCACGATAGGATGTTACAATGTAGTGTAATTTATTTACATAGAACAAAACTAGGAAGACTCTACTAGCAGTGGTCTAAATGTCAAAAACCCAGTGACTGTGGGTGGACTGCAAAACAGGTTTCAGTTTCAGTCCTGTTTGGCTCTATAACCTCATTTATGGGTGATTTCCCACATTCTGTCTATTGCTTCTTTCTCTTTAAGCCAGGAGAAACAGAAATACGTTCTCCATCACTCCCACTGTGTGAGGGTGTTTTGGCTGCCAGTGAAGAAATGTGAAGCAAATTTCTGCTCTCCAATGCCAAGCTTTACGCAATATATGATTCACTCCATGAACGGATACTGTCAATTGACTGACCTCTTCTCTGTGACTGTAAATCCTACTCATCCTTACATACAGTACAGCCATTACATTGAAATATATGAAAAACACATGTCAACATTCATAAAATGAACACTTCTACATCATAAATTCTATTTAACTACACTACATGTTGCAGTAGTTTTCTATAAAATCATGTTAGCACTGTTTTTCTCCATAATTGTAAGACTAGAAGGAATACAGCAGCATGGTATCTGTGTGGAGGCAGGGAACTATCTGCAGGGCAATAACACAAGGTTGCTATGGATAAGAACACAGTGGTAACACTGATAAATATACGCTGGACCTGTTTGCATTGTGTAACTGCTTGGATACTGCCACACACGTGGCATCAACCTGCTACAGCCACATTGTCTTTTTTTGTGTGTGAAGAAGAAGGAAAATTAGCAGAGATTAGTGACTTCATCTAAGACAACAATGAGTAGTCTCAAAATTTCATATTTAAATATATACTGTACATATTTAAATATATATATATATATATATATATATATACAGTATATATATATATATATATATATATATGTACATCAAGATATGAATAATAACTAGATATCAAAGGCTCCATTTTTTCCCAAACTTCTGGACCACTTCAAGTATGTATACCTCCTTGTGATCCCCTGTTGCAAGTGAACATGCACTGAAAGGGAAATCTTACAAGCTGATTATTTGTGTGTCTTTGTTTGCGTTACAGATGTTTGCTATTTCTGTTGGAAAACAAAAGCATATGTCATAAAGATCCAAAATAAAATGAAACATTTGTACATTGGAGAGCCCCAACCTTTAGACTGAGGATCACTTTTCCATTTCCTTTAGGGTTTTCACAACAACACAAGTGACACTTAATCACCACACAAATAACATGCTTTATGTCAAATAACAGCAATTCGCAAATATAGGACAAGACCAACTAGACCAAGGAGCTATTATACATTTGAGCCCAGACACATGCATCATTAACATAATGTATTATGTCTGCGAGACAGTTAGGGACAGAACATGAGGCAAAGGGAGCAAGAGAGGGGACTGCAGCTCAGCTTCACTGCCTGCTCAGCAAGAGTTATTTTTAGATCCTGAGAAACAAAGAAGCAGAATCGCCTTTCATCTCCCCTGTAACTATGTCGTTTCACCTCTAAATGTGGTAGAAGACAGTCCGCACCTCTTTGTAGCTATGTTTAAGCCTAATCTCAAATAAATAAAAATGCCTTTCCATCTGCACTTTAGACGATAGATGAGTCTTTTTTTTCATCTATATATTTGTGCTATATTTGTGCACTTATTTTCCTGCTGTGTCTTACTCTATTTATGTTATTTGATTAATCTATGGCCAGGGTAAAATTAAAGGTGAAAGCATCTGAGCCAAGAGGCAGGAAAGAGTTCTGTAGTTTTTCAGGATTGTCTTTTATTACTGTACTCTCTCTGGCCAGCACTGGATGGGGCTTGGAGGAGGCAGTGAATGTAAAGAGGTGAGCAGCACACACTTCTTGGAGAATCTAATCTGATGCTGCTATGGGAGAGACTTTCATAATCATGCACACCAAGGGATGAGTAAAGACTGCAGCCAGGGTGGCTCTTCCACTGGGGTCTGTGAGGAAAACTCCTCCAGCTGGTTAGACCAACATTGAGACAAATCACTGCCTTCACAGAGAGTTATTGCATTAAAAAACAACCAAATAGCCTCGTCAACTTAAATTTTCTGAAAAAATTGCCACACAAAATTTAAAATTATTTCCAAAATAAACCCATTTCCCAGAAGTCTGGCATGCAAACAGAATCTGTGATGTATACAAATCTGAAATAAAAAATGAAAGTGTGCTCCTTTTTGGAGGCTTCTCATAACTACCAACATTGTTCATTTTAGCTGGATGATATAAAAATGGGTCTGATTATTTACCCGGAAATCTATACATTTTTGTGGCATCTATACAAAACAATGGTGATACTGTGTTGCTATTCTTTGACTAAACACAGAGTTAATACCATAGCTTACTGTGTATCTATCTTTTAGATAAAACAATAGTGTTTGTAGCACATCTACTTTGAAAGTAAGCTAGGTAAATATTGAGCTTTAAAAAATGTATTTCCAACCACAGACTGTAAAAAATAGGTTACCAACACATTGACTAAACTGGCCTTTAGGAAGGTATTTGTCCAGACCTACTTACATATAATTTCAAACGGAATTTCACACATTTACACTAATCAATTTAACTAAATAAAAGCATAACTCCAAAAAACATTACAAAACTCTCATCCTTACATGTGATTTGTTGCTGGCTATGAATTAAACAGGAACACCCCCATTTATCTTGCTCCAGTTTCTGAGCTTATAGAGACACCTTGTGGCACGACATGGCTGTGTTTTGTTGTCAGTGTTGGAAGCTGTGGCCTCCAAGTTGTCCATACATACTGTAAATTTGTAACATGGAAAGGCAGGATATTTAAAATAACTGCTTCTGAATTCCTCTGGGGATTTGTAGCAGTGCTTGCAACAGACATAGCGACAGTCCCACAGTCGGGCCAGTCAGAGGCAGCTATTTGGAGGCACAGTGGAGATTCATTGTGCTGGACCAACTCATTTTAAGCATGACCCCATTGTATAGGGAACTCATATTACTCACACAGGTATGGCAGGCATTCAGTTCACTTGGAGAAAGAGTTTAAATAAGAGGTAGCCAGCTGCCGTCCCTGGGAGAGACTGTGTTGCAGAGCCACTGCTGACAGTTGTAACCCAAAGTCTGGATTATCATTGCAACAGCGCGACAAGAGGTAGGATCTCACAGACGTACATATGTTGTTTCAACTCAGCATACACCAGTCACACACAAAAGCTTGGGCTTACTATTATTTAGATGTGCAAAGACAAAAGATTGTTACAAGCACCACATGGCAACGCTGAGGCTGAATGTGAACATTCAACAATCTGGCCAGGTTCAACTTGCAGCACAGCACATAGCGGGTTCAACACACAGCACATAGCTGAAAATACAAATTAGTTTTAGTCTCATACATGTGTTGCTATGTGGGCTTTTTAGATTGATATGCTGTGTAAGATAGCTTTGGAAATGTCAGTGCATTCTGCCTATTTATTCATTAAGTGCCATGAATCTATATGATCATGCAGTTTTTCTCTTCTGTGTTTGAGGACCAACAAGGCAGTGAACAACTGCAAAACGCAATACTGGGTTTTGACATTGTGTACACAATACACAATGTCAAATTGTGCAGGTGTCAATATACAATAGTTTACAATGCATGTACAGTATGCTTGAGACATGCAGTTTGTAATGTGGCACTGTGCACACAGCTAAGTGTTTACTGATCTGCTATGTCTCTGTGGGGTGCTGTGCCGTGGAGCATTTGACTTTTTAAAGGCACCAAACACTAAAGGACACCTGACAGGGAGGAAATAATCACTCTAAGATTTATTATCTACATATTACACACACACACACACACCTTAATTTCACCTTTATGACGGGCATGCAATATGAGCTCAATAAAGTTGAGGAAGATACTCGGACTGAATGAGACATGCGTCTTATTTGGTTGCTTGTTGTCATTTTTTGTCCTTTGTTTCTCCTTGTTGTAGTTTAGTGTCTCTCTATGTTTTTGTCTCTCCTTGTAGTTGTTTTGTGTCTTTGTGTCTTTGCAGAATTCTCAGGTGCGGTTGGTTAAAAAACTGCAGCTGAACTTTAATAATTGGTTCACACTGGAGATAAAGAGATGTTGTCTGCCCAGGCGCCTTTTGTAAGCCATTTTAGTGATCCTTGAGAAAATACCTGCTCTATAGTAATTTGTTCTGCCACATGCCATTTTGGGTTATCACTCATTCAGTAATGTTTTCAGTCTCACAACATGGGAAAGAGGCAGCTAGCAGAAATATGAACCAAGATGGACCTATAAAGAATATACAGTGAGGTCAGCTGATCTTGTCTGCCTATGGCTCAGGATATGTAGTTCATTAAACTGATAATAGGAAAATGTGAACAATGAGTTCTTGCTGGGGTACGCAGTTTTTACTATAGTGCATCTCCTCAGACACAAAGACTGTCTCCTTCCAATGCTTTATGTGGTGACACTGCAGATTTTGTATTTTTTTAAATAAGCCAAGATGTGAAGGACGCATACAGGCCTACATACTAAAAAAAATGTCAAGGTGGTGACTGTCATTCAGAACCACATTTCATCCTTAACTTTAATATTATTTCTAATTTTGTTAGCCATTATTATTTTGATAATTTAAGATTACCATTGGTCTCAAAAACTTCACTGGAATTAACGTTTTTTATTGCATCAAAGGGATACAATTTCCACCATTGTCAATTTTGATAATTGAGAAAAAAAATGATTAAAAGACAAAATTGCAGAAAATTAAACAAATATCTTTAGTAAGACCAATCTGGAATGTGAAAAATGTATATTTTATAAATTGTTATCATTTTGTTTGTTTGAAGCTTGGAACCTTCAGAGGCCCTGCAAGGCAATGTTCATATCTGTGAGGCTACCTGTCCCACTTATCAATAAGGACAGCGTCAGTTTCTTGCTTATAAGTGATTAGATAAGAAGTCACCTGCGACTGTAAGTCCAGCCTGCACGAGCCAGACCTAAAAATGTGTTGCTCTCAAAACTCTTTAAAAAGTTGGTAAAAAGAGGAAGTCTCTCTGAAAGTGTGTGTGTGTGTCCCTGTTTAGTTGAAATCAGTTTTCTGGCACTCAAGTGACAATGGTAAGCACAGTTTCGTGGAGAATATAAAATGGAAAGGTGTAACTGAGACAATAAAGTTTATGTAAGTGTCCGTGTGACCCTTTGCTGCATTTGCATGCAAAACGGTGTGGATTGCTTTGAGGAAAGAATAAATGTAGACAACATGTAGACTTTCCTTCAGATTCCTGTTGTTACACTGGGGTTGTCTCACAGCAACATATCCCCTGAGCAGCTGGGAATGTAATACAATGAGGAAATTACTCATCTAAGAGGAACTTGTTGGCTTAATTTCTAACTTTCTGCTTCTTGCACTCCGGCAAGGTTGTTATCCCCCACAAAATAAAAAACAGCCTCCTCATTACTTAACCTGTGAGAAGACTGGATAGTGCCTACAGATGTCCAACAAATACAATCTGTTCCAGTCTGAAGTGATAATATATAATATAATAAACAATGGGGTTTAAGTGATTGGTATTTCTCATTCAATTAGATAGCACTGAATGCTGTGTTTTTTTTGCAAATGGTAGGACTGGCAGAGAGCGGGAGGTGGCGCGCGTAAGGTGTTGTTGTTTTGCTAAGAGAGGACCCGATGACTTTGTGTTGACAGAAGAAGGGCTCAGGATAAAGCAGGTAGGTTTTTCATGAGCGCCTCATCAGCATTTACACCTTTCATCTGTGGCTATATGTCATCTTGTTTCCCTTTGTAGTGTTTCTTTGTGTTCGAAATGATATGTTTACCTGGTGGAGACCACTATATCAGGCAGGCTCCTTGTCCCAACATTGCATAATACTCTACTAATCAGGAACTACTGTATGTTTATCAGGAGAGGCAAAGACTTAGTAATTAGTTTATACAAAACTAAACATATTTACAAAATAGTGAGTTTGACAGCAACTATGCACCAAAGGTACAGTACGATTTGTCCTCTTACATATTTGCTTTGTAACCAATTTGGGATTTATGTTGTGTTGTGATCCTTGTAGCAAAGGTGTTAGTGCTTCTGGACAGCTAAACATGGCAACAAACTGGCTATAATCCACAGATCTCTCCAGCAATCCTTCCGTTCAATCTCAACAAACAAAAGAGAAAGTGGATCATCAAGAAAGATGTTTTTCGTGGCGGGGGCCAAAAATACAGCAGGAGCAGGCAGAGGAAATGAAAGGAGGTAACAGGTTCCTTCCAATTCTAGTTTAAAATGTACTTATATTGCAGAGGGAGAAAGGGGGACATTCATTGGCCACGGAAAAACTCTTACCTATCATGCACTTAGATTTGTATGGCAATATATTTGCACTGCAACCTAAAAAAAAAAAATAATAATTTCCCCTCATATTCCTCATCATTAGGTCAATCTACAAGAAATTTCGTGAGGTAGATATATTGGACAAGAAGAAGACAGTGACAGCTCTCAATACTTTGGGAAAACAAACTTACAACAACAAATTACACCTCAAGAGATCCCAAAAATATTTTCTGTTCTTTTTTTTGCATTAAATTGGATCTTCATTTAAATGTCAACACAGTGTGTGGACAGAGGAGGGTGTGTGTGTTGTGCTCAACTCCACGGTCACAGCAGACATGAACTGTTCCTACAACTGTGGGTCAGACTGCTGGAGAGTCTCCAAATACCCCTGTCTGCGGGTCTACGTGAGCGTCAACAACACGGGCCGGGTCAGCCGTTTATCTCACAATGAGGAGACACAATACATCAGCTCTGAAGTGAGTACAGTGCCAGAGGGAAAATACTGAAAATTACTGAACTGTTTCAAATGTTGACAACGGATGTCAGATGCTGGCCTGATTGTAGACTCGCTCTGCTCCCAATTCAGAAAAATGTTAGTCGATAGGATTTTTGCTGGTCAGGCTGAAAGATGATAAATGAAGTATGGTGATGTATTCAATATTGTGAAATAAAAGAAGCTCATCACCACGACAAAAAATATGACCTACTGATTGCCGTCTATAGCTAACCTCAGTGTCCTTCAATCCTGTCCTTGCAGTGTTTTTATGTGCCTAGGTGCCAGAAGGACAGTGTGGCCATGCACGTCATGATTATGAACATCTCCGAGCATCTGAAGGTAAACCAGAAGGTCCCCTGTTACTACGACCCCAGCGAGCAGCAAGAGATGGTTCTTCTGAAACGACTCTACGACCACAGTGTCGTCTTCCATTCGCTGCTCTGGCCCTCCTGCATGCTAATGGGAGGGGCCCTCATCATTGTGATGGTGAAGCTCACGCAGTACCTCACCAGGCTGTGGGAAGAGATAGGGAAGATCAAGAGGTAAAACATGTGCAGCAAGCCTAAGGTTGCTTGGTGATGGACGTATGACATGAAGGGGATAGTTTGAACCAAATTACCTTGCTCTGACTTTTTACACTTTCTTATTCTGCTGAGACATTTGGAACAGGCAACTTTGCCTCCACATAGAATATGTGAATGTTTGCAAAAGTGAACGTAATTTTCCAGGGTAGAAACTGTCAGACACATAACTGGCTGTTATACAGGGGGAATCAAAGACTGGATTTTGCACAGTGTTTAATCATTGGGAAATGTTCATGGATTGTTGTTTACAATAGTTTGTTAGACTTATAATCTTAAATAAATTCAGTATAAAATGAGCATGAGCTTGCCATGTCATACAATGACACACATATCAAAACCAACCTGTAATCATATCAACAGCAACAACAATCTGTTCAAATGTGTTAAGGGAACAACTTTGAGAACTTTGTCAAACCTTCCTATATTTTGATTATCACAAATGATTGTTTTCTGAAACAATGTTTTCATTTAATATCCACTGTGTCAATGACCAAATAATATGTTAAGGACTTTCATAATGAAATGTCTTTCATTAACATAAGGTGTACATAACCGGCCTTTATTGAACATATACTGGCCCATTATTCAAAACACTTTGCACATTCTTTGAAAAATTCAATTTATTGAGACGTTACAACAAAATGTATATATACTTGCAGATTTATTTGAAAAACTTACCACCGAAGCTTTTTATTTGTGTTCAGAATATCACATACACCTGTTTCATTTTTTCAGATTCTATGACAAACAATATACTTATATTGTTTGTTATAGAATTGTAGAATGATCTTACTCAAGTACAGAAATTAAAACCAAACAAAGCTTAAGGTCAAACTAATGTTCTCAAGTTCAAGGGTCACAAGTTCAACTGCAAGTTATGAAAAAGAAATTGCATGGTGATTTTGCAGTCTCACTATCCCAAGCAATACGTTTTTTTGTTGCCCTACAGGAGAAATAAAATATCATCTACCCAGAGTATTTGCGCTCTAGAAAAGACACAAAGAGTATATAAGTCTGCCAAGGCTGCACAATATTACAGTTGTTTGCTTATTTTAAAGATAGAAAAGTTTTCATCCGCATCAAAACACAAAGGACACATTGGTCTGAAGTTCAGACCATTGGGCATTAAAATATAATGCTAATGAATTGTTCCTCTGCCCGTGGCATATAACGTTCCCATTAAAATGTTATTTGGGTTTAAAGTTACTCAGCAGAAAGAAGAGGGAACATAACGTCCTATGCAGAAGCAATAAAACACTTCATGCAATCAAATCAGTAACACTTTTCCTCATTCCAGCTTTTTTTCTTCTGGGGGCTCCCTCTACGCACATGCCGGTGACAGGATGTGCTCTGGGCGACTGTCTGTACAGTCTATTGTCTGTAGCAACAGACGGCACAGTTTTTTTCTCATGTTCTCTTTCGTGGAATTTCTTAAGAGGCTTTTAGTGTGTTATTAACGAAAGCAGTGGACAAGCGGTTTCCCTTCCCAGTCTCATCTCATGACAGCTTTCTCCAGCAGCTAACTCTCTCTGTGTGGGAGGGCGGTCCATGATGATGAGCCTGCTAGCAGCCTTCGAACAGGGTAGCTAGCTAAGTGTTGGAGCTAGCGTGCTAACAGTTACCCAAGTGTGCAGTTTATTTTCGGGACAGCACGATGAAGAACATCATGAAGTATTTTAGACTTATTCCACTACAGCATATTGACAACACCACTGGAAGCTAGCGGCGTCTCTTCTCCACCTCAGCGGGTTTATTCCGACCCCTCGGTGTCATTGTTTGGATGGACTAACGTTAGAGCCAGCACCGCTGCTTGAGACTTCCCAAGCTAGCCGCTGCTAATGATTGTGCTGCTAGCAGACTACCTTCGCGGCTAACCGGTTGGCGTTAGCTAGCTATCTGACACAGGTAGCTTATATATGTTGTTGTTGTTGTTGTTGTTTTGTGGTCGCTTGTTAATTGGAACAGTTAATCACGCGACAATCTATCGGGTCTCGCCCGTTTAAACGTCAGACTTGGCTTTGCTATATCTCGAGGTTTAGCTAGCTACATATTGTAGATGGCATTGATCTGCTTAGTGAACTTGCTAACAGTTAGCTTACAAACAACACCTAACGTAAACCCACCAGTAGCACAGAACAAACAAGTCGAGGTAGCTGTCAAGTCCTGGCTACAGCTAGCTATAACTTAGCCGTAATAGCCACGATTGACTAACGTGTGGGTAGTGCTGGTTAGCTAACGTTAACATTTAACATAGCTAACTGTTGAAGTTCTTTAATTTAAAAGCACTTGGCATTCATTGGTTCCTTTAAGTTAGCATGAGTTATTGTAACACCAACTCTGAAGTTTTGTCTCTGATGTGATGACACGTTATGATATAGCTAGCTACTTGGGTTACCTGCTAATGTTATAGGTTACGATATACTTGAAAAACGGCTGCACGATACGCGGAAAATATGGGATATTTGATAATCTTGTTGAATATTCGCGATAACGATACTGCTTTTCTGCTGCTTTCAGTATATTGTTAAAATACAACACATTTTGTTAACGATTTCCAACATTATTTTGTTAAATACTATCATTAAATTGAACATAAAATGTGTTGCTACCACTGCCAAACTAAACGAAAGTAAATTTACCCAATTACTAAATACTGGCAACCTATCTTAAACTGGGGCACCTTTTAGGAGTGTGTATTTATCCGTTAGCGTGCTGTCACTATGCAACTCTAGCATCGCGGAAGTCAGATGTTTACCAAAAGCGTTTTGCATGATTTTGCACAGGTCAGTGGTTCTTATATAATTCTGTTTCCTTCTTTTTCATAGTTGGTTGACATCGCTCATCTGGTAATTACCGGGCTCTGAAAATAGCGGATTTGTTGGCACGACCATGCCTCCCAGGCCCTCCTCAGGAGAACTATGGGGGATGCACTTGATGCCCCCCAGCATACTGGTCGACTGCCTTCTGCCAAATGGCATGCTTCTCACGTTGGAATGTCTCCGGGAAGCCACTCTGATCACAGTCAAGCATGAGCTTTTCAAAGAGGCCAGGAAGTACCCTCTGTATAATCTGCTGCAGGAGGAGAGCTCCTACATCTTTGTCAGTGTCACCCAAGAGGCAGAGCGGGAGGAGTTTTACGATGAGACCAGGAGGTTGTGCGATCTTAGGCTCTTCCAGGCCTTCCTTAAAGTCATTGAGCCAGTTGGCAACAGGGAAGAGAAAATTCTCAACAGAGAGATAGGTATGGTATATGAATTATTATGTAGTTAGAAAACAATAACATACTTTAAAAACCAATGGCAGTGAAGAGGAGGAACACAATACTGTTGGCTTTAACTTGTCATATATATTGTCTCATGTGTTACACTGTATATTTTCAAGGCTCAAATTTCACGTCATGAAAAATGCAAAAAAACAACACATGTTTTATTAAAATTCAAAATCCTTTATTAATCTCACAACGGGGAAATTTGGACTGTGAATTAAGCACCTGTTTTTCCTTTCAGGTTTTGCAATTGGAATGCCTATATGTGAGTTTGATTTGGTGAAAGACTCAGAAGTGCAGGACTTCAGAAGGAACATTTTAAATGTTTGCAAAGAGGCTGTGGACCTTAGAGACAGTAACGGACCCCACAGCAGAGCTTTATACGTATATCCTCCCAATGTAGAATCCTGTGCAGAACTTCCCAGGCACATCTATAACAAGCTAGATAAAGGTAAGACATTTTGTTCTGTGCTCAAAATATATTTGGCAATGTTTAAATGCAGTGTCTAAAAATTCTATCATATTGATTCAATTTTATCTTTTATTCTCTTTCCCTTAGGTCAAATCATTGTGGTCATATGGGTTATTGTGTCACCCAGCAATGACAAGCAGAAGTATACCCTGAAGATCAACCATGACTATGTGCCAGAGCAGGTGATTGCTGAAGCCATACGTAAGAAGACGCGTAGCATGCTGCTCTCCCAGGAGCAGTTAAAAATGTGTGTACAGGAGTATCAGGGAAAGTACATTCTCAAAGTCTGTGGCTGTGACGAGTACTTGCTGGAGAAATACCCTCTGAGTCAGTACAAGGTAATTTAATGTAATCTTATGTCTTCTGCATCTGTTGCTATTGTACTAAGAGGCGGAGAGATCCATTTCACATCAAATAATAATCAAACACAAATCTGCTTGGCATTCATTACATGAAATTAAATGTATGAGAAAATATGCTGTCTGTAAAATGTGCTGATTCAGGAATGTACTGTAAACATCACAGGATATAAGGACAAAGTATTGAATGTTTCAGTTACTGCTGAGTTGTACTTGCATAATTTATATGTTGATAAACCTAAAAATTGTATGAATGGCTTCAAAATGTCAATAAGTATGAACAGCTTCAAAATGTCACAATCATGGCTACTTCAGCATGTCACATTGTGTGTCCTTGACAGTATGTGCGCAGCTGTATCATGCTGGGACGGATGCCTAACTTGATGCTAATGGCAAAAGACAGCCTGTATTCCCAGCTGCCCATTGACAACTTCACCATGCCGTCATATGCGAGGCGAATATCCACAGCAACACCCTACATGAATGGGGAAACAGCCACCAAGTCTCTTTGGACTATCAACGGAACGCTGAGGATCAGGATACTGTGCGCTACTTACGTCAATGTCAACATCAGAGACATTGATAAGGTACATCAGTGTCCAGTGCTGTGACAACATCTTGTTTTATTTATAGCTTCTTGCTTTGGTCTGGTTTGACAAAATTGAATTCTGAATGTAATTTCACATCTATGGTACCTTGGAGGTTATTAGAAGATGGTGCACAGTATTCTTCACTTCACACAGTCAGAAGTGCAGAGAAAGATATCTTTATTAATCGATGGATAGTATATAAACTGTTGTTCTTGTGACTGCTCTAGATCTACGTCAGGACCGGAATATACCACGGTGGAGAGCAGTTGTGTGACAATGTCAACACCCAGCGTGTGCCCTGCTCAAACCCCAGGTAGTTCACAGTAAAGAACAATTTTCTACACTCTAGGAATTTCACTCTGCTTTGCAACAGCGATGTGATGATTATGTCAATGGTACCTTCTCTCTTTATTCCAGGTGGAACGAGTGGCTGAATTACGACATGTACATTCCAGACATCCCCTGTGCTGCCCGACTATGCCTCTCCATCTGCTCTGTGAAAGGAAGGAAAGGAGCTAAAGAGGTTAGCAGTGAAATGCTACAATGAAGTTAAAATTGCTTATGATTTCAGCTTTGGTTGATTAGTCAGCAATGGGGTCACTGGTCTGGTGGTAACTACAAATGTGTTTCAAAATTACGACAAACACTCCTTGAGTATCTTCTTCCTAAAACGATATATCGAAAAGCAACTTCTCTGTTTGCAGTGCAGCCAAACAAACTAGCATTGTTTTAATGAAGAATTCAATCAGTAATTCCATCATGTCATGAGCAACTGCAATCTGATTTCATAATGAGCATGGTGCAAGATGTTTTTCCACAACAGTAGGGCGGAGTTAAAGTTTTACCGGCAGGAGTCAGAAATATTGGGTCTGCATTAGCATTAACTCAATACAGCTGAGCTCTGAGACGGGAGAGTGAACAATAAACGACGAGGTTGATATTAATGACATATGCAATGATGGACACTGTCACTTACAATGAAAGCAACTGTAATGCGAGGGAATTACCGAATCCAAATAAATTGAATGTTTTTTGCTTAAAAAAAACAACAACAAAAAAAAACAGGTTTTATTTCATGAAAACCTTAGGGTTAAGTGTTTTGTCCATATTTTGATTTCAATCTATTCTTGTACAGTTTTTTTTTTTTTTTAGAGATTATTTTTTGGCCATTTTAGGCCTTTAATGGACAGGACAGCTGAAGATGTAAAAGGGGAGAGAGAGGGGGAGTGATATGCAGCAAAGGGCCGCAGGCTGGATTCGAACCCGGGCCGGCTGCGTCGAGGCGTAAACCTCTATATATGGGCACCCGCTCTACCCACTGAGCTATCTGGGTGCCCTATTCTTGTACAGTTTTTATTCAAATCAGAGCAGTTAAAGTCGGTTGGCTGTTGGCTCTCTTAATCATTTTCACATGCATCATCTTACTGGTATTTTTCTGCAGGAGCACTGTCCTCTTGCCTGGGGCAACATTAACCTGTTTGACTACACCCACACACTAGTAGCAGGGAAGATGGCTCTCAACCTATGGCCTGTCCCACATGGCCTAGAAGACCTGCTCAACCCTATTGGTGTCACAGGCTCCAACCCAAACAAGGTGAACAGCAAATGTCAACATTCTGAACATAATGCTCACTCACTGTTGTGCTTCCAGTAGTGTCTCGTTTTTTTCTTACAGGGAAAAGAGTGGTTTGATTGAGATATTTTAAATGTAAACAGACATTGGTTTACTTTGGATGTTTTTTTTTGTAGTTGTAGTTTTTTTTGCAAACAAAATACAAAAATGTATATGATTTTAAAGTAGTTGTCAATGAAGATTTCTTTCAGTTACATGGACCAGAATCTTGAAACACCAAGAAGAAAGAATATCATGGCGCAAAACATAATCTAGCCAAAACTTTTCAAACATTATTCTTGTGTCTGTGACTGACTTCTTAAGCCTCATTGAGTTGGTGACAACCTGTAGGGTTCAGAGTTTAAGCCGCGTCAATTGAATCAACCACACCTCTTTTTCCACTTAATTAAATAAGTATTAACATAGTAAACACCTGTCCCCTTCCACCCCTTTCTAAACTTGCAGGAAACCCCTTGTCTGGAGCTGGAGTTTGACCATTTCAGTTGCCCTGTCAAGTACCCTGATATGACCATCATTGAGGACCATGCAAACTGGAATATATCCAGAGAGCTTGGCTTTAATTACTGCCACACCGGTTTGGTAAGATAATAAGCATTTCTTTTTTAATATGTATTCTGTTGCACCCTATCAGACTCATCATAAAATCAGATTTTCATTCCCAAGAAGCTGCTGCATTGTAGTTCACTCACACTTGAACTTAATATCACCCTTTCAATTCAGTTTTATGGGAGATAACTTAGTGCTGACGTTGTTGTTCAGTTTTTTTATTACACTATGTGTTACATGTGTTATATATGGTGTCATAGAGTAACAGACTGGCACGTGACAACCCCCTGACCGACGCCGACAATGAGCAGCTACGCCAGGTGTGTAACAGAGACCCACTGTCTGAAATCACTGAGCAGGAGAAAGACTTTCTATGGAGGCACAGGTAATGTGTGTGCACTTGTATACTCTTATTGGGGGTTTCTGAGTGCTTAAAACCATTACATTGCAAAGTAATTAAAATAAAAAAAAAGTCATTATCTACCGTCATGTGGGGCTAATCTAGATGTCATTAAATTTGTAACAAATGTATTCTCTCCCCTAACTTTTTTAGACAACACTGCGTAAACATGCCAGAGATCCTTCCCAAGATCCTCCTGGCTGTGAAGTGGAACTCCAGAGATGAGATTGCACAGGTAAGCTCAGGTTGTCTACTGCTGACACCTTTTAATTTAAAAGGTGAAATGGATATGTGCCTAACTTAGTTATTATACTAATAAAACTCAGCTGATATTACATAAAGAGTAAGGGCTGGGCGATATGACGATGTATATTGTCAAAACTATATAATAATATCTCTTGATATATTTTCCTATATCGTTTTTATCGCAGCGTTAAACAGTGGCCATCCTTTAGACAGCGTTTTACGTTCATTTAGCACTAAAATTCTTAATAAAATGAGAAAATACTTTTCATTTGTCATGTCAAGAATATTAAAATAGGTGGTTATTTCATAAAGACTATTTATCAAATTATATTCTAGTTCCTTCAAAGTAGCCACCCTTTGCTCTGAATACTGATTTGCACACTCTTAGCATTCTATTGATTAGCTTGACTCCACTGCTGGAGGTGTATTCAGGGTCATTGTTCTGTTCAAAAATAAATGATGGTCCAACTAAACGCAAACCAGATGGGATGGCATGTTGCTGCAGCATGCTGTGGTGGCCATGCTGGGTCAGTAAGCCTTCAATTTTGAATAATTCTCCAACAGTGTCACCAGCAAAGCACCCCCACACTATCACACCTCCTCCTCCAATGGTGGGAACCAGGCATGTAGACTTCATCCGGTCACCTTTTCTGTGCTGCACAAAGACACGGCGGTTGGAACCAAAGATCTCAAACTTGGACTCATCAGAACAAAGCCCAGATTTCCACTGGTCTAATGTCCATTCCTTGTGTTTCTTGGCCAAAACAAATCTCTGCTGCTTGTTGTCTCTCCTTAGCAGTGGTTTCCTAGCTGCTATTTGACCATGAAGGCCTGATTCGCGCAGTCTCCTCTTAACAGTCGTTCTAGAAATGTGTCTGTTGCTAAAACTCTGTGTGGTATTAACCTGGTCTCTAATCTGAGCTGCTGTTAACTTGCAATTTCTGAGGATGGTGACTCAGATAAACTTATCCTCAGCAGCAGAGGTGACTCTTGGTCTTCCTTTCCTGGGGCGGTCCTCATGTGAGCCAGTTTCGTGTTAGCACTTGATGGTTTTTGCGACTGCACTTGGGGACACATTCAATCTTGGCTGTGTATCAACCTGACTTCTACACAACACAACTGATGGTCCCAACCCCATTAATAATGCAAGAAATTCCACTAATTAACCCTGACAAGGCACACCTGTGAAGTGAAAACCATTTCAGGTGACTACCCCATGAAGCTCATTGAGAGAACACCAAGGGTTTGCAGCACTATCAAAAAAGCAAAGGCAGGCAACTAAAAACTAGAATATAAGAAATGTTTCCAGTTATTTGACACTTTTTTGTTAAGTACATAATTCCACGTGTTCATTCATAGTTTTGAAGCCTTCAGTGATAATCTACAATGTAAATAGTCTTGAAAATAAAGGAAACTCATTGAATGAGAAGGTGTGTCCAAACTTTTGGCCTGTACTGTATGTATGTATGTATGTATGTATGTATGTATGTGTATGTGTATATATATATATTTATTTGAAGTAAGTGTTATTTATTTCATTACAGATGTATTGTCTTCTGAAGGACTGGCCTGCTATCAAGCCAGAACAAGCCATGGAGTTGCTAGATTGCAACTTCCCTGATCCAATGATCAGAGAGTTTGCCGTAAAGTGCCTTGAGAAATACCTTACAGACGACAAACTCTCACAGTACCTCATTCAACTGGTTCAGGTGTGTTGTATCCTCATCTCATTTGAAATTCAATTTAATTAAATAATGTAAATGCCATGTTATTCTAACTGGATGTTAAATTTACTGTAGTATAATTCTTTTAGGCAAATTATGTTTTTCATTGTATTTACTATGCTTTTTGTTCCTGTGACCAGGTTCTAAAGTATGAGCAGTACCTTGACAACCCACTTGCACGCTTTCTGCTGAAAAGAGCATTAACCAATCAGAGGATAGGACATTTCTTCTTCTGGCATTTAAAGTGAGTTCATTTAAAAAGGTCTTCTTTCAAGAATTTTGAGCTGTATGTGGCTGGAAAGGTTAAACTGATGTTTGAATGTCACTCAACTGTCTGGTCTCCAATTACGTTGAATTCAAAAAAGTCCTGTTGAAACAGCTGATGTCAGTCGTGTGTGTTTGTGCCTACCCGTGTGTATGTGTGGCTGGACAGATTTTCCATTAGGACACTAAAAACCTCCTAATGTTTTTTTTTTTTTTTTCGTTCCTGCCTACCTGTGTACAGGTCAGAGATGCACAACAAGACAGTGAGTCAGCGGTTTGGCCTGCTGCTAGAGTCGTACTGCCGGGCCTGTGGCATGTATCTGAAGCACCTGAGCAGACAGGTGGAGGCCATGGAGAAACTCATCAATCTCACTGACCTCCTCAAACAGGAAAAAAAAGATGAGGCACAGAAGGTAATCTGACAGCCGGCAGCTGTTAATTGTGATCCACTGAGTCATTGAGTTCAATCTTGACAACATCTGGAACAATCAGGCCACAGATTGTTTTACATATTTTACAAAAATACTGTTAATAATTGTAATTAATTCACTTTGACTGTATTTTGCTGAGCTTTCTTGATGTTCAGCTGCTAATGTTAATGAAGGTTAACACTGGTAGAGGTTTCACTATAAAAGCTAAAGCAACTATAGCAAATTAATACAGTTCTGAGCACAGGGATGCTCATAATTAAAACAGGGTACATTAGATAAAGTTTTATTTACTATGATTGTGCTAAAATAAAGTAAACAAAGGCCTTACCTTAATAGAAATATGGCTTTAATTTGAATAGGCCACTGTTATAATGACAATATTCAAATAATTTGTCATGTGACAAATAGTAAACAGTCTTATTTGTAGTAATCTAAAACTGTTCACTCGCTCACAAATATTGTTAAGTTTAACATTTAAGTGCTTGCTACAAGAAGGAACTAAGAGTTATAGCCAGTAGCACATGTATCAGTCATAGTGTGGATGAGTCTTGGCCAATGCATTGGTTATCTAGCTAACTATCAAACTGACTTAAGATCTAAATACAACATTATGGAATCAGTAATAGCATGAGATTTTGCGAGGTCAAAACGTTTTTCTTGTTGAGGTTAAAAGTTGTCTCGCGTGTTCATGTCCCTGGTTACCGACTGACCTTCTGCTGCTTTACATACAACGTTAAAGAGCAATGATAAGTGGTCATGAAAATAAATGGAAGTCTCTCGTCACACCGCTAGTAATCGCCTTTTCCGAGATGACATAACCAGCACCCAGAAGCACAGCACAAAACCGATGCTATGTGAAACTGCATTCTGCTCATTGTGAAAGGTTAATCCTTTTGCTGAGGAAAAGAAGCACCAAGGAGACTGTACTTACTATATATTTACCAGGCTGAGTGACTTGCCACCTGTCTGAAACTATTTTTTTGTTAACTCATACATTGGTTTCTCTCTTTCAAGGTTCAAATGAAGTTTCTGGTGGAGCAGATGAGAAGGCCTGATTACATGGATGCCCTGCAGAGCTTTACCTCCCCACTGAATCCTGCACATCAGCTGGGAAACCTCCGGTACATCAGCACTCTCTAATATAACTCTCTCCTCTCATATGGCTGGCATTTAATATTTATTTCCACTGCAGGTATTGCATTTGCCTTTTCATCTTCAAGCCTTAACATATTTATGTAATATTGTCTCGCATTGACAGACCTAGTCAGTATGGTCTGGCTACACCACCTGTCTATTCTAGGATAGGGTAAAAAACAACAACACTCTGGCTCCTTGTATTTCTTTAAACCAATTGCAACTATCCTGTACAGAACTAACCCCCAATAGCGGCAATTTCGAGAGGGGAGGGACATCTGGCACGTCAGGCTTCATCCCCAGCTACATACATTCGTTGTGCCAGACTATATGTAATAAAATGTCAGTGTTTTGTGTGTGGCTGAAGTATGTTTAGGAAAATCATAAACTCATTTTACAGTAAACCCAGTCCACGGGAATCAGTTAAGATGAAAACCAAATATATCAGATAAAGTGTGTACACATAAAAAGGAAGTTTACTCTGTTTTTTGTTACTCAATGTACTGTAATTGCACATAAATGGACATAATAGATAAAAAAGGACAATAAAGCTGAAAAAGGTAAACATGAACATTGACTACTATGTACAGATATACATATTTATCACAGGTGTGGAGGTACATATATGAGAAACAACACAAAAATTAAGTAAGACAATGGTGCAAATATTTGGCTAATAATGCACAGTAACATTTCCTCTTTGAACATATCCCTGTCTCTGTTTCAGCCTGGAGGAATGCAGGATGATGTCATCAGCCAAGCGACCTCTATGGCTTAACTGGGAAAACCCAGATATGATGTCAGAGCTGCTCTTTCAGAACAACGAAATCATCTTCAAAAATGGAGATGGTTAGTTGTGTTTTCCATACAGAAATAGATTGAGAGTAGAATGTACATTTAACTCTTTGCTATGATCATTTGACTAGTTAAAAAAAATGACGCTCAGCGCTGTTTTGACCATAGACAGGATGATCGACCAGTTTTTTGCAATGGCGACGGTACACATAAAAATGTCCGCAGCTTTGACCATTCTGCTGTGTTGATTGAATTGGAATGTTTTTTCTATTGTTCTAGTTCTGTGGTTTCCCCTCTTGTATCTCTCTTGCTTCCTCTATCTCTATTTTCCCATCCGTGCCTTTGTGTACTTATACACACATAGGCTTGGAAAAAGCTCTTGCTGAGCATGTAGCATAATTAAGTCTAAACCTGTAGGGCACATCATGGCAAACAAACACAACCTCATTCATGCTCTGTACATGGAATTCAGAAAGAACAAGTCCTATTATTGTAATCACACTTTACCGCAGCTGCTTGACCATTTTGTTGCACCATCTGTGACAAAACTGACATTGAAAGCTCTGCTCCATAATGCATGATGAAGTTGATCAAAGAGCAGCTAAGCAGCTAATTCTCACCTTACTGTCACCTACCGTCTTCTCTCTCTCTGCCTCCACAGATCTGAGGCAGGACATGCTAACACTGCAGATCATTAGGATAATGGAGAACATCTGGCAAAACCAAGGCCTTGATCTCAGGTAGGCTCCTCACTTCACCATAACATTAACAGGCACCGGATACTTTCATGTTCTGCACTCAGTATCAGAATGTGGATTGGTGGCAACCCCTACAAGCCACCAAGTCATTCAGTATGAAGTCATCACCTCCGCCCTAATTATTTCTGCCTCTCTTTATGTTTCTTGTCCTTCCTCTCCCAGGATGTTGCCATATGGTTGTCTGTCAATCGGTGACTGTGTTGGTTTGATTGAGGTGGTGAGGAACTCTCACACCATCATGCAGATTCAATGTAAAGGAGGCCTAAAGGGGGCGTTGCAGTTCAACAGCCACACTCTGCATCAGTGGCTTAAGGATAAAAATAAGGGAGAGATGTAAGTGGTAAAAATAGAGATTTAAACAGCTTTTCTATTCTGTGTGTGTGTGTGTGTGTGTGTGTGTGTGTGTGTGTGTGTGTGTGTGTGTGTGTGTGTGTGTGTGTGTGTGTGTGTGTGTGTGTGTGTGTGTGTGTGTGTGTGTGTGTGTGTGTGTGTGTGTGTGTGTGTGTGTGTGTGTGTGTGTGTGTGTGTGTGTGTGTGTGTGTGTGAGACGATACATCAAACCCACCAGGCATTGTTTTGTCATTAATTATATGCCACTTTGCAACACACAAGGGAGCCCTTATTTATTGATATTAAATAATTTCAATAGTTTTGTACCTTTTTTAAAATTAATGTTTCCAAAATTGTTTCAGAATGTCAACATCAGCAACCATCCACTATCATTACTGCCTCGGTCCGGGGACACATCCACGGTCAGCCCCCAGCCAACTAGCAGCCAGCCCGGTCAGCATTTAACTCCGGTGCTAAGGACGCTAACGGCAGTTTACTGAACAGTCGGGAAACAGCGGCCATTTATAACGTTACACTGTGCGCCCCCCCCCATCTTTACAGTTAGCTAAATTTATTCAGCAAATGTGGTAGCATTGGATCTGGACAGGAAGGATAATTTTGGAAGTTGGATAGGGTGTGTCGCGATTTTGCCTTCTCACAGAGGATCGTGGATCTCAGTGTCGCGATTTCGGTTTCATATTGCATATCGTTACAGACCTAGGTGTTAGTGATAATGTTAAGACGTGGTGTCTACAAACCTCACAATCCACTCTGAGACTGAAGTATTTTCCATTTGTTTGATTCCTTAGGTATGACCAGGCCATCGATCTGTTCACGCGGTCGTGTGCAGGCTACTGTGTAGCCACATTTATCCTGGGCATAGGGGACAGACACAATAGCAACATTATGGTCAAAGATGATGGACAGGTAAATATTAAATTTTGATATACTTTCTGTTTCTCTCTTAAGTAGTTATTTAATTTATTACTTATGTTTTCTCAGCTGTTCCACATAGACTTTGGCCATTTCCTCGACCACAAAAAGAAGAAGTTTGGATACAAGAGAGAACGTGTGCCCTTTGTGCTCACACAGGACTTCTTGATCGTTATTAGCAAAGGAACTCAAGAGTGCACCAAAACAAGGGAGTTTGAAAGGTAACACCAGCAATACCCAGTTTATTCTAGTATCTACCAAAGCCAAATCAAAATGGTAGATTGAGTTAACTTAGATTTTTTTCCTCTGATCCGTGTTAACCAATTATTAACCATCATTTGACAAACGGGCAACTGAGTCCCAGGTCACCCATCCAGGAACTTTGGACACAGGCCTACATTTCGCGTTCAGCACCCACGGACAGCTGCAGACTTGTACTGTTTGCGTAGCCACGATGTTACATGCATTGTCATTAGGGATGGCCATGATTAATCATCGATCGATAATTGATCGTTAAGAATTCATTTCATCACGTTAATTCGTTATTAATTAAACTAATGCAGTTTGCGTTTTGTAGTGTGAGTCTTGAAGCAATGAATTTAATTTTACTGTGTTGCAGCAATTAAACCTTTAACCACACGGGGGCAATATTTGACGCCATTCTCAGTTACCTGCGAGTTTTGGTTTTGATTTCAAAAGTAGGCGAAGTGAAGTGTGGGACCATTTTGATTTAAAAAACGATTTAGTTCACTGCAAACACTGCAATGCCGTGTATAAGTACAACACGGTCACAACTCAAATGATGTACCACTTAAAGTGCATCGACCCTGGTTGATGACGGTGTCGGTGCATCCTGCTCTCAGTCTCAACCCAGCATCAAGTCGGCGTTAGCACGGAGTAGAAGCGGTAGAGACCGGTAGGGCGGCTATCCCACAGCCTGGAGGTGATGAGGCTGTGTTGTCTGACACGAGGACGAGGGGAGCGCAAACATTGGCCAAGTTAGGACGGAGGTACCTGTCCCAATCGCAACGTCAGTCCCCTCAGAATGGGTGTTTTTGGCGGCTGGACTGACAGTCACCACGTTGCGGCGTGTCTGACCCCAGATCATGTCAGCATGCTTATCTTTCTCAACAAAAATTAGTAGACTGGTGCAGAAGTTATGTGTGAGTTACTAGTTTTAATGGTTAAGCTCTCACCGTCTTTCTTGACTCCATGCCTTAGATAGTTTTGAGATACATTTGACAAAACCTAACAGATCTAAGTAATATGTTTTTGGTTAAGTTATTGTTTCAAATGACATGATTCTTTTGTTGTTATTTATTATTTTGGAACAAACGAGGCTCTCCCGTTAAAAACTATGGCTCGCAGCTGCAGCTTCCGCTGCTTTAGAGCACCGCAGCGCATATATCTTCAAGTTTAGCCTAACCAAACGTCCAGTTTAACTGCCCCAAGTTTTTCTTGTAATTAAGATCTCATTGACGATGTATTTTTGTACTTTCATTGCATTTAATTTATAAGAATTTAAATAAATAAGGAATTTTAATGTAAAAATATTAATGATTAATCGGTAGTCAATCGTTAATTCTCCCGACGATCAACTAAAAAAATTTAATTGAATGTCCGTCCCTAATTGGACACATGCAGCCCTTTCCCCAGATTGGAACTGTACGGGCCCCTGGTACAAGTCTGCAAGGTTGTCAGCTGTGTGTCTGCCCGGAAAACTCTGTGTGTAGGACAGTCGATTTAACTCACCAGTCCTCACCAATATAATGGCATGTGTCCTCCTCCCCCCTCAGGTTCCAGGAGATGTGTTACAAGGCGTACCTGGCAATCCGACAGCACGCAAACCTCTTCATCAACCTCTTCTCCATGATGCTGGGCTCAGGGATGCCCGAGCTGCAGTCATTTGACGACATTGCTTACATCAGAAAGACGCTAGCCTTGGACAAGACAGAGCAGGAGGCCCTGGACTACTTCATGAAGCAGATGAACGACGCTCACCACGGTGGCTGGACTACCAAGATGGACTGGATCTTCCACACAATCCGCCAGCATGCTATGAACTGAAGTGATGACTGATACATAAAGAAAGGAGTAAAGGACTGTAGCGGTGGGACAACACACTAAGAATCAAAAGAATGGTGAGAAGCAAGCTAGGTATTTTCCCAAACCCACTAACACCTGGTTAATACGTCTGCCAGCGTGTGACTCTGAAACCTGCCAGCGCACCACAAAATAAATGTGCTCAGAAGGGTCTAATTCAGGGACGCAATGCCTAAATGCCCCTGTTTCTGAATTTCTTATTCCTGCACTATGGACGTCAGAAGACAGGGAGGAGTTATATTTCATCAGTTTTCTTCATAGGAACTAAACAAGTGTTATGGACCTTGACATCTTTGCCCTTCTTTGTTTAAACAAACTGGGCAAATATTTTTTGTATTCCTTTCAAGTACATCTACAACCATCAGCATTAAGAAAGGAACATCACAAAGTTGTGTACCATGAGCACAGTTGGCTTTTTCACATGATGAACTGACAGAGTGTAACTGCTTTATTTCCATTACCTATTTTAAACTGATGAAGACGGGGAAGATATTGGCGCACACAGCCAGACCAGCTGACAGAATGAAAAGGACAATGGCAAGCCTGGTGTGTGCCTATTAAATCATGATTACCCCTTACAATCACAAAAAACAATCACAAACACTCTTACTACAGGACTGACAGAAAACGTGTTGTCGTGTTGTTAAACACTAGCATTTAACACTTTTAAAGCAACTGAAATAACGATTTATTTGTAGCCTACAGATGACATATACTCAGATTAGAATCATGCCAGATAACTGACTTTTTGTACAACAGTATATCCATGGACTTGTATGCATTCGGTTTACATATTCCTTTTTGAGTCTATTTTCTACTGAGCCAAAGTACTAGATGTTTAACCCCACTACTCAGCAGTCTTATTGTTAAAACAAAAACAAAAAAACAAAATAGTCACTACTATTCCAAGTATCTCATGTGTACTCGTAGCACTGATCTCTGCAGTATTTGTTTTTGTTTTGTTTCGTCTATCAGTATTATCCTGTGTCCAATGTTAGGCACAAATGTCCTTCATCTACCCCACACTGTCGGAACACAGACGGACTAGAGAAAACCTTTCTCACGCTCAGCTGTATGAGAGTTTATGAATTGGTCTGTTATTCAGCTGTTTAAGGCCAGAGTTGAAGGGGAAAACGATGTGCGGTGTTCCTTTTGTGTGTTGTGCTGTTACACTATGCAAGTTGTGATTCTGATACCTACTGTATATCACAACAACAACAAGTTGATGTCAGAGTAAGGTAGAGAGAAAAATGCATCTCTGCCGACATGCTCACACAGACAAGTGTGCAGTGAACAGAAAAATGCTGCACTGTTACAGGATCGTCTACTTCTTCCCAACAATAAGAACTGAGAAATGCCTTTGGACCTTACCTTTTTCTTCTCCTTACCAGGTTTATATTTGGAGCTTCTATGTAAGCCATCTTTAAAATGTTTGATCTGTCGAGTTTTACTCCTGTCCTCCTGTCCTCTTATTCTCTAACACTAATACTAAGATAATTTAAGTGATTCTCTCCTTACATATGCCACATGGTCCCAGATCATGACACCCAGGTAAAGAAAAGTAACAGAAGTTAATTGTTTTTCAACCTTTTAAGTGTCTTCTTCCCTCCTCTTTCCTATGATTGTGTCTCTTATGTGTGGGAAAAATAGTCTTTGCAGGTTTGCTCACTGCACTGACAATTACGTAAGATGTCAGTAGATGTTCCAGCTTTACCAAATGATACACAACAGGTCGGTTTCCTAGACACTCAAGTCCGTCTGAAAGTCCAATTTTTGTTTTCTGTACATTGGTATGGACTTAAAAATGCTGAGATGCATGCACTTCTGTACAGGCTACAGAGCAGTGGGCTGGACCCGAACTCAGAAAACTAGACCTCATATACTTTATGGAAGAACTCCCTAAATTATGCTACTTCCCTTTGTACTTATTTTTTTCTGTTTGTCACACTGCATTATGCATGAGGTCCTTGAGTATCTACTTTTTTTGTTTTGTTGACCTGATGTTGTTTACTTGAATTTGATGTATAGAAAGGACCTTGTTACTTGTGTAAGGTACAACAAAGTCACAATGAAGGTAACAGATACAGATAATTGCTACTACATGTGCAAATGCTTTTCTTGAGTACAGAGGTAATATATTTTTGTACTTTTAAATGTAAGCAAACTCATATATGTAACCGCTAACCAAAAAAACTAAAAGGTGAAATCATGCATAACATGCACCATCCTCATACAAAACCCAGGAGACAGCTTCTAGTTGTTGAAACGATATGAATGACAAAGCAGAGGATTGTTGAATGAAGGACAGCAACTTAATGCTGTTGTTAGCCAGTCTTCACATCAAGTGGAGATCTTTAGCCCGCAGTGGAAGTCTGGAAGCACAATGAGAAAGAAGCTACCCTGCATGATTAAAAAAAAAAAAGAAAGAAAATGAAAAGAATTAGACTTTGTTATAACCATCTATGTGTGTGTGTATAATATATATATCTATATATATATATAGATGTATATCTATATATATATATATCACAATTATCAAATCAAATACTTGTTTTAGTCATCCTCATATGACCATGTCTGATAAACTGTATGCATTCATTTATTGTACTGTTAAATAAAAACATTTCTCCCTATCTAAATAGATTACTAGGCATTTTTGTTATTACATTGTCTTGTTGGTCAACATGTTTGTATTATCTACAAGGCACTTTTGCATTGTTGTGCTTTGTAAAGATTGACATTCATGTGGGTTAAGGCTTTGGGAATGTAAAAAAAAATCCTTTTTGGTGCAATCTTCTATTGTCTCAATCTTGCCCTAGAAAACAACACAAAGACGACTGGGTGAACTGTACTGGTAGGTATAAAGCTTCAGGATTGGTCCTTAACTTTGACTTTTAAGTTAAAAAAAAATTAAAGTAAAGAAAGGAAGAAGTTAAAAGTTCAACAAAGTAAGTGTGATTGTTAAGCATTGACTGCAGTGACTCCAGTGTTGTTAACCCAAAATGCCCATCCTCATGCCCCGGATCAGCTAAAAGCTGTGGTGTAGATAGCTGGGATAAGTGCACGTTCATGGCTTTCTTAAATAGACCACGGTATCGATCACAGATTTACTGATGCAGAAACAGAGATGAAGCATGCGCCATATGTTTCACCCAATGAGCAGCAGCTTCTAATATAAAGTAACGAGGAGTTGAAGAATATGATATGCAAAAAGGAAATACGGCTGTTATCAAACGGAGAGAAAACAGCCCAACAGACTATAGCGGACTGACTGAATGTGTGAGGATGTAAAAATATCTACTTAGCCTACTACTCACTCCACATTTTAACAAAGTTGTAGGCTACACTGTGTTTTAACTGCTTTAAATATGTTAAATTCATGTGTTGGTTTTATTGCTGCATCTGTTTTTATGTGATAAATGTGCTGTTTTTTTCCTTAAAGTGTCTTTTGAGTAGCCTAACATGTAAAGCACAATATACCGTAAATAAAATGTATTATTATTTGGCCTACTTGCCTTAAAAGTGAGCAGAGGGAATAACTTTTTCTCGGTAAATGTACCCCAAGGGCTTACAACGCAAGAACATGTTTTACAACCATATGCACAAATCTCTATACGCTATGTCTAATTCTAAATATCTTTGTGCAATTAATGTTCATACAGAACAATCAGAAAGGGACAAAAACTAGAAAAAGAAGTAAGTGACATCAATAAAACGTTGTGAGCATATATGTAAAACAGTATTCATGTTTTTTTATTCTTCTGACAAGTGACAACACCAAAAAGACAAAACATTAAGAAGCATTGTGGTGTTCCCGGTGTGATGAATGTAAACTGCACTATATAGGTACATAGGCCATGTTGTTGGTCCAGTGATGTGAGACTTATTGAGAAGGCTATGAAACAATAACAAACATTAGGCCTACATATTAAGGAGTAACACAAACTGTCCTTTTATTAGAGAAGGACAAGCAACGATAAAATGAAATCCTGAATGTATTGGTCTCTGACCAGTCTGCCCTAAAATGTCATCTGGGTTTATAGTCGCATTGTCCCACTTAATCTCCGGAGCGTCCTGTATAAACCTGAAGCTGCACAGACAGCGGAGGCTGTGCAGCTCGTCTCTACTTTTACAGACAGAGTGGACACTGATGCGAAGCACAGGTCTGCCGGCAGGCAGCGGCCACTGGGCAGCGGCCGCATGCCAGGCAGCCTCAACACACATGCGATTCCGCTTCTGGGTGCCAGTGCGACCATTTCCAACCATCTAAACAACTGCAATAGTAGCCTAGGGTTTAAATCAAACTCATGACAACAATAGCGACAAGTGATGCATGTTAATAAAATAAAGCAGAACACATTCAAAAGACAACAGAATAACTGTTAAACACGTTTATGTCGGATCTGAGCGGTAGCTGATTTTACACATGAGACTCCAGGATTAATCTTAGCCTGGCTGTTAGCCTGCTCTGGACCAGGCTAGCCGCAAAGAATAAATCTCCATGGTTACTCGGCTGGGTTTTATTCAACCTGGTTTCGTGCAACCAAGTCAAAGCTAAGTTCATCCAGGATAACTTGAATATCCCAGCTTAATCCCTTATACTGGTTTCGTGCAACAGGCCCCAGATCCTTTATTGCCGAGGTCTTCAACGTTTATTAAGTCAAGGACCGCCCACTACATATTTTGCATAACATTGAGTTGCAAATTAAACTGAGCTTGCAATACTTGTGCGCTGCCTAAAGTCTTTATACATACCTTTCTAGTGCGTACAATTCTAATTGATAGCATTATTTCATAAATCATGTTTTAATGTTATACATACACGTGCCACATTGAATCCTAAAGGCTGTTTTATGTTTCTGCGTCGAATCGACAGCACACTCCCGCATAGAGAATTGGCTTAAATTTTAACTTTCTTGGATTTTTGAAACACTGAATTTACATTTCCTTTTACTCAGATTTACACATTCCGGCCCTGTTTCACATTGTATACAAGTTACAAATTAATTCACAATTTTTTTGCATGTTGCAGCACAAACACTACAAACATCATGAAGGAGACTGCATGATGGACCTCCGGAAGCATCTGTAAAGTTTGCCCTGCCTTGATGTCACTGTCAGCCTGCCCACTGAAGCCTCACTGCCCATTTCAGGGCAGAGATGGGCTAAGCACTGTGTCAGCTTCACAAGGCCCACCAGCAGAGCTCCACCAACCAGCATCAGACAGGGCCACAGCAATGCAACCAGGGTCTTCTTAAAGGTGTACTTCCTGCCCAAGATGACGTCCCTGGGGTGCCTTGCGCGGTCTGTGAAGCATGATGTGGTGCTCCCCAGCTGAGAGTCCAAGCTGTTTTTTACCTTCAGGACTTCATCCTGAAGTTCTGTTCTTTCCATCTGACATTTGGGTATGTAGAAACACTGGGAGGGTGGGGGGGAGATATATGAGTCAAGTGTCATTTTTTATCACTTGACCTGCTTGTTACAGTTGGCAGCGCTGATTGCAATCAATGAGACGAGCTACAAGGTTCTTTTTTGATTTAGTCTTTTTGTCTGTTTAAAAAAGGAACAGCCCTTCCAGACTCTGGGCCTTATTTTAAACAATCTTAGCGCACTGTGTGAAGCACACGGCGTATAGGGCCTGTCCAAATCCACTTAAGCTAGTTTGATGGCGGAAAAAGGGTCACTGCGCTGGGTTCAAAAGGGTTGTACTTAGTGTCTTCCTTAATTCATAGGTTGGGCGTAACATGCAATAAACCAATCAGAGTGTCATCTCCCATTCCCTTTGAAAGGCCTGGCCTGTTTTTACCTTGGTGCATTGCTATTACGATGGTGGATTTGAACCTTAATATTTTTATTTGTAGTCTTTTACATGCTTGTGTGCTGCTGCGCTTCCCTGTGTGTGTGTAACAGTGTGCGTGCTGTGCAGAAGTCTAGGTGCATTTTACGAATGCGCTGTTAAAACAACAATGAAATGCTGCCCTATTGACTTTAGACCAAGTTTTTGTTGGCCAATCACTTCCCGCTGCTTCAAGATAGCAATATGCCAAGAATTCACCTGAAGACAGCCCAGTGTGAGACACACATTTTCTCTGAATAGAGCAGAAGTGCAGCATGAAAGCATCTCCTAATACAGTAATATCATGAACATGGACGATTACAAAATTAAGTTCTACTACACCAATTGGTCCTACATGTCAGTTTTCGTACATAGATATAAAGTCTTAATGCTCAAATCCACTCCTTAAGGGCCTTGAGTGTCCTGCACATGTTCCTAACTTAAAGTCAACAAGCCATACCTGGTGTGAAGCACAGCCAAACCCGAGGTTAATAAACTATATTTAAGACCTAAAACCTGGAATTTACTGCCTACCTCAGAAGCTAGGAAGACTGACTCCTCGTTAAAGTGGAGCAAAGCACTCTCATTGGAGTCCGTGAGGTTAACCGTCACCCTGAGACAAGGCACAGTGCTCACACCTCTGCAGTCCACCCACTCCTCCATGGTGACGGCCTGCAGCAGCACACAGCTGGCCTCATTCTCCCAGTTGCTGGAATACAAAGAACATTTTGTTGTACCCAAGCCAGGGCTTCCAACCCTTCTACCTCAACCGCTAACACACTCACACCAGAAAGGCAAGAATTGTTACTTCTTAGATCTCTGATGTGAATGGAAGCTATGCGATACTGGCCATGCTTGTAATTTAAAAAAAAGCTGTTATCTCAAAAATAATGAAATAATTAACTTGTTATCGCAAGAAAACAAAATCTTTTTTCCTTTTACTAATTCATGATGTTTAACAGAGATTAGGAGTGCTCTGCTGTCCTTAGTCTTGCTATGCCATACCTTCCTCCACAGCGCTGTGTGGGTGGCGCTAATCGCCGGACAGAGCCGCGGTGCCGCTGCAAAATAGCCTCGGGAAGGAATTTGTTTTGGTGGAACGTATATGTTCAAAAGTTGTTTTAGTTGTACTTTTTTTAGTACTAACTCAGTTGATGTTCCAAGAAAGCTGAGACTGTACCAAAAGGTGATGTGAAAACCTGCAGACTACTGATTCGTCGGAGAGAATCGTCACTATTCATTGTGTCATAATTGCTTCCGACAGACGGGGGCGTCCTGAATAAACCCGCTGTGTTTAAATAGTTAAGCCAGCGGGTTTTTGTTGCTGCTTCGGAACTTCTTTTGAAACTAAATATGTCTTCTGTGTGTGTGTGGCGTTAGGTCATGGCAGTTTCCTATGGATATTTCGACCAGCCATGCTTGCCTCATGCATGAGGCTTTACTAATCTGCAATGGAAAAAGCAGGACGATATTACATTTTTCCCAAAAATGTAATATATTTTGGATTTGGACTGTTGGTAAGCTATTTTTAACCAAACAATTACTCAATTAATCAAAAATATATAATCATGAGTTAAATTAATGAAGAAAACAATTGTTATGTTGCAGATCAAATTGTGTTGTTAAAAATTAAATGATAAGCCATAGTACTGTCATATGACATCCCTTCCAGCGTCAGCAGACAAACCACACCTATTAACATAAGGTTTGATCACAGTAATGCCGACCACAAAGAACATGAGCACAGAGAAGGCCATCATGGTGAAGCCCAGCAGGATGGCTCTGTCTTCCCCAACACTCGACACCGGTAACTTGGTCCGAGCTCGCTGCTCTCCGCGTCCATCCAGTCCTCTACTCCACTCCTGCTCCTGTGCTGTGTGAAGGAGCTCTCTGTGGCACGCACCCATGCACACACACACACACACACACACACACACAAACCAGAGATGTATTCCAACAGTGATACAAATAAGATATTTAAGTCAATGCATCAACAAATTTCATGTTTGACCTGTGAAATGATTTCGTTAATTAAATTAATTTTAATCTTTCCAACTACATTTTAATTAGATTTGTTTTATTGTACTACGTTTTTTTCCAGTTTAAATGTTGGGCTCAAATGGAAAACGATTGCCTTGACTACATTTCTTAGTTGAGCTATTTAGTCAGAAGTTAGTTGGTAATGTTGACAATGACAATTTACACTTGAAAGGGGGACACTGGCAATTTAGTATTGTTTTTAACATAGTACTTTGATGTTAGTGAGAGACACAAACAGCCCTGCTAATGGCTCTGTGAGACTGTGCTTGCGCACAATGGTGCTTTGAGCTAAATGCTTACATCAGCAGGTATAATGTTTACTGTGTTCACAATCTTAATTCAGCATGTAAGCAAGCCAACATTAGAACTTAACACAAAGTACAGCTGCTTATGGGAATGTCTTAGCAAACCAAAGTATCAAAGTTAGGGGACAAAATGTATTACAGTTTATTACAGTGAACATTACAAGAAAAAAGACTTAAACCTACATTTCCCATAATTCTATATAGCGGAGATGCAAGTACACACATAGGCATCAAACAGGGCTTGAGCACCTGCCCTTTTTCTTACTTAATAAAAGGGCCCTTTTTTTCTCTGGTGCTTTTAAAAAATGTAAGTCATGAATATGTATTCCTAAAAAAATATCAGATTGGTAGATGAACCTTGTTGAGTTCAGACGCCCTTCCTCTCGCTTCATCTCTCCACCTTCATCTCTCTTTCTCTATCTCAGCATGCCCTCACATATGGAAGTAAATGTGTTTCATCGGAATTTGAAATTTAAAAGTCATTGAATTTTTTTATCACTGAATATTTATGCATTGAAATTATATATCTGAATTTTTGCCACTGAATGTTACTCTTAAAAATTTCGATCCGGGTCGCCACTAGCAGGCTGTCACTGGAGACTGGAGCTTCTCAAGTCCGACAACATCGGAGTGATTGTTCAATTTGTCGTAAAGGTTTGTACAAATCCCCATACTCAAACTCTGCACGGTTGATTTCGCCCTGTCTAGATTATAGAATAAATTGCTTTTCCTTGGTTTCATGGATGTCAACACTGAATTTTAAACATTACATTTTGCAGCTGAATTTGGCCTGTTGAATTTGAGGAATTTGGAAATATGTTAGTTGAATTTTAAACATTGGATTTGCAGTGCCTCAAGTTTACAACTTATTATTTAATAGTCAAAAACTAATGTTTTTAACTTGTGTCTTGCTAACATGCATGAGCTACTAATGCAATAAGTTAGCTAAGTTAAGCTAAGGCAACATGGCCATGCAGGCTAATGCACTGTACTTAAAGGAGACACTACAGTATAATTTGTGTTTCTAATAACGTTGTCACAATCTCCACACTGATATACAAATGAGGCCTTCACTAATTCAAATGCACTAATTTGCATACATTGGACAAGACACTGGAGGTGAATAGGATAAAAAAAATAACTAAAACATGTCAGCCCAGCACTTTCCCAGTTAATAACTTACATCAAGAGTATTTTCCCCTGAAATGTTGTGTTTAAATATGCAGAGAGAAAGAATCTACATATGCAAACAGACAGATGCAAACAACAGAGGGTAGTAGGCCTAAAACAAACAACATCTAAATGTGTATTTTAAGTTTTCTTTCTGTTAGAGTAAAATAAGACATCGAAGTAAAATAGACACATCATTTTAAAATTGACCACTGCATGAAGAAAGTAACTTCATCATATTGATTGTGGGCTCCTCATCTAATAATTAAAGTGCTTTTTTTCTCTGTAAAATTTACAAAGATGGCAACAATGCACTTTTTCAGTTCAGTGTGAAGATTTTTTGGAATTTGACAGGTTATCTATTTCAATAACACCAAAAAAAATAAAATAATACATTGCCATGTGCCAAATAAGCAAATGACTAATTAAATACAGTGTGTCCCTTTCCTTGGTGCAGTCAGTTATTCTAAATACATTCTTAAACTGTAGCATAGAAAACATGCACGTTGTGGCTGCTGCTGCTCTTGTGATAAACCTGGTGAATCCTAAAAAAGGCCACATGGCCTCTGTGTGAACTGATTATTTAGTAGAAATACGTTAAGTTTGAAACACTTGCGTGAGTGTAAGGAAATTCAAATAAACTAGTAAGGAAGTCTGAGTGAATATATTTAACATTTTGTATATTTTATTTTGAAATAAAATGTAATTAAAAATTAAATTATTTGCTCTTTTTCACTTGAGCCCCTACCCCCCAAACTGTCATTGCACATCCCTGATAGCCGTAGACTAGCTAGTACATTTGACATGTAAACAGAACTGAACAGCGGTGGAAGAAGAATTCAGATCCTTTACTTAAGTAAAAGTACTAATACCACTCTGTAAAAATACTCTGTTACAAGTAAAAGTCCTGCATTAAATGTTTAATGTATGTTTTACTTAAGTAAAATTATGTATCGGTTCTCAATGCAAAAGAATTCCTGACATTTTAAAAACTGGAAATGATCAAAACATTGAAAAGTGTTTCATTGGCTAATCTTTTCTGCTGTACTTGTAGGCCTGTATATTGTTGGGTAGTTTAATTTATAATTTAACATCATATTTTATAAACTACATGTGTGTTGTGAGAAAAAATAAAGTAAACTCAATGTAGTAAAGTGATTATTTATAGTGGAGTAAATGACAATATTTCTCTCTAAAATGCAGTGGAGTAGAAGTATAAAATATCATGGAAAGAAAAGACTCAAGTAAAGTTCAAGCACCTCAAATTTGTGTTGAAGTACAGTGCTTAATTAAACTTAGATACAGTTACTAACTGGAACTTAGTATGCTAAATCCGCGGAGTGTCCCGTCAGTGAAAATATTAATCTATTTTAGTCACTTCAAATCAGTTTCAGATTGATGCATCTGGCTTTTCAGACACATCAGTGTGTTTAATCATTCTTGGTTGTATATACCCAAGAGTTAGACATCTGTATGTGAAGCTTTGTTTAAACTTAATGAACTCCCAACAGTGTTTTCAAAGCCTTGCTGTCCGACCCAGTAGATTGTCCTCTCTTACCGTGTGTGCCGCCTACGAGCACCGTGCAGGTTGATCTTAATCGGGATGGTGAATGACCTCCGGGGAGAAGCTGTGTTCAAGAACATGCCCACTCCCGGTTCTGTCCCAGCCACCGCCCAGCCCCAAGTATGTTTATCCACTTAACAAGCTCCTCTCTATCTGAAAGCCAAATGTCCTTCTGTCAACAGCTGATCATGTCTCCAACAGGCTCCAATGAAGTGCTCTGACTGACTGTGTGGACCAGATTGCAGTTTATTCACCAGGGGACTTCCTGTTGTTTATCAAGGCTCAAAGGTGAGTACAACAACACCTTCTACCTTCATGTGTGTTTCTATAGAAACCACCACAGGTACAGGGAGGCAGGTAGGATGCTAATGGCCTCACAGTAGACCTGTGAGGCTCAGCTGCAGGCAGCAGTTTGTCAAAAGCTGAATTAATCCCTTCTCGTTTGTTAACATTTCACACAGAATGAAACAGCACGATGTTAGTCAGAAGTAAAAGACATAAAGTTGGGACACTATGCCAAATCATCCATCTTTATTTACACACACACACACACACACACACACACACACACACACACACACACACACACACACACACACACAATAGATACTGACCCAAACACAACATTTCATTATCCTGTCGGCCTGTTGAGCTCGAAGCCCAACACTGTGTGACACGAGTGCAATATGCTGAGCCAGTTTATGTGTTATTCAAACAATCTTAACTTCTTGTATTATTCATGGATTGCTGGAAAAACATATGGAGGTATTAACTTGGTGACAGTTCTGTTTAATAAAACAAGCCCAAGGCTAGGAACACTACAGCAGCTTGAGAATAGAGCCAACCATTAAATATAACAATATGACAGCAATGTCATACCTAATTTATTCAGTATTTAATACAATAGAGCATTTTTGGGGGGAATATTTCCTTCACCTTTTATTACACGTCCTGGTGTAAGGCTTATTTTGGCAAATATAATCGCAGTTTATCTGATTTTGTGTGTGAAAAGTTGTAATTGTGAACTGCCAGGTGGAGTCTGTTTTGTAAAACAGCAGTTATTTATGTCTGTAGCCTGCAAGAAGGCAGAAAGGTTTGGTACATTTCTTCACTGGTCTATGGGAGAATCCAGTGCCATGATGAAACCAGAGAAAACAACATAAAAAATGTATATAGTTCAGTGTACTTTACCTCACCTGGTAACCCGAGACAATGCCTTGACCATAGGGCTCAAAGCGTGCTGCTGTGGACGTGACTCAAACTGAATTTCTTCTTTAACATAAATGCCTAATTGGAACGGACTACTGCAATCATTTCGACCTGTCTGTGTTGTTTTCATTGCTGATTTGATGTTTATTCCACCTTGTGTTTTCAGGTCTCACGCCTGCTGAGCTCTTTTTTATGAGAGAAGCCTCGTATGATGTCAGTTTTCTATCTTTAAGAAACTCTAAAATGAACTTGCGCAATGGTGCAACAAATTCTTTGGAGCAATTGTAATTGGACGCACAGTGTTTCCTGTTATCTGAAGCCACTGAACAACATTTTTAAATGCGTGTAGTCGGAGGTTGACTTGTAAAAGGAAGCAAGTCATTGAGCAAATGGATAATCACCAAAAGAGGAATCTAACTTTTTACACCATTGGACTGATATTTATGCTGAGCGGCATTGAGTATGGTAAGTTCATTATGACAGCTTCATGGATTTGAAGACATGAGATAATTGTTTTATTAGAGCAGAATCTGCCCGGCGTTTTTGGCTGTAAGCACACATCACGGGAGGATGTTTAATTTAATTTAGATACATTTTGCTGTGGGTTTACAAGGCTTGTTATTTACACATCTTTCCCCCTTTTCCTCCACACTCATCCTCCTTCATCCTTTTCTGGTTGTTGCAGCTGTCATTTTGCCCACGATATGGAGGTATCTACAGATTTTGGAAGCCCCCCCTTACTTTTTGGGTCTGGGTCTGTCTGCCTTCAGTCTGAGCGGACTGCTCACAGGACCCCTTTTTGGGCTCTGGTCAGATCGAAGCAGAACTACAAAGTCCATCATCCTTTTCTCCAATCTTTTTGAGATTGCTGGTGAGTAACCAAACCACAAGACAAATCACATGAGTCAGGTTTTTAGAAGCCGCTGGCTCATCTCTCATTCATTATTCATTACACACTGCATAGGGAATTGTAGGTCCATGGGTGACCAGATGAAACATAACACACAAGACCCAGAGTTAACTGGAAACAGAGACTGTTATACAAATTGATTTTATTAACAAAAAACATCAACAAAGGAAAAGACTTGTCTCCTTTCTTCAATAAAGGGCCTTAATGAAGGCCATAAGCAAGGTGGGATGATACAAATTGAACAGTTAATACATTCAAAATTATGAATAACCTCTACACTCAAATCCAAACTGTCCTACTGAGCCTACTGTTCTCAAAGCACAGAAGTAGGATGAGTGCCCTACCACCTCCCCCTCCCCCTTTAACACAGAAGAAAAAATCGAACAAGTCGGGGTAAAACAGAGGTTTTCTTTGTTTGAAACCTTGCTAGATTGCAAAACATTCCTTTCATCTAAATTTGCTTTTTGCCCTGTATGTGAATTGCATTTTGGTTAGCTTGCAGTTTGTGACCATGAATCTGGTTTTTACAACAAATTGTTGTGGTAATTTGAGTGAGCCTAGCCACTACTACATATTAATTAGTACTTATTATTATTTTTAATACTTAAACTTTTTTAAATCTTTTTTTCTTTATGCTAGAACCAAATGCTCACAATGTCAATGCTAACATGCTAATGGTAAGTTAGGATAGTGTTTAACCTTAGTCACCATCTTAGTTAGCCTTAGTTAAACACAGAGTACAGCTGAGGCTGATGAGAATGACATTAGGGTTTCCTGGATATTTGATCATGAACCAAAAGGTTTTACACATTTAATTACTTACAATTTATCCAATATTAGTTGAGATATTTAATATTTTAGCCTTGGTGCCAGCATTTCACTCAGCATGGTTTTCATGGTTATTGTGTTTCAGGTAACTTCATGTATTTTATTGGATATTCCAAGTGGCTGTTGTTGTTCAGTCGGCTTGTTGCAGGTGAAACACACACACACATACACACACACACACACACACACACACACGCACACACACGCACACACGCACGCACCCACGCACGCACGCACACACACACACACACACCACACACACACACACACACACACACACACACACACACACACACACACACACACACACACACACACACACACACACACACACACACACACCAGCATGTGGTGAAGGTGCAACAGAAGGATGCTGTTTTCCTCTCAGGTGTCGGTGCAGGAGCGGGCTCCTCCATCTTTGGTTTCCTGACTCAGAGCACTCGGCCGGAGGATCGCGCTGGTGTCTTTGCAGCCATCATGGCATGTCGACAAGCTGGCCTCCTTGTGGGTCAGTTTCTCGCCCTTCATCTAATCAAAGAAAGACGCTTTATTTCACTTTTCTCCAGCTCCTCTGTCTTCTAAAAAGTTTCTGACACCAGGCAGGATGTGATGTCTTCTTTGATGTTCAGTTTCTGGGAGAAGGACATGTTCTGTTAAATCACTTAGGGGGAGGCTTAGGGGGAGGATATTGTCTCTCCACACATGCTCTGTTTTATCACATCTCCTCTTTATAGATCTTCTTCCTGTCTCTCCAGGGCCGGCGTTCAACCTGTTCCTGCGGCTGTGTGATTTCAAACTGGGACCCTTTGTTGTGAACAAATATACATCTCCTGGGGTAACAGCATCCACAAAATCAGTAATCTAAGGTTCTCTGAAAAATTCATGAATTCAGAAACAACCTTAGAAATAGTGGTTCTACATTCTGCATTCCTCCCGACTCACTTTTTTTGTCTCTCTTCTTTGTTCTTCTCTGAGTAAGAAGAATATAAACGCCTGCAGCGATACTCAGGCCCGTAACAACCAGAATCGATTCCATCTCACGAGTCTCTGAATAAAACACCTGTAGAACAGATGTAGCTTAGATGAGATTTAACAAAGCTCCTCCACCGACTCCAATTTTCCCACATAATTGAATGCTGCACATGTCTTTATTTCACCATGCCAGGTTACGGTATGTCTATAACACCCTCTTCCATCATTTCTAAAATATTTAAGCACATTTTCTTTTACTCTCAGATTTTCATGTGCTTGTTGTGGGTGCTGCTCCAGTTTGTGGTCCTGGCTCTGTACTGGGATGTACCACCCATCAGTTCAGAGGGGGGCGTAGTGATGGTTGAGATGAAACAAGCGCAGGATGATGAGGAGGAGGTACTGCTGATGGGGTCCAACGAGGACCCCGTGCACACTTACAGAGCTGTCAACTCTGACCAATTGGAGACCTCGGCATCGTCTGAGCTGCAGCTTGTCGATGTCGCCTCATCAGTCTCAGATCCCTACAAAACCAGCAGAGGTGAGTGAGCAGGTTTGACTGCCTGTCCCAAGCAATGATTGTCAGATTTCCTCTGCCTCATTTGTGGGGTTCAGGTAGGAAGAGATGTCACGGCCAATGCACATGCTTTGTATCAGCTCTTTTGAGTTCTTTCATGTACACACACACGCACACACACGCACACACACACACACACACACACACACACACACGCACACACACACACACACACACAAACTCATACTTACACACACTTTACATTCCCCAGGTCTTTCTGGGGAATGCTGTGTGGCATGTCAGATCAGATTCCCAATACATTGATTGGACTTGTGTGTATGTGTCTGGTTTATGTCAGTGTGTGCATGTACTGTATATGTATGATGTCAGGTCTCCTATTGGATTAGTGTCATAGTAAGTTTGTGTGGGATGCAGGCAGTGATTGTGTGCCGTTATTGATTAACTTTTTCTGCACTTTGTTAGTCTGTGTGTGTGCGTGTGCGTGTGCGTGTGCGTGTGTGTGTGTGTGTGTGTGTGTGTGTGTGTGTGTGTGTGTGCGCGTGAGTGTGTGTCAGCCCTTTAAATCGATTCTCTCTCTCCTTGAAGATGTGTCAAAGGGATAGCAGACTTCCTTTTTTATTGACTGGCTTGCTGTGGTTGACTTGTGGATGAAATGGAGACAGACTTGGTAATGTGGCCAACATTCTTCATATTGATTCCCTTTGGATTTGAAGAATATCTACAACACCAGAAACCTAGGAGCTATACTGGAGGATGTCTGCAGCACTTGCAAATACTGTAGGATATGAACACAATACAAACAGTTAAAAATGGTTTAGAGGAAGGGTTAAATATTTGGTGAAATAAGCTTTGTGAATAATGAGATGTCTTCAAATTCTACTGGGGAATCATTTGTAAATGTTGATACATGATACATGATATGTTAATACATGCTTTGTGCTTTAGTTTTTTAAGTTATATGGGTCACTTAAGGGTCACATTGACAATTTTACAAGTGCAGATTAGTTTAGTAGTTTCATGAGAAGTACTACTCTGCTCTGCTGGAGCTTTGTCAAGTCTGAGGAAAATAACCCTGATGATGTCATCAAAGTAATCTTGGCTTGAACTTGAAGACTTACAAATTCATAACAGTAGTTTTGTGTCACAAAATGGGGACTTGAAGTTGGAGCTGTTTATCGGCAGGGAGGGTCTAAGAAAGATGTTATCAAGTTGCATCATGGAAATTGTAGGATCCAGTGTTTTCCGAGCTCAAATCCCACCAGAAAGTTAAAAAAAACTGCATAACTCTGCCTCTGCTGTATTGATTTATCAACGTCTCTTTCTCTTCCAAGCACCCCAACATTATAGACCTGCAATAATAAATCCCTTGAGAGCCCACTTAAACCCATATAAGATATGTCCACCCAATATTAACCTACCTTCATAGAACTTGTAAATACACACACAGACACACACACAAACACACACACACACACACACACACACACATTAAATACACACAAATTTTATATGTGTACACTACACATTCAGTATAGCACTAGTATACAAAATATATATATATGAAAAATAAAATACTAAATAAAAGTTCACACACTGTAATTTCAAGCCATTCTTCCAGCCATCTGGCATGCACTTCTAAATTTAGCAGCAAGCCCAGCTCATTTTTCCTCCTCTCCAAGTCCATAAGGGAGTTTTTGTTCCAGGAAAAGCAAAATTTTGAATTTATTAAAATATTTTTTTTCTTGTGTTATCATTTGAGCATAAGAAAAAAAGCAAAACTCTTACTTATTACTTAAAAAAGACAATTTATTGGCTGGAGGATCAACATGACCAAGCAGCCAGGATTCATTACGCCTGACTCTTTGAGACTTGATTTCTTTCAGATGATAAATGACGTACAACTAGTTCATCTCAATCTAACTTGCGAGTTCAAACTTTCAATTTAATGGCACCACTTGTCTATGTTTCAGGATTTCTCTCTATCTCTCACACTGCAGAGTTACTGAGAGAAGAGGTGGTTGTTCTCCTCACGGCACAGTTCATCACTCTCTTCAATCAGACAGCGCTGGAGGTGAGAGCAGCTTGCGTTGAGATCCGTCACCCAGGGTTTCCAAGCATTTCACACAATGTCAGACTCTTTTACCCTGAGTTTCATCCAAACTGCATCAATCTATCACTTTACGTTCAAAGTAAAACTGATGTAAGGAGGGCACATAATCAGTCTCCATGTCCAAGACATGAAATATGAAGAGGCCTTTATTCTCTTTTAATTAAACTGTGGCGCTGGAATAGTCACACAGCGCTGCCCTGGATTATACAATCATTTCAATATCAAAACAAAACAATTCTTTTGGTCTGGACTGAATGAAGCCTTTGAAGGACTTAAAAGTTGCTTGTTTTAGCTTTTATAAGAATATCCTCCTCCACTTCTACCTCTGGTTGAATCACTTTGTCTAACTGGCTGACCTCGTGAACATCTTTCTTAAAATCCCCCCAGACCATGGTGACTCCTCTGACGCAGCGCCACTTCAGCTTTGGCGAGCTGGGCAACAGTCTGATGTACAGCCTGTGCGGGGTGGAGGTCATCCTGGGCTTCTTTTTCGTGCGCTGGCTTAGCAGGAAGGTGGCAGACCGCGCTGTCCTGGCTGTGGGCCTTGTCATCTGCTCCACCGCTTGTATCTGGTGCCTCATCTTCCTCTGCAACCCCCGAGGTGCTAACCTGTCCGGGTAATCACACAAACACAAATGCAAAAGGCCCACACAGCCTTAAACAATGCTGGCTGCTCTGTGTCGAATCCTTGTTGATGGTGTGTAGAGCGCAGCGGAGCAATGTTGGTTCACACACTGGCTGAGTTGAATATGCCCTGTAAATGATGTCATTCAGACTCTGGCAGGCCAGCAGGAGGTCATCCAGGCAAACTGGACCCTGTATGTTCATGTTGGCCTGTGTCTGTTGCAGCTCGTCACGTTTATCGCTCTGATTACAAGTGACAGGTGCTGGAGCTGGGGAGTGCCTGTGTACGTATAAAAGGATTACAGTAATCTAATTAGACAAAAATGCTATCTGTTAAAGCATGTCCTACATTTATTTTCCATTTGTTACAGCCACAGTTAAAACAACCAAAAGAAATTAAACCTTGTAGGCAGATACCTGAAGAAAAATGCATTTTGACTTGACCACTGAGAAACATGTTTGACTGCATTTTGATTATTCGTTTGTAGACTTTGAGCTTATGCAGGAACATCGAACAGTTTGAGTGGGCACACATTCACACAAACATGTGCATGGTGCAAAGCAGCAAAGAACAAACATCTAGTGGCTGCCAGTTTGGCAGTGGTTTAGTTTTCAGATAGAGCTAGCTCTGGTGCTGCCAACACGTTTTGTGGAAGGAACTTAAAAACCGAGAGAAGAATTGGATAACGGGTAGATAACTGAAATATGATCTGACACACACTTTGAATCCTTATCATCACATACTATCAGAAATAAAAAGAAACAAAATATTATAATTTAATAGCTTAGAAATGCACTAATGTATTTAATGTATTTATTGTGTTAGATTACAGTCTTTAAATGTAACTGTTAAATGATATGTTCCTTATAATATGGGGGCAAACTAGAAGGTCTATAATTCAGTAATACCAGGGTATTATCTTTCCATCCCTGCCAGGTGGATATGGATGGGAGCTGTCGGCCTTCATCATCGGAGTCTTTCTGCAGCTGCTGGGGCTTCCCTTTGTGGCCGTGTCTCAGGTGTCTCTCTTCTCCAAAATCACTGCAGAGAAAACACAAGGTTGGCTTTTTTTTACCGCTGTTTGCACGATTCAACATATTGAAACAACAGATTGCAGCTCAGCATATGCGATGCACAGAACAGTTAGACATGCTTTTCTTTCAAGACATGTTTCAATGTTTATACTTAACCTTTAATTCTTTTGTGACGCCTCACCAAAAGGATTCAGCCAAGGTGTGAGACGCTCAGTTGGGGGCCTGGCCACCATCTTGGGTCCTTTATGGGCCGGAGGACTGACCGAAAACTTATACGTAATGCTGGGCATGATGTTAGCCCTTCTCATAATGATCACTGTAAGTAGAACACAGCTCATTTGAGTGTCTGATAGCATCAAAAAACGTTGTAACATGATGAATTAAAAGAGGAGTATTTTTGGATAAACACTGAGTGTCATGAGAGGATACCCCTCCCAACTCATGTCAATAGTTACAGGGTTTAGTTTTGTCAAACTTGTTTTGTGGTGTTTTCAGATCAAACTTTACAGCTCTATTTTTCATTGGTTGTGTGTGTTCAGATGGAACAGGAACAGGTTTATTTTCCAACCCACGTCATCACACGCAGTGCGCTCTCTAAAATTGCTCTTATGGACCAGCACATACCCATCTGCTGATGCAGCAGCCTCAGCAGCAGAGATGTCTTTTCATTAATTCAGAGATGTCTTTTCATTAATGTACGTGGATATGTAACTGTGATGCAAATATTTAAACTGCTCCAAAACAGCCAACTCACAGAGTTTATAAAAAGTAGTAATCCCATTCAACGAGCGTACAATGTAAAAGGGTTAGGTTTCGTGCGAATCCAACGTATTTTTGACCATTTCCTTTCAACCAAGCTCTAAAACATTGACAATATACTTCTGGCACAAGTTCATATGCCTTAAGAACAACGGTTTTATTTTATTTTGTAGCTGGAGATGTCTTCTGAGCTCAGAGATGAATAATCCTGCGCTTTCCCTGTCAGGACACACTGTAAATAAAAATGTTAAAGCACAATCAGCATCTGGCCAATCTCTAGTCATTGCAGCACGCTCAAACAAAACAAAAAAGATATCTGGGTCTCTTTCGTTAAACTGTGGCAGTAAACACAAATTGCTCGTGTCTAGTTATTCACTTTATCAGTCTGCTGGCAGATTAACTTTATTTCAATTTGTTTTTTAACCTACAACTCCTGTTTCTTAACCTTCACCTCTTGCTTTTTTCTTCTCCTGGTCAATCTGTAACATAATAAGCTCTTTCTGTTGCTTGGAAATTATCTCCTGTGTCTGGACAGACATTGCTGTGTTAACTGGGAGGAGCTCTTCCTGCTCTTCCTGATGTTCTTGATGTTCCCGATGTTTAGTCATAATCCCTTTTTTGACATATTCTGATTTCAAAGTTAATTTAACGTTGCCTTTTAGACGTTCGTTCCCCACAGCTACAGAACAGCGCTCACAGTTAATTAAATGTTCTTTGGTACACTTCTCAAACACCTCTTCAGACCGAGCAGGAACAAAAGCTTCAATTTCCAACATTTCCTTAGTCGGTTTAGATTTTTCTGCTCACTTAATACACAAAGACCCACTAACTAAGCTCCCACCTGGTCTTCATGCAGCTACTTGCAGAGGGTAATAATGCACTAATGCCTGATGAATTAGCTGAGCGACTAGCAAGCCAGCAACCCACCTGGAATCCACTGATCTACCTCAATAGGGCTATGTACAATTCTTAATTGTGGGTGCATGTATGAATGTGTCTGCCATGTGTTTTTAGTATTAATATAATATATATGCGTTAGTAACATTTTTATTGATGTATTTATTTAGGTATGTATTCATATATTCATTCCTAGATATTTGGCTCTGACAAGGACTGCACTTAATTTCATTGACTCTGTTGCAATTAGCAAAAACAATGTTTTTTTCTATTCCAAGCAAATGCTTCAACCGCTTCGGCCAAAGCACAATCTTCCCTTGACGAATCCAAACACTGCTACAGCCTACCAGGGAAAATCCTTACCACTTTCTTCGAGTTATGCACACAAAAACAACGGACTTCTTGCTTGCCTGTTCCCCGGAAACACATACAGTTTTTGACCACACGCACAAACACACACACAAACACCGCAACACCACTACACCACACAGGCATACATACATCAGTGAGTTGTCTGGAAACCCAACTAAGATCTCATGGAAATAAATAGAACCAAAGGTTTTAACTGCAAAAATGACTTGGTCTTTCAAAAATCTGACAATTTACTGGGTGGAAATGTTCCACCAAAACAAGTTGCTTCCCTGTACTATTTTGCAGATTGTTTTGTTTTGAAAATTGTGATTGGTTTAAAGAAATGCAAACAACCCAGAGAGTTGTTTTCTTCCTAACCCAGAATGTAGGCTATCTGTGGTGTAGCCAAACCTTACTCCATAGTGCTGGGGAGATGTCTGGCAATGTGATAGAGCATCTTTGGTCACGCTATCTGTTTTTCTCTATTTCTATTATTTAAAGCAACTCTAAAGAACTTTTCCCGCTTTGGTCGTCCAACAGGTTGAAAGTGGAATTGACCATTACATTACATTATGCAAGTATGCCAGATCGGAAAGCAGATCTTGGGTTTGAATAAGACATCACGACAGCGGTAAGGGACAGTTCTGCTTCCAACCTATAGGGGACGAAAGCGGGAAAAGTGCTTTAGTGTTGCTTTAAGCTAAGTGTGCGTCTCGTTGGCTGGCTGTAGCTTCTTATTTAAAATCCATCTACCAGCACCTCTAATACTCACTTATTACCATGCTATATTTCATCCATATGAATACCAAAGTATAAGAAATTCTGATTTGTGTTTCTACAGGATGTTTCTTGGCCGGGCGCAGTCACTTTACATAAAAAAGTGGTATCAATCTCCACATCTGCTGTAATTCTGCAAGATGGCTCTTTAATTTTCATACTCTCAATGAGCTGGGATTGATATAGGAGCCCAGCGCTTCACCCTGTATGTGCCTTCTCTACTAGAATCTATTAAAAGCCTTATCACGTACCCAAACTGAGAAACAGTAGCTGCTTACCAGTAAAATCATTACCTCAACATGTCTTTTATAGCCTCTACTTATTACTCAGTGCTCTCTATTCTCTAAAGCCATATTAAAATGTACATTTTTGCAGATTATGACAGTGCTGTCCTACGATCGGCTGACTGAGCCCAGGGCAGTGCAGTGCGCCCAGAGCTCTGACAGCGGAGGATAGAGCCGCAGTCTGTCTGAAGAGCCAGAGAGGTTGAAGACGGACAGAGGAGAGTGCCCTTCACTTCTGAGAGAATCAATAAAAGTTTACTGCAGAGGAAACTGTATGACTGTGGAATAAAAATGTTCAAACACATACTGTACCTCAGAACCACCTCAGCCATAGACGTGATCACACAGGTAAAAAGACTATGTTTTTAAGCTTTGAACAATCTCTCCGTTATCAGATTTTATTAGAATATACCTTGCCTGCATATCACTAACAGACTAGTAATTATACTTTACACAAGGGGGCACCATTGCACTCACATTGAATATTCAGAGATGCGAATGAAGATGAAAGACATTATTTTTAAACTGAAGTATTTATATTCCCAGGTGGTGATGAAAAGATAAGAGAGCAGTTTTTTTGTTCCATGTGACCCATGTACCAAATATTTCATTTCTTGTCCCGAGTCTTTTTTCTTCAAAAAAAAAACCTGGCTGAAAATGAAACAGTTGACATAATGGGTGCAGAAGTTGAGTTGTCAACATCTTAGGAGCTCCATTTCAGTGGAAGAATAGGGTCAAATAAAGGGAAGCTTCAGAGATTTCTTGATATTTATTTGTGGTGTTGGAGTAAAACGGAGGTTTTCTTCAGTGTTAATACAGAGATGTGACTAAAGCAGACATATGTTGTCTGAAACTATTTCTCTACATCTATTGTGCAAATGAGAAGCTCCTGAATTAAAACCAAATTTAAGAAGTACTTGTTAATTAACCATCTCTATCATTTTACTATGGGGGGATTTAAAGTTTAATTGGCTGTATTTATAATTCAAAACATGACAAGGTGTGACTTTTGTACAGTCAGCTGTTCTTTCCTATATTTTCCTCTAGGATGTGCTGTATGCTACACATCTGACTCTGAGAGGAGAACATCATGGCATCGTAGATTCCCTTTGTACCAATGAACATGGGTTTGGCCAATCTTTGTGTTTTCGCATAATTGCAGATAAGGCTCAGTAACCTTTTCCAGTTTTCTACACTCAGCATGTGATTTTTGGCTTTCCAGAGGCTTTTCGTCTGAAAGGGAAATTTTAATCTTTTCGACTCAAAGACATGATACATATAAGCACTTTCAAGCCCTGATCAGCGTATTCAGGTACTTGACATTTTGAGGGAGATAAAAGGGCGCAAGAAATTAGGTCAAGCCTGATTGTACTCTTTGAGAAAGCTTTTTCAGCATGATTCCTGGTGTCTTTGTGTTCTTAAAGAAACTCCTATACAACAACGTAATAAGCCACAATCATTTTAAAGCCCCTTAAAAACTAGAATTTAAATCTTCTGCTCTCTTTTATAACATTAGATGTTTGTGTTTAAGTTTCAAAGAAGCGTTTTCAAGGTTTTATAGTTATTATTCACAAAACCAATAAAAATAACGCATTCCTCCTGAATGAAAAGTTCAGTTCACAAACATATGCACCCTTTCTCAGTTAAAGTTGCCTAATGGTGTTTTATTTTTGCCTTTGTTTTATTTGTGCCATTTGACAAACAGTAAAGAGCAAAGGCGATGCACCAAAGGTCCCTGAATGGACTTGAACCGGTGACATTGCAGTAACATGGATATTGTCATCATTGATACAATAAAATACAGAAATCTCTGATTTGAAATAAACAAAACTGTTCAAACGCTGGCAGAAAATGTGTTCACGTAGGACCCCATCGCTCACAATAAAATACTGATTGAGAAAAAATGTTTTTGTACCCTAAATGAGATTGCATTAACTTCATCATTACATAATCCATGAAAAATGTTATTCCACGTGGTACCAGACATCCACTTAACCTTGCTTGATCAGCGTGATTATCCTGCTTTAAAACACAAGATTGTCTGTATCGGTGCAGTCAACTATGCGACTCTGACTTCTATAACTATGAAGGCTGCACACAACCCCCCAAGGACATAAATAGAAAAGTCAGAGGACTTGGGCTTTTATGTTATATATACCAAAGGTAGGCTCAGACGCACAAGTTATGAAATTTTAAAGAGACACAGAACAACCATTTGATGCAGGAGCCAACAATTATTTCTGTGAAGTAAAGATGATGGTTTGCTTCTATGGAGATAGAGTTTTTGTTAAGGAGGGGGGGGGGGGGGGGAGACAAGACAAATACAAAAACTGTAATTGTAAAAGTAATTAAAAGAGTGGAAATCCTGGTTGCCCTGGAGGGGCTGCTTGTGGAATAGATAAAGGTGTAAGTAGAACTTCAATGGAAGAATCTGCCTTTTGTGGATCAGTCATCTATCTATATACTATAAAACTAGATAATTGTATAACTATAACTGTTCTATGCCTTGTTGAGGAAAAGCAACTCAGCTATTAGCAGTTATTTTAGCTATTCACTGGAGTGTAAACACGTTTAACTGTTCAGTGTTGAGTGCTTTTTTGTGTTTGCTGCTGTACACTAAACTGAACTGTGAACACTGAACTTAAATGTTTTATCCAAGTCTTTTTCTTAATTGTTCTCAGGTACAGATTACACCGAGCCAGAGTGGTTTATTGCAGGCAACAACACCACAAATATTTGTCCCGAACACCTTCCCATTACTTTCAATTTTAGAAATGGTTGACGGAGGTACATTTGACTATTTGATGCCTTTAAATCAAGATAGCTTCTTAGAAAAAATGCAAGCATGTGCACAAATCTCTCAAGAATCTTAGTTCACGATTTAGAGACAATTTTTTTTTTCAAAGAGAATATTTTTGCGATTTTGGTCCTTTATTTATATTACAGGTGAAGACATGGAAGGGGTGAGAGAGAGGGATTGACATGCAGCAAAGGACCACAGGTTGGAGTCGAACCTTCGGCCGCTGCATCAAGGAGCAAACCTCTGTTTCATAAATACATACATTTCTAAACCCAGGTTTCTTACTTTGTTGATCTTAGGCCCCTTGTTAGGAAAATACCATGCTCAATAGTCAATGCTATTTCTATTTTCTGATGCATACCATCAATAAAGGACACAAGGTATATTGTATAATGTAAAGGAGCGAGAGGAACCCAACCTAGTCGGCTAGAGTTATGTGGGTTTCACCAAGCTTGAAAAAACGCAAACTACATATTCTTGTTTCTTTTGGAGTTACATATTCATCAAACCAAGAATGATCCATATTTACCATTTGTGATAATAAAAACAGCACGTTTGCAAAGTGGTTGAATGACATGTAACCATACTAATATACGGTATTTCTTATGCAGAGTGCAGACAACATGATCCCAATCTCTGTGCCATTAATGAAAGCTAATTCAAAGGTAATAAAGAGGAGGTATCATGCATAAAATGCACAACTTTTACACAGAAATAAAAAAAAAATTGTTTTATACCCACGTGATACACTGTTGACTTCAGGAATAAATCTATCTGGGTGGGGGATGGGAGTGATACACCTATTGACTGACACATTGTCACACAACCTGAATCTTAAAAATCGAAGGCTTGTTTTCACTTTTTTTGCATTTATCCGCTAGTAAAACTAATTGCCGCCATCGATTAAAGTAATTGGTCACATAAAGGAAAACTGAATTTGACTGGAGCACGTGTGTAACAATTATGTTAGTGTCAGGAGAGGGGCAGAGAGTGGCTCTCCTCTTCCTGATGGCATTACTGAAGCCAGACTGAGGATTGTTGTCAATGGGTCGTAGATAATAGAGGACTTATCATAAGGTGGCCAGCCAATTTTATTCCATGATTCCCTTTTTCTTCCTACTGCCATCCATTTTTTTTAAAGAAAGATGTATTCCCACAAATTGTTTATTAAAAATATTTCATTTACAGGAACATATTTATTAAGAATGTAATTTTGTTTCTGTGGTGAAGGCAATTCATTAAAAAAATCCTTTAAATAGATGTCAGCAGTTGATCTCCTGCCAGATTTGCAGATTTACTGTTCCACCATTGTTGTTGCTGACTTAAGAACTTGACTTCTGGATGTCATTGCCAGGGTGTGGCTCAAGTCCAATCCTGTGTGTGTGTGTGTGTGTGTGTGTGTGCACTTGCGTGCGTGTGTGTGCAAAAACAAAGGGAGGACATTTGCTACCAATCATGTGAACGTTATTCTTCATTTCATTTGCAGTATTATGAGTGGACCTAGCACAACGCTGTGTTTGAATCTACTCTAAGCAATATTGCAATATTGAGATGGCCGACTAATGAGCTGACAGGGGAGTGGGAAAAGAGAAAAAGAGGACAGTTTGCTTGTGGCTTGGCATCTGAATCACAGTTCTTCATGTCCGCTTTCACATAAGCAGCTTTAGATTCAAAACGTACGACTAGTTGGCTGGAAGGCAAATTGTTTGATTTATTACATGTGGCAGCTTTGCTCGGGGGTATGCATACGTGTACAATCACTCAGGTAGCCCCCTCTGCATTTCTTACAGCTCCAAACACTGTGTGTTTATATTCTGCAAACCTGGCATCGCCTCAGATACATTGAATCAATTGCCTCCACCCACACCAATCATCCACCCACATACTCATATGTGAGCCTTAGTGAAATTAATGCCGTTGGGACATACACGAGCACTGAGTTTAAAGAAGCCACGCTCATTGATTGCAGCCCATTGTAATAGCTATGGAAATATATTCAGATAATCATCAGGCTCATTTAGGTATGTGGCTTGCTTATGAACCTGACGTTGCTTTGCGAAGGGAGAGAGAGTTTTTTTCTTTATTTTTTTCCCTTTGCAGCAGCACCAGAGAGCCTCGGAGCAGACAGTAAATTTGCTCATCAACCGGTTTCGTTCCAGTGTGAGGTAAAATTATCCAATATTTCACAGTCTGGCCCTTTGAAGGTGGCGTTACTCAGCAAAGCTCAATGTGCCATGGAGCCAAAAATGTAATGGTGTTCAATCTGACGCTTTATTTTTATTGGTGGATGCAGGCCTGTCTAACCTGCTGCATGAAAGAATAATGACAAATAAGACACTATTCGTAATGTCTGTTGTCTACTACACAACTGACTGCTGTAAACAAATCAGTAAACAGCCAATCCTCACGTTTTTTCTCACCCTCCTTTATCCTCCTGTGGTGGTAAAAAAAAGCCCGGTCATGCATGTTGTTTGACAGTGATAAGGTCAAGGTTTATCTCCCCATGGACATGTGGGAGCCCATTGATCCCAATAATGACATGTGTGAAGAATATTATAAAAAGATGAGAACGTCATAGGAGGTCAGGCGAGGATCAATATTAAATCCTATCTCATTTATAATCCTGCTGAGCAGAGAGGCTCTGCGGAGCTTAGCTGCTTAAAGCAGGCAGCTCTGACAATTTACTTTAAGGCTCCTATGAATAAATGTAATGACAAACAAATGCTTTGAGATGAAATGTTGTTATTGTCTGTTTGCAGGCACTTTAGTGCTGTTTCGTTGTCAACAATTGGGCTATAAATATACTGATGGATGATGGAGAGGCTTGACCAAAAAAAGCGCTCGCACACACATGATCAAGGAAAGTAATGACATTAAAATCAATTTATCAAATGTTTGTTGCATCTCCTGGCAGACTGCTGTTGTGTCCTCTGCTATTTTTAAGGAGATTTGGCTGCTCTTATCTGCTATCTCCACCCTCTTCAACACAGCGTCTTCAGAGTAAGGATTAAGTTTCTCATTATACATATCACTCAGAGGATTAACCCGTTCGCACACTCTCATCTCCCTAAGTTATGAATCTGACCGCTGATCGATGTAAAACGGGAAGAGGGGGTTTCATGAAATTGATTTTGAAAGAAATTCCAGCTGCAGAGAAACTTAAAAAAAAAACTTTTTCTCCCATAATGTAGGAATCTAACCTCAGATTTTTTATGTTTCTAAGCCAATAAAGCTGTGAGATTTGTTTGAAGTCGTAGATTGAAAGGAGAGCTTACGGGTTTCGGGCCCAAACAGTAAAGAGAGACCGCAGGGGTCCAGGTTCCCAGAGCCTGCATGTGTAATCCAGTCTAACATGCATGCAAATCTCATCTGTGCCCGCACACAAAGGCCTGTCTGTGTGAAGGAGGGAGGAAGGGACAGAGGAGGCAGAATGAAAGAGAGGAGAAGCTGGAAGAGTGTGTCCACTGTGCCAAAGCATATGCCATGATAGGTCTTAGGAGACAGAGCATAGACACACTGAGGTTCACTGGCTAGTAGGCGTCTTTTATCAGGGTTGATGTTCAAACATCTGCATAATTAATCCAATAACTGTTGAGCTCTATGATGAGAAAAAAAAAACCACAGCATCGCCTGTGGAAAAGAGAATATTGTTTATTCCTGGCATTGCTCCGAGTGCAGTTCTTCTTCTCTGCGGTGCAAAAGCAAAAGTTAGCAACCCAGATCTCAGGGGAAATTAAAAATCTTTGTCTTATCCAGCCAATTAAATGATATACACCTTTTTGTACATGGCTGGAGTGGGCCCCCGGAATCTATTTATGAGCGTGTTTTACCACTTCTACTACTCACCGCAGAGAGTTTCACTTCACTCCTCTTTGAGGCTAGAAATCAGGGGTCTGGCGTGGGGGTGATTTTTTTTTTTCCCAGACTCTGAGACACAGAGAACTTACTTTCCATCTGTCTCTATCATATAGATTTATAGGATTAAGACAAATGCTGTTTTAGTCCTCAGTAGAAACTCTTTCATGTGAAACATTGGATTAGATAGTCCGGGAGCCTTTGTGTGTGTCGTCTCCAGTCTCCCAATGCCTCCTTTCTCTGGCATCGTGTTATTGTGTATGTGAAGTAAACGTGTTTCTGTATGCACGCCACGCCTTGAATTTTATTACATCTCAATAACTTTATACATGTGTGTGCGTCTTTTATTCTCCCGAGCTAGCACCTCTGGTCTGTTGGGACACCAGTGGGCAGACCATAGCACAGCAGGGGGCCTTCACTCCAATTTGCCATCGTTTGTCACCATTTGTTCATCCTGACAAACAAAATGTTGGCCCTCTGTCCCCTCCCATTTGGCCCCAGTCACACATGGCATCAGCTGCTTCTCTCTTCTCATGACTCTATTTTTCAATTTCTTTTTAACTGAATAACTTGGCCCCACATGCTAGCCGGGTTGGACATGTGCTTAAAATAGTCCCCCCTTCTAAGTGCCTCATTTCATCTGACATAAATATTGGAGCATGTTACTGTTGCATCATTGATGGTGTGTTTGTCTTGGTGTATGAGATGTTAATTAAAAGATAAACTGGAGCTGCGGCTGTGTGACAGTTTCTTTATCCGGGAGTCACTTGGCTTCTAGAGATTTCTTTTCTTTGACCCTGTCATCTTGTCTATTGCTGATGCAGTTAGATGTCTCTACCAGCCTCCAACTTCATTGTGTACTGAAATATCTCTATAACATACCATTAGTTTTTAAGGTAATTGCATAATGGGCTTTAAAACCAGTTTATGGTAAAACTCTAGCTGGACAGAGACATCCATGAGGCCAGCTGTGTTGTGCGCTGACGAATGGGGTCGAGATGTTTCAGGCAGATATGGCAGGCATGGCAACCTTCTCCGTGATCAGATAGCTGATGCTGATTTCCTGCCTCGTATCACTTTCTTGCATCTTAGCTGGTGTAGCAGAGCAACTAAAACATGTTAAACTGCTCCCCGGCTCCATAAAAACACAGAAAGGTCAGGCAGTTAAAAAGCTTTCTGAGGCCTCCTGAGATAGTAAAGCCTCTCTTTGGATTGCTTGCAAATGGACGAGCAATAAACTTTAGGTGACTTTACGGTGTTAACAGCGAGAAGTGAATCCAGGCAGGGATTTGGTTTCACTCCCCTCTTTCTTGCTCCTCCAATTCTCTCTGATGTTCTGTGTGATAAAGTTTTTGCTGCAAATTGTGAGATAAACCAATGACTGTACTATTAGGCTGAGTGGCTGGCTGTTTTTCTGGTCAATAGGGCCACAGTGACAAATAAGTTGGCAGAGATTTAGACAAGAGGCTCCTTGGCACCGAGGCCCAGGCTTCTTCCTTTCAGCCCCAACAAGGGACAAAGAACAGATGTCTGGTTTGAAGCCACAGAGTTTCTCTTGAGCTGTAATTTTTGTCTTGTTTGGAGTGAGCCCCCAGGCATATCTCATTTTCAGCCCATGTACCAAATCATATGCATACCTTTATTCACATCTTGAAGACTCTCATTACGTGAAATGAAGAGTGTCAGATATGGGGGAAGCTATTAAGGAAGAGCAGCGAACCCAGTGGTCTGTTGTAATTGGAGACACTAGTGCTGAGATGAGCTTTATATTACCAACACCAGAGTAAGTACTGACCTTGCTGTTTTCCTGTTTTGTTGCCCTGAGGGTGTTTTTAGTCTCTGGTTGTGATTCATAGAAATGTAATGGCAAAACATAAATTCAGAAAAGTTTGCAAATGTGTTGGCTTTTGCACACAAAGAAGATACTTTAATCATTAAAAGAATTTATACATGCAAAATTCAACAAGCTTTATGGATATGTTAAAGGTGATATTATATATTTCTGTTATTGTCAACAAATCCCACGAAAAGACCAAAACCAACAGGGAATTCATCCCACTAACAACTTAAGCCTATTCCGCTGTGCCATAAACCTCCATTCTTATTTAAAAATGATTCAGCTATTAAATTATGATGAACATGAGCATTGTAGTTTGTTTTAAATCCATCCAACATATTGTCTTGCTGCTGTAAATACAAACTGGAGCATCAAATGTTTGTTAATCCATTGTTGAAACTAATCCTTCACATGTGCACTATTTACTCCTGCTTAAATACAGTGCCCAGCTGTTTAAAGAGATTTCTGAAAGTTTTGTAACCAGACTAAAGGGGCCAGTATGCTTCTTCCGAACTGCTTGTTGGATGATCAATACCTTAGGTAACCTTCTCCCCCCATATCTCTCTGAGGTCTAATTAGTTGGGGTTGTGTATGATCATATCTGTTCATTCCCGAAACCAATGATCCAAAATTCACACCCACATTTATGTTGTTGCAATCTGTACACAGAAAAGGTAACAGAAATTGTTGTGTCGGGAATGAAAAAAAGAGTTATTCTTCTTTATCACTGGTCATAACCCATTTATAACGACAACAAATATCTGACTTTTGTACACAGTGGGGGTACAATCTGCATTCAGCCTTGTATCAAATGACCCTGCAGTAGTCACAGGTATGTATTGGCTCCATTTCCGATTGGCAGTGATGGAAACATGACATCCGGACGGACATGCTAATCGCCGCCTCTTTTCCTGGCGCAATGCTATGAAGCGTGTCGCCTCTGTTGCTAACTTCTCACAGCAGCTTCAAAACAAACATAACACTGCACATTTACTCATACATATTCATACCAATAAGTTAAAATATAATGTCATTAATGGGGATGGGGATGTCATTAATTTTATGTTAGTATGTATGTAAGTATGTAAGTATTTTGTTTTAAATATTTAGTCATAAATTAAAATATTGGACATGTTAAAATGTTAAACTGATAATGTCACTAGATGAAAAGTTAAGGGATCACCAAAGTTATCACAATTGATCCCAGGGAGAACATACCTGTGTGTACCAAATTTTGTGGAAATCTAAACCAGGGTATCAAAGTCAGTAGGTTCCACCCCTGGGGACCATGACTGTCTGTACACAGTGTCATGGTAATCCCTCCAATAGATTTTGGAATATTTTTGTCTGGAGTGGTGGACCAACTGATAGACCAGTGCTGCGATCCATAGAGTTGGCATGACAAAAATATGTAACTACATATTTGTTAAAGAACCTTTAGAAAGAACCAATCGGCTTGGAGCTGAGTGCTTCACACAGTGTTGGGAGGAACGGATTAATGCATTGTTGGTTTCGATCTTTTCACTGGATTCTTTGACAGCAATATTAAGGACTATCAACAGATTTATCCTTTATGGTAATATCGTGAGACATTTATCTTTTCATGTATCCTGTAGATAAAACTGAAGAAAGTCGTCCAAAACCAGGATCCTCAAGAAGATAAATCATCTCTGTGTGAGCTATCGTTTGATATACGAGTCCTCCACTTTGATAACTACATTATTGATTCAAATGGCTGCAACGAAACCTTGTCGGCAGATCTATTTTGATTGACATTAGCAAGCTGATGGTGTCGTCACTCCATATTTGATTAATGTTTCAGGTTGATTTTATTGGCATTTCAACTCCCTCGGGGGTATTAATGTGAAATGGTCTCCATTTGCAAATTCATTTTCCCTTCCACCCACTCCACAGGGAGGTCAGAGTGTGAGGATTCCGGGTTTTGCTCTCCAAAAGGCTCCTCTGGTTGAAGGTTCCTCTTTTTACACCACAATGCTGCCACAATGTCTATATGTCAGTAATCTGATATAAGGGGGTATAAGGCTTCATATTGTACATATGTTATTATATTAATATTACAAATATTGGCAAAAGTGACAACTCCTAAAAAACTCTACACTCAAATTAACACTCAAAAGACATTTTTATTGTAACCAAAATCATTTTTAGGTTTGTAAATTTACCAGTAATGTGAATACTGCTATAATATCTGTTGGTGTCAGTATAAAAAGATGTTTTTAGGAGTGCAATCAGTGACTATCATATGAAGATAAATTCGGCGTTGAATTAACTGAGGTATTCTAGCCTTCATTTCATAACCATCCACCACTTTCTAATCAAATAGCCTTCATCAAGAGCTCATCTAGTTGTTGCAAACTATGTAAATGTTTTAAAATGAGCAGAGGATGCACCAGTGTGGTTGCAATCAGCACAGACTTTCATTACTGTATGTTAGAAAATAATAGGAAGACAGCAGAGGAAAAACAAGGTGAATGTGAGTCAGAAAAAAAAATCTTTCTTCAAATTAAATCAAGTGCGCCCTTCACTTCACTAAACTACCATATCGTGTTTTGATCGCGTGGTGGCTGCTGATAACCTGAATGGGAAATTTTGAAAAATCAAGTCTACAATTTAAAAACTCTCAGCATAAGATTAAACTCTGGCCCTTGCTGGATTCATCAGCATCTTTAAATAGAAATCACTCGAGAAATAGGTGTGCTTAATGCAGACATGAGGTTGACTCATCTTGGACCTCTGACCAACAGCTGCAGCTATAAGACAGACTTCAAATAGAAGCTTAACCACCATATTTGAAACAGGCTTAAAAATAAGCTCATTAATCTTGTTTTGACGCATTTTGTATTCAGGAAAGAACATGCTGGATTGGTGTACATTCTGTTCTACGTGTATAATGGATCACATTGTAAAAGATTATTAAAGGGAAGTGTTGATATATAATCTAAGGACATTTAATCAAAGTTAAATACTCCAGCAGGCTGCATGTCTTGCTATGAGGAGTGCTTCTATAATGAAGCAGACAAGAAAAAAGAGACCAAAGACGATTTTATAGAACAGTCATAAGCCAATAATAAGAACAACAGATGGGTCGCCAGTTTGTACAAAAAACTTTCTTTCTTTCTTGCAGGTTTTTAGCCTTTTTATTAGGTAATAACACAGATATAACTGTTTGTAATTCATCAATAAATAATTCGTGTTTCTCATTTCATGATGAGCCAGGTGTTAAGTCACAAATGGTAATACGTCATCAATAAAGCTTTTTGTAAATTATTGTTTTTAATGAATGGATGGGGTCAAAAAGGGTTCTTTCACAACCTGGCAACTCAAAAGTTGTAACTGAGGTATGAAACATTTGTGATTTTTCATTAACCATCATTAAAACCATTAGTCCCAATTCATACATCCATTCCAAAAGGTGCCTTAATCAAACTGTGGTGCCCAAATGTTTAAGAGAGGCAGGAGGTTGGGCAGCTGTAGATAAGGTGGTAGAGGCCGGTGCTCATTAGCTGTAGGGTTGGTGCGTCCGCTCCCCTGACCACCTTCAGAAGTGTCTTGAGCAAGACTTTGCATCCCAGATTTTTCCCAATGTCCAGGATGTTTATCTGACCAATGTTCAAATAAAAATTCAGATTCAAGTTACACGGACTCTGGTTCCACCTTGCTTTAAACTGTGTCAGTCTTAAATTTACATCCAGTTACGCTTAGATGCAGTTCCATAAAAATGGAGGGATTCCGAGAAAGAGATGGTCAAAACTGAAGCAGCAGATGCAACTGTATTCTGACTTCTAGTACCTAGAATGGGTCAAGCTCCAAAACCACTGAGTCCTACATTTACCATAATGCAACTCAAAAGCCTTAATTGTGATGCTGCATTACATTATACTCATAACTCTGGAAAAAAAACTGCCTCCCACAACGAAAAGTGCAGGTTGGACATAAATTCGCCGACATAAACACATCTGACCTCACAGCAATATGGCGATAATTACATGTGAACTGTTGTAGTTGTAAAAACCTGCCGGAACAACGATGTAGCTGCTATTTTCATTTTTTCTCAATAGAAGTCTTTTTAATATCCTTTTGCACATCAAAACACATGCACACAACTTCATACTATTGACTGTGGTTAACAGTGTTACGAACCACAACCATTATTTTGAGTTGTTGAACATTATTTGCATGAGCAAAGACGAGCAAGACAGACGTTTCTCTGTGGTAATTGATGTCGATAGGCTCTCTGTAGGAGCTTGTGAAGCTCAGAGAATTGCCAAGAAAACCAGGAATTCCAACTCAGAAATAACTGCAGTGGATTGCAACATTGCAACCTCCCTGTCTGGTAAAAACGTGTCTCAAAGCCCAATTTGTAATACCCCCAGTGACATCACTATGACATAATCAGGGTTATTTTGTTAAACTTGACAAAGCTCCTTCAGTTTAGTTTAGTTTGGTTTATTTATTTTTTCCGGCCATCTGTAACACACAACAGTCAATACACTGATAACATACAAAAAATAACATTTTTTGTTGCTTTTAGTTCTGCAAACAATTTTTACTTTCATAGCCACAGAATATATTATACAACATTACACAAGGCTTACACATGCACACCATGACTATCAAATTGACGTTTAAAATACTGGACTGCCCCTTTAGGCTGAATCTCATTTCTCTATCTTAAGCTGACTTACAAGGATCAAGTATTAGATATACACCATCGAATGTTAATTTTCTTCATGATTATGTACTCTGTGAAAAACAGCATTACCTTGTATATTCTTCCGTTTTACCTCAGCACAGATCTGCACACACACATCGCGCTCTTCTGTCAGCCACTGTTTCTCAGTCTGATTGTTTACACCAGAAACAGCAGGACAGTCTCTTCTACTTCTTCTTCTTCAGTCCTCATAAAATCAGATTACAGGGAGTCTGAATTCCTGCCAGCCCTTTGATGACCAGGACACAATGGAGACATGAAAATTCACAAGAGAACATTTAGAATTTATGGAAACAGAAACACTTTGTAACTACACTGAGTCTGTCTTGGTAGAAACATGTTTGTGTTCTTGCTGAGAGAAGCTTGCAGGCTAACAGTCACCATCATGAGAACTGACTATCACTCACACATGTAATACAGTAAAGAGGAAGGATGAACAACAAGCAACTGTCGGTGTAACATTAATGACATAATGATTGAAAAGAATTAATCTTAAGTTAAAACAGTTACATTTGTTTGATTATGTTTTGGCATAATGCTAATTTGAATTCCTCTTATATATATTTGAGGCAATATTATAGCTGATTCTAGATCGATAAATTGCGTAGATTTGGTCTCAATGGACACATGATGCTACATACTGCATGATCCCGCCAGACAGACGACTGAAAACCATCAACTGAGACTCAATTGCATTGATTGTAATTATTATGATCATACTTAATGACGTGTGAGGGCATCTGTGTGTAACAACAACATGAACAGACAGTTTACCATCTACAACACAAGAAAAGGTATGACAGGAAAATGAACGTATACTGAGTGAAACCTGCAGACACAACAAAGCAGACTGATTGATTAAAAACATTGCCATAGATTTGTGTTAAAGTGTAAAAAACATGAAGCCTCCCTGTGCACATAACAAGACAAAATCATTGGATTTAACAGGTTTGACTTCGCCTTCTGGCTGTATAGGTAATATTTTTGTGGAAATTTAAATTTTCATTAGCATAGGAAAAGGCCTATTTACATGTATTAGTAAAGTCCGCTTTCAAGTTGGTTGTGTTTATTCATTTGGCTGCAGCTGCTGAATCTGTCTGGCTGAGATCCTGAAATCACATTTACGGCTCAACACTCCCTTGCTAAACATAATGTGCAAATGATGCCGCAAAACAATCTCTGCGTATTATGAAATACACAGTGCAATGCCATATCTTGATTTTAACATTTTTATCATAAGATCAAATTTAGAACTGATCATGACAAATTGAGGTTTTTTTTAGTGCTACAACACTTGCACAACATGGAAAAAGAACAAGTCCTGAAATCCCTCATCTTCATGCTGAATCTCCCATCTTCTACCGACTTTTCGTTATCCTTACAAATTTCCTAGTGTGCTAACAAGCCGCTATGCTCAGTGAGTGAACAGACGGAGCTCAGGGGGGGAGAAGAGGATCAGAGAGACTTGGAGCTCTTGGGTTGGTGTGTGCTTAGAGATTCACTTTTTTCCACTCCACATACAGCTGGGGCTCAATTAGTGTCCATTTTTACTAATTAAGTACACGCTGCCTAAATCGGTGGTGCAAAAACACGTTGTTTGTGAAATCATTCGCTGTATCCGGCGTGCTGCCCCTGAGGCAGGCTGGAGGCCCTTCTACTGTACATTGCTTTTCCTCTTCCTCCTTTTTTCTCCATTCATGTGTTCAGAGACGAAGACGGGAAATAAAGCATTCCCAGTGGTTTTCTATAGCTAGTAAGTCTTTTTTTCCAGGTCTTGTTTACACAAAATCCGACATACAAGAAGAGCAGTTTTCAACAAATTAGGGAACGGTGTGGAAATTTAATTTGACACCTTACGTGATCCCGCCCTGTTTAAACTGGAGCCCTTAAACATCTATTTCTACATCCGTTACTGTGCAGTAGCACTGTGCTAAAGCCTAGCTACAGGCATGGCAGTGGAGTTTTGTGCATATTTCCCTGACAATGTGAAGCAGAGTAAGCTAAGATAAATCCTGAAGGACTTGAAGAAGAGACTCAGTCATAGACATTTACAGTGTGAAAATACCCTCAATAGTGTCTGAAGTTAACACTTTGTAGTATGATATGTGTTAAATTGCTACCGCGGAGAGACTTGGGTCCGAGACTGTCAATCTCCACACACCATCTGCGTATGGTATTAATTTCCCAGACAAGACGACGGTCCTTCTGCAGAAGGGTCAGACTTCTCCAAAATGATCTGTCAACCCCTTCATCCCCTGTCGCACTCTTATCAATGCCGCACACTTCCCTCTCCACTGTTGCCATGGCTACGGTTTGGCAGGGATGAGCAGTATCAAAAACGCTCTGGAGTTTAGTGAAGTCTCCTCTCCACACTTACCTCTGTTTTGTTGCTCTAATCCCTTCCTTTTGATCTTGTTTTGATGGAGACATTAAACCTGGAGGAATTCAGGAGATACCTTACAAAACCTTATGCTACTGTTTGGCTGGATGAGACGCTGATTCTCCACAGACTGATGCTCTGGTCCGGCCAGGCTGCTCTCTTCCAGCTAACAGATACCACCTCATTATCTGCAGTTCACAGATTGCAAACCGCTTGCAGTCGGGAGCACAGCTTTCTTCTGCTCCACTCTTTGAAGCTGAAGCAATAACAATGAACTGCAATATTTCAGCATGATGAACACTTTAAAAAGTAGCACTCTTTGTGCTGACTTATGACTTTAATATACTTTGTAGGCTATGGACAAAAAAGGCTGACATCTAGCTTTAAAAAAGACTAAGAGTCCACAGCCATGTTGGCAACCCTTTTTCAGACATTTTCTGTACTGGGAGTAAAATGCACACTATCCTGGAAATCCTGGAAAACATTACTTGTTTTTAAGGTATAACTTCAGCTCCAGTTAAAATGCATTGGTCATATCACAAGCAAGACTAAATGCAACAAAGAAAAATATGCATAAATCTAAAGGGTTCCCGACCAGACCACTATGGTGTATTATATGGTGGTATTAATAATTATTAAAGGTCCCCTGACATGGTGCTCTTTGGATGCTTTTATATAGACCTTAGCGGTTCTCTAATACCATATCTGAAGTATCTTTCCCAAAATTCAGCCTTAGTGCAGAATATCAGCCATTAGAGCCAGTCCCACAATGAGCTTTCCCTAGTATGTGCCATTTCTGAGTCTGTAGCTTTTGATGGGAAGAGGGGGGGCAAGGTGAAGCCTAGGGGTGTGTTCGAAAGCCGTGATGTCTCTTTTGTCATGGGTGGGCCAAATATTCTGTGCAGGCAAAGAAGAGAAAGGGGAAGTATTTCTGATCGGCCCATCTGAGCTTTCATTTTCTCAAAGGCAGAGCAGGATACCCAGGGCTTGGTTTACACCTATTGCCATTTCTAGCCACTGGGGGACCATAGGCAGGCTGGGTGAACTCATATTAATGTTAAAAAACCTCATAAAGTGAAATTTTCTTGCCATGGAACCTTTAAGGCAAAATAATTAGAATGAACATAAACTTTTCATGCACCTCGAACTTTGCTGCGAGGAATATTGAATGGCAAGTTCATAGCCTGTGATCTGTCGGCTGAGAGCAGCCTCTCTTTGGAGTTCATCAAAGCAAGTCATTTGGTATTTTCAAAATCATTCTCATCATTAGGCTGAGACAAATTCTATGTTCTGTCAGCGTTCAGAGGCTGCTGGTACATCCAAACTCAAGTTCATCGAGAGCAGCTGCGCCACGTTCACTGTGCCACTCTAGTCTAAATCCACGGCAAAAATTCCGCTGTATGTCCCTCATGTCCGTCACCTTCTGCTTTCTTTGTGTTGTGCATTTTAAACTCCGGTCAATTTACGAGGACTATTGTTAACTACTCCTCAGATCTCTGCAAGGTAAATCCAGACAGCTAGCTGGAATCTGTCCAATCTGAGTTTTCTGTTGCACGACAACCTTTGAATACACATGTTCCCCCAAAACAAGTTCCTTGCTGAGGCTATTTTGCAGAGGCAGCGTTGCTCTGTCCAAAAAACCAAAGCACACTTTTCTCCCATCCCGGAGTACCACATGGACTAGACCCTCCTTCGCAAGGCTGTGGGAGGAAGGTCGGGCAAAAGTGAGACTACAGCCATTCTAAAGGACTTACTTAAAGGACTTTGTGTTTGTGATATGTACATGTCAGCCTGTTTGGTTTATGCCCAGAACTATTTTTCTAGTTATTGTATTTCTTGGAAAACAGGAAATAGTTTGGATGAGCATTTCCTGTTTCCTGGGACTACATGCATGCATGGATGTACAGTGGCAAACACGTCATTAAATGTTTATTCACATATACTCAAGTTCTATACTTAAATACAATTTTGAAGTAGGCCATGCAGTACTTGACTTGAGGGAAACGTTATACCGTGTATACTTAACTATGAGCATTGCAAATGTTAATTTTAACTGAGCAATTTTTTATTGTTCTATTGCTATTGGTGCTTAAGTGAAAGATCACCTCATTCACCACTAACTAAATTGATTGCATCCCAGCATCAAGATAAAACCTGGGTCTCTATAGGTGGACCCAGACTCAGTGTGAAAGAGTGATGAGAAGATGTGTATGACTACATCCCACAAATATTTCCTCACTCTAGCTCCTTTTCTCTATTCTGCGCCCTGTGGCCCTGTGTAAGAAACATCAATATCACTGACAGATGAAACGCAGCAAGAATAAAAAACAACAGCTACATAAAGCAGGTCTGTTTGTGCATTATCATCTAGTTTCATTGAAAGCCAAATACTTTCCATTTCTGCAAGACGCTCAAATTCTTGAATATTCATCTACTAACGCTGCACACTCGACTGGCTGATGTAAACTACAGATACACTTTAGAGTCACAGCCATCTTAACATATTCACTTTCACCTGTCACATTAACTCTAGCAACGAGTGCATGATGCAACGCAAGACACACGCACGCACGCACACACACACACACACACACACACGAACACACACAGACACACACACACACACACACATACACACATGCAGCTAAGGGGATTTGATTTTGAACGTATGCACAGACATGTTTTGTGTGGGTATTTGTCAGCTGTGAGTATGAAAAGTTGACTATGTGACGTGTTGTTGTGAATATGCTGGAGTTTATATGGGCTGCATGATGAATAGCTGGTGTCAGGTGTTACCATGGGGATGATTACTTGAAAGCAGCCAAGGCACTATAAGCATTTGGGATTTCTAGCCAACCCATCAAATGCTTGGCAGGCTATTTATTTCAAATATACAGGTAGTTTCGGGCGATAAGAATGTTTGTGTGTGTGTGTGTGCGTGTGTGTGTGTGTGTGTGTGTGTGTCTGTTTGTGTCTTTTTGTGATGAAAACAAAAAGAGATCACACTGCGTTTCAGTCAAACAACCTTCTTCACATTTAATTACAAACCTGCGGAGACACGTATCACTGTCAACATCAGCAGCGTTGACCCCAGTAACAAGACGAGACAGTGCGACATACTGGCTTGTCGCTGCTCTCAGCCCGGACGTGTTTTTGTTCCCTGTCTCTCCTCATCTTTCCAGCGAACTGTAAAGCCCTCCACATGTAGAGGAGAGTCCCTGAAGCCAGCCAGCCAGCCAGCCAGCCTTCACACTCATAGCCTTGTTGCTAATACGCTCCACAGGCCACAACAAAAAGGGCTCTGAAAACAACCTCTCTAAACTTTGACTGGCAGCCCTACGGTGCGATCCGCCCTGATGCTCCACACAGATACTTTGCAGATTTAGACAGATAGGAGTTAAGCCCAGGATCCACAGATCCCTTTGGTCTTCTTTTCTTTTCTTTTCTCCATTTTGGGACATCTACTCTTAGACCACAGCATCACACACCCCCACTACGTTTACTCAAAAGACTAAAGTCAGTCTCTTCCTGCTCTTCTTTATCCGTGGCCTTTCCCCTCCCCTGGTGAGGATTTGTCATTCAAACTGGATTGAGGGACCTAAACTCCTCTATCTCATCAGCAAACATACAAATGCATAATCTGTTCATTCTTTCCAACCCATTCACATCACATGCATGCTAATAATCTCTGTTGGCCCCTCTTTTCATCAGGAGCTCACTGCTTTGGTGCTTTGAAAGACACTCTGGCAGTCAGATGTGGTCCTTTAGATGCTGCGTCAGGCTGTGTATTGTTACAAAACATACCCCCCCACACACACACACGCACGTGGGTACGCACGCACGGAGTTACCGATTACTTTGCAAATCCAGATTGTTAATGCAAAGTTAATAAAAAATAAATTCTGATTTTTTAACAAAGATTAAAATACCCAGCAGGTCATAAAATAGTTCCAATTACCCCCACTTTTACTAGCTGCAACACTAAAGTGATGAACACAGAAATGTTGCAATAATCATACAATATGACATTCTAAAATGCAGGACGTTTATTTTTTTGAAAAGGATCACCATCCACCACCAACCACTCTGTTGAGAAGGGCTGTGATTTTTAGTCAGTGTTGCATGTATGTCAACAGGTTCTGTTACTTCAGGATCAGAAGTTGCGGTTTCACATTGACTCTGTATTTCTTGACCGACTCCAAGAAGTTAGAGGTCTGAGCCAAGAAATAATCTGGCACACAATGGGAATTGTAATTTGTACACTCCTGCTTCTGTACGAAAGTGTAAAAACGATTAGAATCAAGCTGTTTCCCTGTGTCCAGTCTTTGTGCTAAGCCAATTGCTAGCAGATACTTTTCTGATGCATGTTATCCCGTCCTTCAAAGCCAACTGACTGTACTGACGGCTATTAATCAATGTCCAGAGCTTCAGAGGCCATTTAATGGATCACACACTGCAGAGATCGAGCCACAGACAGGCAGAGGTGGGAAAACCTCTCTAAGCACAAAGTGCACTGTCATGCTAATTATCAGTCCCTGCAACACTGAAGGCTTTCACAAAGAAAGTGCTGGGAGGTAAACGTGAAATTGGGAGGCATTATTTACCATCACAGACCTGTGTATATGTGTATGTGTGTAGGGCTGTTTTTGTGTTGGGGCTTTTTTAATTAAATGTAAACGAATCATTTGAGCATAACTTGAGTATTTGTGTGACGACATGTTTTGCAGCTCCCCATTTATACTTTTCATTAAACATGCTGCAGCAAAGATTACAGTTGCATTTATTGCCAGCTGCTTCACTGAAATGGCCAGATATAATACTTAAAGGCCAGGGTTATGGAGAAATGGATTATCTTTAACAAGATTACAATAATCTGGTAATAAGAAATAGCTAAATGTAATCCATTAATTTGGATTAAAAAGAATGTCTCATTACTTGTGGCTTTATTCTGATTTATAGATTTACTGTAAAATCATGTGAAAACTGGGAAATTACAAATCATTTTCTTAAGGTTCTTAATGAGTGTAATTATGACATATTTAATAAAGTGGGTGTAAGTGAGAAAGATATTACACATTTAAGTTAATGTTAGTTGTCAGAGTACAGTGCATGAGCAATAATTAATTTGTTGCCATGTGGAGTGTTGAAAGTAGCCCTGCAGTTTCATCAAGATACTTATTCTATTCAGTATGTCTCTAATTCTGCTGCACATTATTAATATGAAAATGAATAAAATCAGCCACTTTGGGATTTATGCAGACAAATCTTTAGAGACTATATGGTTAACCGCAAAGATAGAGCAAATCAAAAAATGAATGACCATTCAAGTCAAATCCAAGCTGATTTGAGTGAAAAAAGAACATATTGGAGATATTAGAAAGTTTTCCCTTGACTGTCGTATATATTTAATGCACCATATCACATTATGTTTTAGCTTTACTGCTGCTATCTTGTCTGTGTGCTCTGTTTCCTGCATTTGCACCCTCACACTCTGCAGGGTAAGATCTCAGAATATTCAATTAAAATACAGCCCATTTTACATAAAAATGATTGCTGAAAAGACTTTGATTTCCATTTGTGCTTGCGGTGCAGAGATGCAGAAATTCCTCCACACCGAGTGCGGAGAAGAGACGCTACCGAGTCGTTAAAAAGCTTGATATTTTTGTGTCTCTCCTCACAGTTTCGGCTTAGTGCTGCATGTGCTTCACCATAAAGAGGGTAGTTTTCCATTGATGAGCCGGCACAGGCAGCTTCAGCACCAGCAGCAGCAAATCACTACTCTGTTAAAAGGCCCTGATGCGTAGCAAACTCTCCTGCCAAGCCTCCACGCTCCAAATCTGCCTGCTTGCAGACCCCCTGTAATTGGAGGCATTAAACTTGCTTTGGACAGGATGGTAAATGAGTGCTTTGAGCTTGGAAGAAAACTGACTGGTGTATTCAGAAGGCCTACACAAGTAGATGCAGCTAAATCTGACAAATCACTGCCAATCCAGCAGATATGTTTGTGAGTCATGGGTGTGCAAATGTGTATGGTTATGCATTTGAAAGTGGGTTTGTAGTGTGCCTACTTGTCTTTTTTTTCCTCTGCCTTGTCTTGGCTGGGGTTAGTGCGTGATTATGTACATATAACGGCCAAGCTGCTGTTAATCTCTCAGTAATCGTGGGGATCACTCTGGTGATGTAAGGCTTTGACGTTGAACCACAGAATGTCTGGTCACTGATGAGCAACCAGCGGCCACCAAATATAAAACTGTCCGTCATCCTGCCATCACTTCCTCAGTTTTGAAAACCTCTGTGAGATCCTGTTGCAGCTGATTCCTCATCACTTAATTGTCTGTAATACGATAATGAGATATTTCCTTCAGGTTCGCTGCCATTTGCACCATCTTTAACACGCAGCGGTGAAAAACATTCTATCCAGCTCTACCGAGATGGAGGCCTCTAAGTGTTTTCTCCGGTGAGCAGCGAGCCAGAACGGCCTGTGATCAAATGTTTAATGGTGAACAGGATGCAAAATCTCACTTTCGACATTGTGTCAGATCTCAGACGCAATGCAAAATAGCAAGCAAACTCGTTCTCTCTCGTGTTTTAGAGCTTCATTAAAAGCTGAAACCACTTTAAAATAGAAAAAAACAACTGCTTTTCACTGGAAGGCATCCTCCTCGGCAGGCTTGTGTGCATAACATTATCCTCTAAGGTCAAGCATTTTCCACACATCTTCTGTCTAGCATCGAAGGAAAGAGCAGCTGTACCACTGTGAAGCACATCAACCTACAAAGCTTTGACACACATGATAAATACCATACTACGTGGGTAGCCCAGTGGAATTGCATTCAGTGGCTCAGTGTCAGCATATATTGCACGTTTCGATCCATGTGCTTAACAAGACCTTTGTGTTGACCGAGTGTATGTACAATCCTGTGAGAGCAGCAGAGATGATTAGAGAACATGTAGGGAACACAGCTTCACCGGTCCTCCCTACGTGGCTGCTGTCTGAGCAATGAGTCACAAATGGGTAAGTGTAACGGCTCCCTTTAAGTCAATAAAAGCAGAAGGTGACAGCTTCCCTCGTCATCTGTACTGGTTGGAAAGAGACCCGGTTTGTGTCCTGGCTGACAGATAAAAGCAAAAAACTGACATTGGGTGTGAAGCCAGATTAACTTTGTCTCCTTGAAGCCTCTCCAGCAGCAACAGAGACTGAAATCCCCAGAATAGTCCTATGGTCTCGCTAATATGCAAGTTGCATGGACCGGCCTTTGATTAATTTTCCAACTTAATGAGTCCATCCAAAGCTGCTGTGATATTCCGACTGAGGAGGTAAAACAAACTTGCTATTCTCTCTTTTCATCCTTCGGCCAGATAAGAAGAGACCCGGAACTTCAGCCCTGTGAACCCGCCAAGAAATCAAAGAGAATACGAAATATCCGTTTAATAATTTATTTGCATATGATTATCGTAAAAATACTGAAAGAGAAATGCTTATTTTTGTTCTAGTTTTCTGAAGGATTTTTTTTTTTTTACAATCTAATACACCTTTAATTGCACAGGAAAAAGTCTGCCCTAACAGACACACATTTTCTTCTTTCATTGTGACATATAGTTTCAGATATGTAATGACCATTTAAACTGCAATTTCTCCATTTGTTTGCTCCTCAACAATAAACAAACAAGCATATAAACGAGGGTCATAAAGAGGCCAGAATGAGCTCAGATGGATGTAAATGTTGAGCTGACTGGTCTAATAGAAATATAGTTATATACAGGCAGTTGTTTTAGATAGGAACTGCACCAACAGCTGTCGTGCTGAAGAAAACACAGGAGAAATTAACCAATGAGTGATTTGTTCTACATTAGTATTTATAGGTTTGGTCAATAATAAGGTCACAGTGCTATCATCTGGATATTGACCTATTTAATTCTCACTGATCTTCAACACAGCACTCCCACAGGCGCTTTTCATTTATAATTATTCTGTCTGAGCAGAACATTTTAACTTCTCATTTCATTCATTCAAGTCTGTCTGGTTTGTTAATGTGTGAAAAAACAAGCATTGCAATAAAAAACGTTAAGCCCCAGTGCTTGTAAAAATCACACCAAAAAAAAAACATCTCTTTGCACTAATAGATAATAACTTAGCATTCAAAACAATGCGCATATGAATCAAACAAGATTAAGAAAACATGGACGTTAAAGTCCATACAGCGAAATGCCACCACAGCAACAGTTAATGTGGAACTTATTTGTAATTTTCTCATGAAGAAGTTTCCACTTTGGCATGCACATGACGTGTCCGGCACAGTGTCAGTTACATCTCTCCTTTGACAGAGAGACGGTGTGAAGACTCGGATGCTTTGTACAGATTCGTAACATGTATATCTCCCAGTACATGTGGAAGACAGTATTTAAGAGGAAGCGGATGAAAAGGTTTTTTTTTCTTGTTTCACAAAAAAAGAGCAAAATAACAGAACAGGTTGGGTTTGAATAAAAAGGGTTGATTGGATTGAAGGTCTACAGATGTCAAGCTGTCTTAAGAGTCAGTTTTAAGCAAACTTTGCTTTATTTTGGCACTGTTGCATCAACTATTCACTGAATCCTATTATCTGTGTAAGCTCCCCGGTCCTCAGTCTGAGGGAGAAGAGAAGGAAAGACTGATTCCTAACCAGCAAGAACACATGCAGGCATGCAAACACAACCTGAGAGGGGGCAACAGGAAGTTTGGCTTTATGTCAATAGTCACAAATCCACAAGTGTCAAGTAATGAACACACACACACACACACACACTGCAATGGACAGTTCTCGTGGACATCTCCATTTGGAAAGAAATCTCCAAAACGGTCCTCTTTCTCTCTATGTAGCTTCTTCTTTGTATTTTACATCAGGCTCTACACGTCAGAGTGTCTAGGTAGTTGTTCTTCGTTCTGTATCCTCCTGGCCGCAGCAGCTCACACTCTGATGGGGAGAGTTTGGCTCATTTGTTGCCGAACGATTTCTTGACTGCTGTCCGGACTCTTCCTGTTGTGTCCCGGCAGCGTCCCTCCAAGCCGCAGCAGGTCCCTGCCAACACAAAGCCGCACAGGTCAGCAGCAGATTCACAGCCACTTTAAACAAAAGGTACATCTCATTATTACTTCGCTAAGTGCTCTCATTGAAGGTAGGTAAAGGTCTAATCCATCTTAGAGTCGGTGTAGCTAAATTCTGTGTAGTATATATTCAGCTAAGACCTAATGGTTATAGACAATAAACATACAGCATCCTGAGGATACACTCAAATCTGCTGATCTCAAGCTTCATCTGGTATAAACAAAGTCCAACTCAAATTTCGTGCCAAATCTATTCATCATTTTTCCAATTTTAATAAAAGTTACAACATAGTCCTTTGATATCTTGGAAAAAGCGACGCAGCCTCCGTGTGTCCTTTATTGCTCGACCAGTGTCCTTTAAGGCCCTTGTGGTTGAAGATACTCTACAGATAGCGCTGCATCTCATATCCTCTCTCTCCCTCCGTTATCTGCCCAAACATCATTGAGCAGCCAATGGCAGGTGAGCTGAAGCGAGCGTACAGACGCACCCACAAACACCGGAGACACTCTCTAAATCATGCTCTGACAACATGATCCTTTCTCCCTCCTCCTCTTTCTCCCGCTCCCGCCTCTATCTCTCTTGCTGTTGCATGCAAATGAGGCCATAAATTAATCATTGGCATGTCATCTGCACACAGCAGCTCGTAGCATAACATGCACACACGCACACACACGCAACTAACACCCGCATATCCCTTTACTATTTTCCCATCACAGCACTGGGCGTGCCCTCCCCTGATGCATTAAAAAGCTCATTAGCAACCTAATTAAACACATTTCTCTCTTTTAGCTTCTCCTCAATCTCCCTTATTACTCACACTTCATCACCTCCTGCTTTTCCACATCAGCAGCTCTGGCTGCTGTCTGTCCTATCACCTACATTCCAGCATCCAGCCAAGTGAAGGGGGAATTAAACCGAGGTCAGCCATTACATTTCCACACACAATTAGCTTCACAGAGCCAAACTCCTGGCATAGGAATTGCCCTTGGGGCTCAATGTTAAGAATGAAACTGTGAGCCAAGGAGCTGGCACAAGACCTGGATACTGTATGTATGAATTCTGCCTTTTGTGTGGGTAACAATAAACTATTGCATAGTCACAGGCACCGAGTTGAGGATGTGCGCTTGATTCATTATACATCACTCAGAGCTGAGGATCTAGCATCTAAAGTAGCACTAATCATACTGTTGACTGGATGCCAGGCTAACGCATTTCAGAACAAACACGTCAGTAAAAATGGCTGGAACATTTGGAGCCACTGCACTGAAAACAAAGTTGAAAAACAACTTGTCAATGTGAGGACGGCTACCTATGAATAAGTCAAATCTAAACTTTCAAGGGAAGTGTCAGCGAAAAGGAGGCAGACATCTGTCTGGCAGTAAGAGCCTTCAGCTCACAGAAATATTCTCCCAAATCAACAGAAAGAATAAAAAGAACTACACCCAACAAGCATAGACCTTGGTGTGCCTCTTCTTACGCCAGCCATATTTTCTTTTACTGTAACATCTTATTCCAACCCAGAGGCACAGCGCAGGTCATCTCTGCACTAGGAGGAATCTTCATCCTGCACTTCATAGCCATCATACACACAAGGTGAAAAGAGAGAATGTCATCACCCCTTTTTGTATTTGCACTACACAGCTGTTAGTGTGGAAAAACCTGAAAAGCATAATGTGCTTTTATGGAAAACCCAGCGGAATAATGCATATATTTATAACAAAGGTCTGCAACAGAAGCTACCACGTCAACCAATAGCACTACAAACGACACAGCCAACAATACAGACTTGATGATGAAAGTTTTTGAAAATGTGCTATCAATTATTATAACATTTCTTAAGATTCTGCTCATACTGTAAACTCTGGTTGCTGTTCTGAGATTCTTCAGAATGGTCCGAAGTTGCCAAATTACGTTGCCGCTGGGCATCCATTTGGTCCAACCCTCTATACATAGCACATAAACCCAGTGAGACGTTTTTCTGCAGCTATTTAGAAGGTAAACTTAACAAGTTTATCTGAAAAGTTGCTAAATCTCACAGCAAGCTTGCCAAGGTTGCAACAGTAAAGTGCTTTGCTCTTCCTAAAAACAGAAAGCACATTTCTAAATGCAAACATTTTCCATCCACATTAAAACTTCTCTCCCTTCACAAAGGCAGGATGAGAACAATGCTATAGCATAAACTAGGACATCTTTTTTATTGTAGAAAAAAGCTTGTCAAAAAGCTACTTCAGTGTACCTCTCTTCCTGCAGCTGGACTCACCCTGAGTAGGTGCTGGTCACCACCTTGAGGCTGGCGGCGTTGCGGAGCAGCTTGTCCAGAGTGCTGACAATGCGGGAGAACTTGGGCCTCAGGTTTCTCTCCTTCATCCAGCACTCAAGCATCAGCTGGTGCAGCACCATGGGACAATCCATGGGCGGGGGCAGCCGGTAGTCCTGCTCTACTGCTGTCATCACCTGAGGGACAGGAAGTCATTCTTAAAAAAGTCTCTGCGAGGATATAATGAAGCACAACATACTAACATACTCATAGTGACACTCAGATGTTTGCTGTGTTTATCATCTAAAATTTGCCAATTTGCACTGTACAGTACACAAAGTACAGCTGAGGCAGATGGAAATGTCATGGTTTTGCATTGGACACATTTAAATATAAGAAATTACATTCTTACAATTTATCATCTGGGGTCCTTGAATAGCTGTACCTAATTCCACAGCATCTATCCAATAGGATATGGTGCTTCTAAAAAGTGTTAACATTTGGCTCTGGCTCATTTGTATTATGCCCACTCTGTTTGGTCTTTGTTAGAGTGGTGGACGCACAATCCCAAATTACTGTATTATGTCCTACATTAGACAGTTTCTCAGCTCATGCTGTCACACATTCCAACCTTCTTTTTATCATCTTTATAAAACTCTAAAAAAGATTATTCTCAAGTATTCTAAAAGTTGTCACTTCAAAACTGCCATGATTGATAGGAGAGATAATAACTGGGGGATGAAAACGTTGGCTCATTGATTTGATTTTCGCCTAGCAACGGCATTTCCCTCCATAAGCTGTGTATGGGTTTTAACTCCCCACAACAATAAAACTTGCCATTTGGAAACAATAAAACATTTCTTCTGCAACCCTCTTCTCCTGCTGCTTGTCCTTTGATTTTTATGTCGTGCTTCTAGCTGGCGAGTACCTCTGTTTATATCTCGCATTTGTTGACGGTTGCTTATTGAGCGATGACTGTGGCATAAATGCTATTGGGAACAATAGAAGACCTCCACTTTGATGCTTTCATTACTGCATGTGGGCTTTGTTATGAAAGTTACACATACATTACTGGCATTTTTCATTTTGGCTCCTTTTTCTTTGTGCTTTATTGCTATCAACTGTCTTTGAAGCACAATACAGTGTGATATTCTTCAGAGAATAAACTGGAGGTGTACACAGTACTCTGTTCAGGAAGGAGAATCAAGAGAATTCTTTTTCTTTCCTTCAAACTCACTGTTGTAGTTACAATGTCTGTGTAGTGCAGATAGCCTACAGGTAACAACGCCCGTAAAAACAGTTTTCTCACACTGTGTGTGTGTGTGAGGGGGGCTTTGCAGTATAGATTTGTAGAGGCTGGGCAGACCAGGTCTGTAAATAAGGTGGTAAAAACACATACAGCCACACAGCTGCACAAGCATCTGGAATGAGGAGATAAAGACAGCTGAACAGGCCCAGGTCCAACATGTCACGCTGGAAATCAAAGCTGCAACAGCTCAGTGAAACTCTGAGCCAGCCCTAAACTTAGACATAAAACTCCCTGAATGTGTATTTGGTATCATGAGACTTTCAGGCTTACTCACATCCTGGTTGCTCATGTCCCAGTATGGTCTCTCTCCATAGGACACCACCTCCCACATGACGATGCCGTAACTCCACACATCGCTGGCAGAGGTGAACTTCCTGAAGGCGATGGCCTCTGGCGCTGTCCACCGGATGGGAATCTTCCCTCCCTGCGTACACACACACACACACACACACACACACACACACACAAACACACACACAGGCTGGTATCAAAACTCTGGAAGACACTACCGTCTTATAACAACACAAGCATGCTAATGCACATTTCACAGACGGTCTCACAGGCTAACGCAAATATTGGCACACATGAACAGTCACACATGCCTCCGTATGTACATGTGAAACAAGTGAAGAGGATCCATTCACAAGCTCAATTAAACATGCATGGAGTGTGCAAACAGAGTGAGCACACATAATACTGACCAGCGAACTTGTGTAAGTGGGGTCAGCGGAAGTGTCGTCCAGAAAGCGCGACAGGCCAAAGTCAGAGACCTTGCAGACCAAGTTGCTGTTGACCAAGATATTCCGGGCGGCGAGGTCTCGGTGAACATAGTTCATGTCTGACAGGTACTTCATCCCTGCAGCGATGCCACGCAGCATCCCGACCAGCTGTGTCATCGTAAAGCGTCCGTCATTTAGCTACAAAAACACAGCCGGAGATAGAGCGAAGGTGGGGGAGGGAGGGGGAGAGCAAAAGAGGCAGTTAATGAACAAGGAGGAAAGTGAAGGAATGAAAAATGAGAACGAGAAACAAGGGTGTGTTGAAATGGGGAGAAACAGACGATAGGGAAGTATGGGAGATAAGAAGGAGGAGAAAGCACCAGAGAGAGCAAATCAGTCACTGAGGCCATATAAACACGACATCTGTCATAATGCTTCACGGCTGCTCATGACAGTCAGTGACAGCTAACCTTTTCAAGCATGCTGTCCAATTAGCTGATTAATTAGACTCTTTACTGTCGTACTAAACCCATTAAGGCTCTATATTGACTCCAAACAAAAACAAATGGGATCTGCAAAGCTGAAATCCAAATCAAACATCTGCAGGTATTTTTATAATCGGCAGCTGACTGATTAACTAGTCGCCGGTAGAGACAGTGCACGTTTTTAACACAAAGCTTTGTTTGCTTTTTTTCCGCTTGCAAATTGTCCCATTGACTGAATTAGAATGCCTGTTGCTCAAAGCTTATATCCCTCATTTGAAGTTCCCTGATATACAGACATTTTTATGTTGACATTTGGGAGGCATGAAACAAATCTGAGATTAGGGCTTTCAGGGTTTTAATTTACAATTCTCCACATGTCTGAAGCGTGACACAGAGGGATAAACTCCTCATCAAAATACATCGGCACTCCACCCTGTGAAGCCTCATGAAACCCGATGTATGCGAATTGAAACTGATCGATCAAATGTCAACACACACTTATGTGATGCAAAAAATGAGAGGTTCTGCAAACCTGGATGAAGCTGAAACTACGCTGAGGTTTCTTTTTATGACCTGAATATTTAATTAAATATAAGTAGAAGAAAAAAATAGAATCAATCCCTGCTTTGACTCCACAATGAGAAAGCACAGAACACAAGACGTGACATGACAAAACCATAAACATTCTGCTTTGTAGTCGGCACACTCCAATGAAGTCTGACAGCAAAACAAGCCAGAATGGATAGATGTGTAAACAGCCATGATTCATAGCAGGCGTTCAAAGCCACGGTGGTGTGTATGTGTGTGTGTTATTTCTGTATATCTGTAATGCTATGCCACGTGCATATGTCGTGTGGTTTTAAGTGTGTTCATGTCTCCAGCGAGCTGCAGTACAAAGTCTCATGTGTGTGATCCATATGGACAGTTTGTGCGTGTGTGTGTGTGTGAGCGAGAGAGTTAACTCTATAGTCTCCTTGTTGGAGCAGAACTCGGAGTTCCTCTGAGTCACAGGCAGTGTGACACTGGCGAGAGCGGGGGCGAGGACAACACAGGCCGTGGAATTTCTTGTGTTATTTGTGGGACATCTGACTGAGAGGAGTGGGTGAGAAGGAGGGAAGAGGCTTTTTCAAGTAAAAAAAAAGCCAAACATTTGCTTCAAAGGATTTACTGCTTTTCTAGATATGAAAGCCAACTAAATTGAATAATGGTTGCAGCTTTCAAGATTTCAAATTGCTTGCTTCATGTGGGCAACTATACAAAAGATCAAATTTACACATTTGGAAGTTGGAAGCTGCAAAAGCTAGTCCGAAACCAGACAAAACTGCGAGCCTGTGTTTTATTTGCTGGGGCAAATATGTCTAGTACCCGGCCGGCTAATATGGGGCAGGCTTTGTGCTTTAAACAAAATATGTGATGAATCATTATTGGCTTGCTTACCTTCGTCCCAAAGACATTACGGCAACCTAAACCCAGCTTAATGTGGAGCGCCGTTGAGTCATTTTTGAAAAGAACCAAGATGGCTGCAGCTGATGTGGAACTTTCAGCTGAAGTATTTACATATTCTTTTTTGTTTTTCTTTGTAGGCATTTTGCCTTTTTTTGTCCATACAGACAGGAAACAGGTTTGATATATACACGGTTACATGGAATTTAGCCCACTTGTTAAGCCCAAATTTTAAAACATGCTGGTCAATGTCAAGACTCATCAATATCATTGATTCATCATCTATGCAAACAAGCTGCTGTATATCACTTTAAGATAAACTGCTTTTAAGACCAGCAGCTTGGCATCGATTCACCAGGAGCATTAAGTAGCCTCATCCAGCCTATGTGGACTTCTTCACAGTGCAGCCATGCGGGAAAACACATTTTATTGAATGTAAATGACATGTAATAGGCCCCCACGCAGCTGGAAATGTAATGTGTGACACTTCATTTCTCATCCTGCCTTTGTTCAGCATTTTGTGTAGGTGGCGGTGGTCTGAACCGAAAACTCTGATCAGTAATGGATTCTGTAGTCGTACAAAGACTCTCTAATGCACTGAAGCAAACCTATCCAAAGGTCTGCTGTGTGACAGTTTTCCACCAGGAGTTTGAGCGTTGGAAACCCTGTCAGCATCAGTCAGTCACTTCAAGCAGAGACACTATGCCTGTCTCCAGGCGTTATATTGCACATTTAATCTCTACCACTCTGCAAGTGAGAGCCTCAGGGTGTTTCACAGAGAGTAAAACCTTCTGATAACCCAGAGGTGTCGTGAATGATTCCCTGTGTGTGTGTTCCTCTCAGCTTTGATACAAACAAAAAGTAATCTTCTCTGTCAGAGGTGTTGCGGCATGAAACCTGCCGCCAAGCTTACCCTGAGGAAGGAGTCGAGCGCCCCGTTCTCCATAAATTCTGTGATGATGAGGACGGGGCAACTGCGCGTTAGGACGCCCTCCAGCCGGATCACATTGGGGTGGTCGAATTGGCCCATGATCGAGGCCTCGGCAAGGAAGTCCCGCCTCTGGCACTCAGTGTAGCCGGCTTTCAGTGTCTTAATGGCCACAACCATCTCCCTGCGACCGTGTTGCTTGAGACGTCCACGGCACACCTCGCCAAATTCCCCTGGATTGAGAGAAGAAGGTGGGGGTAAGGAGAGGAAGGTGGTGAGGGTGATCGGGGAGAAGGGTTGAGTGAGCAGAGGAATGAAGAGGCGGAGTGGAGGGAAAGAGGAAGTCGGGGAAAGTGCAGGGAGAGGGAACGTTAACTGGTCGGACTCAGGAGTGAAGGAGCTGATTTGAAAGAGTTGAGGGTCAACTTCAACTGTGGGAGAGGATTCAAAAAGAGAAGAGGAAAGGACAGGAGGTCAAGGATCAAAGATGTTGGGGAGAGACGGTGTGACCCGTATTGATCGAGTTTGCAACCTGGGAGCAGTGGGGGGAGACAGAGGACGGGCAAGGAACTTGGGGGTTTGGCATTTGGTGCCTGAGAACAAGTGTTTACAAGGAGAAGAGAAAGAGAAAGAAAGACAGAAGGGAGGAAGGTTGAACGAGCAGGAACAGACTGTCATTTAAGGTGAAGTTAGGACACAACATGCTGCTGGAGAGAAGAAGAGAAAAAAAGACAAGAGAGGGAAGAGCTACAGAGAAGATTTTTTACTTTAATCCTTCCCACCAGCAGCTCTCATGCACACTCTGTGAATCCTAAACCTTTTCTCCCAAGGAGGACTTACAGAACAGACCTCGGGGCTTGATGCCACACTCCAGCTCAAATAAATGATTAATAAACCTGAATCCTTCTCTGTCCTCTCTGTCTTGGACAAAAATGATGGTGTTGTTTACCTGCACCAATGACTTCTTCTATTTTCACGCAGGAGATGTCGATCTCTTTGGCAAACTCGTGGATAGCGTCATTGGGATCCTCGTAGGTGAAAGGGTCGATGTACACTTTGACGCCTGGAGAAACTGAGAGGGAAAAATAATAGAATTGCCATCTCATTATATCTGCCTGGGTAATCCAGCTGACATAAATGTCACAATGTTAACGATAAATGTAATTATATCGATATCCAACACTAAATGCCAAATGGTGTTTGTTGTTTTTTGCCCCCCAACATCTCCATGTTTAGGGTTAAGTTAGGGTTATATGCCTGGAAGGCGACGTCGGAGGCAAAAAACACCAATGAGCACGGCAAATGGAAAAAACAAATCAAATTGAGATTCAATGTCATTATTATCATTAAATAAATAGTTTGAGTGTCCTGTGTCAAATGTGAAAATACACCATAAAAAAATACAATAAAACAACATGTCATATGTATTATAAAGTTAACAAATAAAAAGGAGTATTATTGTGACAAACATCAGGTGGACAACATGGTCAGGACTTCCTCTGAGCAAATAGGGAAATTAGTTCCCTGACGCACTCAGGTTATTGGATAATTGATTGATTCAGTTGGTTAACTGTACTGGCATGACCAAAGGATCATAGAGGAAACAGTTCTCAAGCTGAACACATGAACTCACTGTATTGCTGCAGTTTCTCAGTGTACTCCAGCTCTGAGCCGCCGCGCTGCTTCCTGTAAACAAGCAGCACATGAACAGAGTCACATTCACATTATCAGTCTTGACCCTTTCCAGGTTCAGCAAATTAAACTAACATCTAACCTGACAATCAGATAAAAACCAAAGACTGCCAAGGAAGAAACTCAACGGGCAAGTCTGTTTTTTCTCTCTTGGAAAGCTCCTTTTTGAAGCTAAAGAGTAAGTACACACCTTTTGAAAGCATGTTAAAATTTAATGAGCCTCTTTGTTCAGAGTCTAACTAACAAAATGAAACATGAAGTTCAGGCTGTCAGTAATAAAAACTCAAACACTTACTTAAGGCAGACAACAGCAATAACCACCAAGGCAACAATGACCACCAGACCTGCGGAGGCCGAGCCAATGATGAGAGGCAGCTGGTCCTGCACAGACTTCTGAGGGTCCGCTGTAGCAAATACCACACACAGACACTTATGAGTAAATAACAGCGGAAACACTTCTTAAGAGATTAAAGGGTGGCCTGTACTGCAAATGTAATGGCTACCAATTAAGTCGGCCCTAAAAAAACACTAAGCTTGAACCCTTATTAAGAAAACTGTAGCAGCAGATCATCAACAGCAGACTGTAAAGCAGGAGAGAGCTTGTACTTACTGTGGAGGCTGGTGCTGAAGTCCATGGGGTTGCTGTAGCGTCCGTATCCAGCAACAGTGCGAGCTCTGACCTGCACCACGTAGGGCATGGCTGCCTTTAGCCCCTCCACCTTGGCTGAACTGTGCTGGGATGTTACGGTGTGGGACATGGCCTGGCCCTGAAATCAAACAAAGGACTATTAAAGCAGCAGAGTCAAGTGTTTCCTGATGGTTTGTAGGTGAATAATCAATCTTTTGGTTCTCAGATAGCATTATGAAGCAATATTGTATAACTTAAAGAACAAATAACACAATGTTTATCTTACAAATTTCAAGTCTTAATTCATGAACAACAAAACAAACCGTACTTCATTTCAATAGACATGGAGGTTTTGCCGCTACTGCTTTTCTAAATCTGAACCTTAATTTAAAAATGCATGGTTCTCCAGCAAAAAAGTAGAACTGGCTCAACTTTTGCCGCAATTCAATGTGAAGGCATCCAGCAAAGTGCTGAACTGGCTAACCAAAAACATGTAAATCCATTTTACTGGCCTTTAAATCCTTCAAACAAATGGACCTATCACTGAAACTGCCCTAACTGGAACCAACATAGGCCCTAAAATTATTTTTAATGCAGTGCTGTTTTCAGTCTGAACACCCTGTAAGGGTCTAAGGGTTTTACCATCCAAGGTTATAACATGGCCATTTCATGTGTGCAGGCTTTACTAGGGAATTTAATTAAACCAATGTTGCAGCATTTACATCACCAGTTGATGAGTCTGACTAGCTCATAGGCCTATTCTCCAAAAATAGACAGTTTTTGACTTGACCAATCCCTCCACACACATCATATTTTAATATTACATTTTTCAACATTCGTAAAAATGCTTCTCTCTGCCCAGGGCTGGAAAAGCAGATTGTCAGAGTCAATAAGGTGAGCACTGTGACCTAGATTGAGGCAACGGCTAAAAACCTAGAGCTTACCCTCTCATGGTATTTGATCTCATAGTCGAGGATGACCCCATTGGGTTTCTCAGGGGGCAGCCACGACAGACTCAGAGTGTCTGAGGTGGAGCGCATCAGATGGACGGTGGGCACTGCTGAAGGTGCTGGGAGGACATTAGAGAGGACAGAGTTTACATTACACTTTAAGGTCCCGGACAGTTACTTCACTTGTGAGCCACTTTAAGTTGCCAAGATTTTCTCTTTCAAAGAACTATTGCAGTAAGAAAATTATTATTTGAAATACTTCAACCTGAACAGTTTAAGCAAAAACAGTACATGTGTCACCTTCACTGTTTGGCAGTTTATTGATTTGTGAGGCCTGAAAGTGCACAGTTATTGTTCTGGGTCCATAAACTTCCGTAAAGTGGATTAAGCACAGGTTAACTGGGAGAGTAATTACAGTCTGTGAAAGGTGCTGAGCAGTTTGGTTGATGATGATGCTGCAAATATTAAGTGGAGATGTTGAAAAGTGACATTGTCAGTGATGTAATGTGAGAGGCCTGGTTGACAGAGTGCTGAGTGCTGACAGTGGAGATATAAACTATACTGAGTGGTAGAGCAGTCGCCTGCCAATCGGAAGGTTAGTGTTTCGATCCCCTGCAGTTCCGTGTCGAAGTGTCCTTGAGCAAGACGCTGAACCCCAAGTTGCCCCCAAGGCTATGCCTTTGGAGTGTAAATGTGTGTGAATGTTTGATGAGCAGGTGCCACCTTCTACGGCAACCTCAGCGACAGTGTGTGAACATGTGTGAATGGTTCCTGTACTATGTAAAAGCGCTTTAAGTAGTAGTCAAGACTAGAAAAGCGCTACATAGTAACAGTCCATTTACATTTACCATTTTATCTGCATTTACTGTACTCACTGATGCAAAAACACTGCCTGGCTCCGGAAAATTACTAAATGTTGAAGATGTCTTGTATAGTAAACAATTGATGAGCCTGTAAATTAAGCTAAAACTGCATTTGTACACAGTATGCAACTTAGGGGTATTAGGGAAATGTGGATAAATCAGCAAGCTATTGTATTATGTTTGCATAACTAACATTAGCTTACTAACAGCTGACTTGTCCTCTCTGGTGGACAACGGCTGCTAAAATATAATTTGACAAGCTTAAATCTCGTGTTTTATCAGGCACTTTGTGGAGTTGTTTTTTCAAGACTGAAATGCGCTCTGTCTTTATAGTAGGATGTGATTGGCCAGTGTTTAGATGAGACGCCCTGCAGTGCCCTGCTACAACTACTATTTCTAGTCATAGTTCCATTATCTTTATTGTGACCATAGTTGCCTATATACCCCCAAATGGCAGCGTCAGACACCACCTACCAAGAGCCTGGGTCTCTCTGAGGATTCTGCCTAAAAGGGAGTTTTTCCTCACCCCTGTCACACTAAAGGTTTGCTCTTGGGGGAATTATTGGATTTGTTGGCTCTTTGTAAATTATAGGAAGGTCTAGACCTACTCTAAAGTTTCTTGAGATAACTCTTGTTATGATTCTATAAATAAAACTGAATTGAATTGAATTGAATTGAATTGAATTGAATTGAATTGAGTTGAATTGAGTTGAATCACCATGCAGCCCACCCAAATAGACTGGTCAACCGGGAAATCTCCCGGTATTTCCGGTACAATCCACGTCCGGTATCCACTAACTAGCCTGTTTCATTGTGATGTTAAGTTGTATTGATCGAAACAGCTCTATGAATTAACTTGGCTTGTTGACACATCCAGTGACATTGATCTTCTTCTACTAACCGGCTTGGTTGGTGGTGATGTTGACAGTGGAGTAGCTGGGTGAGATGGGGTTTTTCCCAGAAACCCCGTTGACAGCCTGCACCTCAAAGCTGTAGCGGGTGTGAGCCTGCAGATTCCTCACCACCACCTTCCTCTGCCTCAGCCCCAACCTGCGAGGAGCGATGTCCACGTTGTCGTCGCAGCGTGTACAGGGGCTCCGGTCCCGCAGGCATTTCTTACACACCACGTTATATACGAGGTCGCTTCTCCCGCCCGTGTCCTCGGGTTCTTCCCACTCCAAGGACAGCGAGGTCTCGTTCACGCTGGATATAACGTTGCGAGGCGCAGAGGGGATCGCTGCTCAAACATAAACGTAGGTGTTTTAAAAGGTGGGCAGGCAGAATGGAAAAACACACACAACTGAGGCTTTAGTCATAGTCCCTATGCAGTGCTTACATTATCCTCCCAATGGTGAAATAAATGTTTTAATATCTCTATAAAAAGCAACAAAATGAAGTATTCCATGTACAGAAATAGGAAAAGAGTGTAATCCTATTCTTTTCATAAAATTGCTTTACATGCCCCAAACAAATCCTCAGGATGGAGCCAAGGACATGGGAAACATGTAAAAACATAACAAGGAAAAATTCATCCTGGTGCAAATGGATAAATCAACATGTTCAGAAACCGGAGGATAAATACAACTTGTCATGCACAAGCAGAACACCACTGTTCATCTCTAAGTAATGCTCCTTTATGAAAAGCACAATCCTATTCCACTATACACTGTAACTCCTATGCATAAACCCTCTTGGTGCTCGTGAAACTTGGCTAATCCTCTCTTGATAGAAATTCATGTTCTTGCCTCAGTATAACCCAAGGCCACCACGGTTCAATAAGAAGTGCTGCGTTTTGAGTGAAATGTTTGAAACCAAAATGAAGCACGATAACCGCAAAGGGAGGGAAAAAAGATTGGTTTAGCGAACATGCTTTTTACAGTGAAGGAAGAGAGGGGGCACTCCCTCTTAGCTTCAAGCGGGAGAGAGATAATCTAACCTGTCTCATAGCAGCGAGAGAAAGGGGGAAGAGGAGCGGAGGATCTCAGGCCATCAGCTCTCTTGTCGGCTGAGACTGCCTCTCCTCTGAATTCAGCTCCTCGGCCGGCTTGCCCTGAGCCATGTTTCACTCGCCCTGTCCTTTATAATTAGGCACACATAGTTCAGAGTGGAGGCTCTTCTAATTGGACACCCATCTAAAACACACACCGAGTCCAAGCTGCCGGCCATTGACTGGCTGAGCCGGTCTTCCAACACAAAGCACAGGCTGGTTGGCACAAGCTCTGACAGCCCGTGGGGACAGAACTGTCAGGCCTGTGTGTGTGTGTGTGTATGTTTGCGTGTTTAGTCAGAGGTGGTGCTTGAGTCCCGGCCCGCCTGTCTGTGTGCGCTGGTCAATGTCAGAGTCCACAGTGTTCCTGTGACGAGAATCTGGGCAAGACAGTTGCGAGCCCTGTGTGTCATTTAACACGGCGAAAGTCCCCTGGGGGGTGATTTTGCACGGTCAAAGCTCTCCATCAGTACCACTGCTGGGAAACTTCTCTTAGAAGCCTGTCCATGCAGAACACAGCACCAGACCAGACTGGTTATCACCAAACGGACAATTTCCATTTGAAATATGGACTAACACCTGAGGGAAATGTCCGTCTCTTTAGCTACTAAATACTCCCCTATGTGTACCAGCTAGTTGCTAATTTTGTCTGTCGTCTGTTTGGTGCTGAGCAGGTAGTATAACGTTTTTAGAGCTTTTTTATTGAAAACTATTATATTCTCTTTGTTAATTACAATTTCAACTAAACAAATACAGTATTCTATTCTATTATTGGTTAGTTGCTTTCATTAGATAGCAGAAAATAATTTCAATACACATTGCATGGCGTATGATAGTGTATGTGAGAAATAAACGTAATACATTAGACAAACAAACACAGAGGACATGGATGCTGATTTTTAAGCTAAAAAATACATTTAGATTTTAGTTGGACTTTAAACACAATGATAAATGCCATCTGGCACTTGTGATTTGCCGAATGTTACTTCTACTCCCCTAATTTTTCTCAACATAATACCATTTGAGGATTTTAGCCTGTGCAGTGGAGGATGACTTACTGGTGCAGGCAGTGTCAGGAGGGTCGCTGTCAGCGCGGTAGAAACCATTCTGGCAGAGACAAATATTGGCTCCTCGTGCACTGGTGCGACTGTTGGCTGGGCAGGGAACACAGGATCCCTCCCCAAATTTGGATTTAAAGGTTCCAGGGAAGCAAGCTGGATGGGCGGGAGAGAAAACAAAAAGAACAATAAGAACAAAACAAAACCTCTGTGTGTGCTTGTCACTTATCTAAAAGACAAGCGGCTGTCACATCTGTCAGAGAACAATAACTGTTCCTCTGAAGTATCTGCAAAGCTCAAGATTTATGCAAAAAATGTTGATAGGTATGTGAGAGACGTCAAACATTTAAGCATAAGGTCTTATCTATATATTTGCATGTGCTCTTTCATTTTCACTCTCTCCGCAGGTGACATTAATCTACCCAAAGGGGAGTTGGGATGAAAGCTAAGTTTCATGTTGAAGAGGAGGTAAAGGAGGATGAAGATAGACTGCTGACAGGAGATAGCTGTTGTCAAACAAACAAGGATGGAGAATGCTTCTGAGACAAGGAATACACCCTAAACCCATCAATCAGTGTCAGTAGCATCCTCAGATCTTCAAACCACATGGTTAATACAAACAAGGCCTCCACATGCATGCAAAACCACTTCATTATAAGCCAATAAATCAATTCAAATAAAGGGACATCAAATTAGACGTAAATTAGCTGAGGAGGGTTTTCCAAAAAATATAGAAAGTGCGGTTATCTTAGACGATGTGTCCAAGCGATTGATTTGAATTCCAAAGTGTCACGCTAAAGGTTGGCTGATATCGAGTCTTAAGGATAAACCAGCATAAGCCCACACTAAAGAAGGATTCAGATAAAGGGGATTAACAGCAAAAGGTCTGGATATATCAGCCTCCAGAGTCCCACATTTTACTGTTTGCCACATTCCTAACTGGTGGTATAAAAGTGGGGTCTCTGGGAAACATCTGTCCCGTCAGCGTGAGGGATCATAAAGCCCAGTCAGTGAGACAGAGAGTGTGATTAACTAGTTAGGATAAGTGGTCTTTCCGTTTGAACTCAAGTTCCACCCTAATTTCCAACAATGGCACTTTTAGGAAAATCAGCACTACTAATGGCCCAGCATTGTAGCCATAACACTGTGCAATAAAAAGCCAAAGACGATAAGATGAAAATGTATTTTTTTTCTCTCATAATTCACAGAGACCTTTAGGCTCTACACTCTCTGATTTATTTTTCTTCTATTACACAGTGCATCATAATTTTCTTTTATTTGTTTGTTTTCCTCGGCTCTTTTTCGAGACTCACCCCACTGTCTTGCTTCAATCCATTAACCTCTTTGGAGGGCACGATGATTCTCCTGTTTTCGATACACTAATGTTTTTTCTCTCCCCATCTATTGTGTCTCCTCTTCTTTGATCCTCTTTTTTTTTCCACCTTCTCTCTATCTGCAGTGTTTGGCTGCGAGCGTGTGGCCTGACTTAGGTAAGAAATGAAATGTCTGAGTGATTAATGTTAGCGTGGCACTGTTGGCTAACGTTGGTCTGAATGGTGTTAATGAGTGTTGCCGCCTGTAGATTAACTAACGGAAGGCTGTGGAGGAAATTACACTTCCTCATCGCAACCACTGGCTGAAGCCCTGGAGAGCTTTTCATCAAGCATTGGTGGCAAGCTTTTAACCTTGAGCCGCCAAATGGCAACGAATATGCTCTCCGGCACATGTTAGACACTATGTCTCACGCCCAGGTGAGAGGAAGCTTCGCTTATCTGTCTTTGACTTCCTGCAACCCCCTCCCATTTCCCTTCTTCTCCTTTTTGGCTGCTGTTACCATTCCAATTCACACCTTTTAACTCAACCTATCTCTCTTTATTTTTTAATATCTATTTTCTCTGTACTCTAGACAGCATTCCCTTCTACTATCTGCATTTTCCTTGCACAAATCTATAGGCTCTCTATTCTGTGCCTTCCCGCTATCTTTCTCTCCCGTCCTGCTCTCGCAATATTTGTATGCTGCTGCTCTCTGCAACACCTCATTAATTCATACTCGCCTCCACCCTCCTTCACCCTCTTTCAGGAGCCACACAATAAATGCAGAGAAGAGGGCACAGACTGAGGTGCCTTGCACTGAGCATATAAAGGAGGTTTGTTTAAATAAAAGTACAAATGTCTGATAAAAACACATACCCTGGCATTGGATGCCATCAGCAGAAGGTTCAAAGCCTGCGACGCAGGTGCACGAGCCCACGGGAACCATCCACTCGCCGTCCCCGTTACAGTACAGCTTCAGGGGGACGGACACCTCCATAGCATTGGTCACACATGCCCCAGGAGCAATTACTAAGGAAGTGGCTTCTGCCCCTGTAGCAGTCTCAGGGAAGACAGCGAAATTTGCAATAGTGGTGGAGCACTTCTTGAAGAAAACCCTGACTGAGATAAGAGACATGCAGGCGCCCAGATCCTGGAACGCCAGGTAGAAGCCGGCCTTGGAGAGAGGGCCAAAGCTGCGCACTTTGGTGTTGATCCTGCCCGCCTCCAGCAGAGAGAAACTCTCGTCCGGGGCAATAGTATCCACCTTCACATAGGGGTTCTCCCTCCACAGAGGGCTGGCGTCTGTAGCTGTGTCCCCCTCTGACTCGTAGTAAAACAGATTAAAGGTCTCTTTGCAGGAGCCGGGGATGTTGGGGATGCTGGCACAGTCACGGACAGAGAATTTCAGCTCCACGTAGACGCGCAGCACGCCCTTGCGGGGGATAAAGTCCGTCCTGAGCCAGTTGTTCTGGTTGGGCTGTCGGACATTACACACCTGGTAGGTTCTGATTGGGCTCATGGAGTCGTCGTAGCCGCTAACCTCCTCCCACTGTGGAAACAACAGAGAGACACTGTGACAAAGGAAGAGATGACAGCAGTGAAACTGGACCAACAATGTTCTGTAAGCACTGTGGACAATTGATAAAGACAAAGCAGAGAAGAATCTAATGATTTTTATTTACACGACAACAGTTCTATATGTCATTTAGAAAACTTAGCTACACCACAAACTCGCTCATCCAATAGGTTGTTAATTAAAGTAGAGTAATGTTAAACGCGGAGCATCCTAATGCAAACCATTCAAGCATAGAGGGCATCCAAAGCAGCAAAGTGACGTCTGCTAGAAAGAGAATATAAAAATGCAACACATGCACACACACATTCCCACAGTGTGGTTGTGTACATGTGGCCTGTGAGGAATAATTTGCAGCTAAAATGCTTCTAATTACATGAATCATTCAGAAAATTCCAATCATTACAGGCTATTAATAGAAAACGTTTCCTATTAAAATACATTTCACGCATTATGCCGGTTTGACTAACAATCCCGGTGCTGATTACGTGTTGAAGGTTTGGAATAAGAAGGATGTTTTGCAGCTAAGATTGTCACAGATGTGTTGGTTAGACCTTTATCAATAGATATGCTCACACCTATGCTAGGCGGGGCTCATACTGCTGCACTGCAATCAAAACTCAAGAGCAGATTTGGTTTCTATATCATATAAATGGGTTATGTGTCCCGAGAGATGAGAGCATAAAACTGTACACTTTAAATGGAAACTTTCCCCCATACATCTATAATGCAAACATTGAGTTACTTATTAAAATGGCCATTTAAATGCAATGCTGTCAGTGTGATTGCACTGTGGCAGCACTCCTGAGCACTTCAGGTTTTGCAATATATCGTACATATATTTTCCCAGGCCTACACATAAAGCCTGAGAGAAGATGCTTGCATATGTTGTCGTTAATAAACCAGGTAGATTGATGTCTGTCTGCATAATGTAGCTTTAAAAATAATCATTTAAGGACTAACGTGACATGGGCATGACTTCTGTCGTGTGTGTAAATATAGCATCTGGACCATGTCAATGTGTAACTTTATATGTTAATGGAACTGGTCTTTATATATGGTAACTAACATTATAGGCTATGATAAATGGCTTCATTTGTCAATAAATTTAGTCCATTAGGAAATAACCTTGTGAGAAGTCAATCTTTTTGGATTTTTTTTCCTAATTCCCTCTTGGACAGAATGCTTCGTTTCCATAACAAATGAGCTTCTCAGAAATTGATTATTTCAACTGGAAGAAAATAATGCATAACTCATCTCACGTCTCTGAGCTCCTGTGCAATTTATTCCCAAACGATGAGCCCAAGAGTCAGCATTAGATGTCGTAAATCACCAGCAACATGTTGATGCACTACCTGACAAATATGATAATTGCCGGCTCCCAAACGTATGGGATTGTCAGGCGTGAGGAGAGGGGCTGCCTCGCCAGTCGTGACATATGACTTCATGGATGCTAGGACATTCAGAGCCAGCCCTTGTAGGGTGAGGGAGAGGAGGGCTGCCGGAGATCGTCTCCATGGAAACCTACCATTTCCATTGACTGACTTTGCGCTCACGTAGCGAAGACAAATTACACTGGCCAGGAGTGGGGGAGGTCTGTCAGGGTGTAAGCCCTGGGGTCAAATTCATGTTGTTTTATTTTCTCACCATTCCTATAGGGGGTATCAACTGAAAACCTTAATTTCTCCCTGTAATGCGCTCTTGGGCCCATACTATAAAAGACACAGACACATGCTTTCAATTATTAGGCCCTCTTTCCTGGGGAGACTAGGTAAGGTAGAGCCTACCTAATAGTTCTTGCACACGGTGAAGACTTGCTCTATAAAATAATAGTCTGCTCACTTGTTTGTTTAAAGTATGATATTCCTTCCTCAAGCTTTTTACATGTTCTAAATACTGAAAATCTTTGACTTTTTTCCATACACTGTCACACAGTGTGTGTCTCATTTGCGTTTAGTATCCAGGAAAGCAAACATACACTGCAAAAACAAAGATATAAAACAGTAGGAGGTGTGCTGTTCGAGGCAGACTGGGCCCTATTAACAAGCAAATGGAACAAATGTTGTTAAATGAAAGAAAAAAGGGAACACAAAACATGCACACACACACAAACTCACCCCACTCTCTGGGAATGTGGTCCATGCCAGCTCTGTGGTTGCCCACCGACTGTCCATAAGGGTTTCTGCAAATTAAAAGTAAGAGAAAGGTTGACAGACCTGAATTAAATAGCGTGAGGGGGCAAAAACAATTTTTGCATTTTACTGCATTATTATATACCAAATAGCATTAAGGAGCATACACAAGTTCCCTCTGTTTGACAAAGGTTGCAGGTAAAACTTCCTCTCCCATTCTTTCATATCCTCCACTCACATGCACTCAGTTTTTAAAGCACTGACAATCATGGCAAATCTGTGCGCCTAATTAAGGCTTTCTCTTTATCTCTCTCTCTCTCTCTCTCTCTCTCTCTTTCTCTATCCTTCTCTCTCTCTGTGTTTGGCATCTGCAAATGCACTCCCTTCAATATTCATTTGTGGAACTAAGAACAAAGAATCCTCCAAAATGCCTTGGGAGGTAAATATTCCATTAACTAGCACTGGTTGAGAGAGGTCATATAAGCACAGAGAAATTTAATAGATCACATTTGGGGGGGGGGGGGGGGTTACCAGAAACACCATAAATGTGACACCTCTTGACTCAGATTTGACAAATCTAAGTTTACAGTTGATCTAGGGAGGTATTTCTTTACCAAGTGTTTTACAACTTTGCGAGGAGGTGAGAGCTGCGGACAATCAGAGGAGATTCAGAGAATTAACAGCAGGATCAATGAGCACTGTTGTCAGGTTGTCAATCAGTCGTCACCTGATTGGTGGTCCAGCGAGTTCATTACACCTCAGAAGACTCAACCCCTCTAGCTGGGCTCTAAAAATTCAGCTGTGGTCGCGACTCCCATTGTTCTGTTGTTGTTAGCACATAATTACTGAAACAATGACGCTTTCTTTATTGGAGACTCAATGACACGATGCCTGCTGTGCGCCATTTGCTCACAAGTCGTTGATAGCGGTGCTGCAGTAGGGTTTGAGAGGTTAAACAAATAGCATGTGTAACATGGCACTGTTCTGTTGGTAGAGGTTCTGCTTTAAGTACAGTAAAGTACAGTGTTGTCCTTGGCTTGTGTGTGTCAATAATAGAAGTTTGATTAAGTGGATAGATCACTGGTCCATTTGTAGCTGCTGAGCTGGAGATAGGAGCTGTGTTTACAGTCTGCGCTGTGTGTTCATTAGAGAAACCACAATGGCTTTTCTTCTTTTTAGAGGACAGAGACCAGTGATCTGTACATCCAACAGTCTAGATTATATCTGTGTTCAAATAGTGCTGGTCACGTTCACACTGCAATTACAGACAAGATCAAAAGCAAGTAGTAGGACTTCCTATTTCCATGTTTCAAGGCAAACTATCTTAGCTGTATGTTAATGGAAATAAGTTGACAAGAGATGATGACTGGTATTTAATGTGCAGAACCAAACTACGTACGGAATGTTCTCAGAGCAATTTGTTCCCCTTTAAAATGATGTTAAGTCTGACAAGTCAAGGTCCACCTTGGCTAGAAGCTGAATAAAAAGCATTAATACGTTATAATATGGGTACAAAATACCTGCTGGAAGGAATAGTTTAAAATTTTGGGAAACCGTTTTCTTGCAGAGAGTTAGATGAGATTAATAATACCACTCTCATGTCTGCTAAATATAAAGCTACTGCTGGGAGCTGACTTATCTCAGGATAATAACTAGAATCAGGGAGTAATAGCTAGCCTGGTCAGCTAGCTGACAAACAAAACAAAAACCAAAGTGTAAAAAACATCAAATCCCAGTTTGATGGGGGTTTATGACCGACTGCAGGCAGATTTTGTTACCTTTGGAGTGAGCTAGGCTAGCTTTCCCCCCATGTTTCCAGTCTTTGTGATAAGCTAAGTTGCTGCCAGTTGCTGGCTCAAGCTTCACATTTAGCTGACAGACATTAGACAGAAATCAAACACTCAACAAGAAAGCAAATAATCATATTTCCCAAAATGTTGAACTTTTCCTTAAGCATGATTCATGATGATTTAAAGCATTAATTAAAGGTGCAGTATATAAGCCTTATAAAACTTTCTGCCATAATTGCGGACACTGTTGCTATGTTCCAGCAGAACTACATGAAGCTAAGTCCTTGATCTTCCCATCCTACCTACAGCACCTTCAATGCCAAATGTATTATAATTTTCTTTTTTTTCTTTTTTTGGGGCTTTTTTATACAGGAAATGGGGGTGATGGAGAGGGGGGATGACACACAGCAAAGGGCCACAGGTTTGAAACTAGTCTCGCATTGCCAGACCTATAACCACAGTGCTGCGGAGTAATGTCTGGCTCAACCAAACATGCATTCCAGGATAGGAGAAAAAAAAATGCTCTGTGTTGTTTGCATTTCTTAACAGTCTTGGACAGCGCTAAGTTCCAGACGCAGTGACATTGCCTCGGCAAAATGGTCTCAAGAAGGAGCATTATTTGGTAGAACATTTGCCCTCCACCAACTGTTAACACAATTTATTATTGCTTTATGTTTAGATGTTAATTTAAATTATCTGGATAGATGGTTAAACATTCTTACCATTGTATTGCCGTGTGTATTTCAATTGGTCCCATGTTACAATACAACGTCCCAGTTAGATAGTACGCCATCAGTTCACCGCCTGATTGGGTCTTATCGGTCATGAAGTCTCGATCTCTTACTCTGATTTTTGGACTAAGCTACTAACGTTACCATGGCAACAGGCAAAGTATACACTATGTACACTTTGGGCTCAAAACTCCACTTAAAAACCAAAACGTAGCAATGTAAAAGTAGCCTGAGAACAGCAACACACAGAGAGCGGAAGGCAAGGGACATCTGGCAGAACGGATATGATGAGTCAGTTATCCTGGACATACTGTCATTAATCCAGACTAGCAGGATGCAAATCCAGGCACAAATTTGCCTTTCCTAGGCTGGCAAAGGAATGCCCTGCCCTACTCTGCCTCTGATTAGCTCACCCTGGTATTCTTACCCTTTACCTAACCAATCTCACTCCTCATGCCTATACCTAACCAATCCAACCAACAATGGAAACGAGTAGAGTACTAGCTACTCAGAGGCAGAGTATGCGGCACATTCATTCACCATCCTAGGAATTGCAAATTTGCCAACCTGCACCACTACCAACGAGTCAGCCAACATGGGGCGCACGCCCTATTGGGTGAGCTAAAGGTTGCACCATGAATTCTGGTTAAAAAATAATGTTTATGTTATTATTAGTTAAGTATTAATGGATTGTCTATTACCAACGTGCAGCAACATGTGGATCACTTCCAGTTTGATAGAAAAATCTTCATATTTCAATGAGAACAAGCACAGTTCTGTTGGCAAGGGGCTTAAATATGTGGCTCTAAAAAGTGCCTTCCTATGTAACTGGATTCCAGCTAATTTGGTGGCCCATAAATTAGAGAATGAATTACATTTGAATTAACGATCATTAAGTGAGGATCCATTAAGAATGAACTAATCACACAAAATTCATAGTCACTTGATAATTTCTTAATGGTGAGCATTAGTTAAGCATGTGATTTGTAACCAGAACACTTTTATGCGCAAAAGAAATGAAAAGTATAAATAAACATGAGCAGTGATTCATAATGTAAAAATAATTAGATTCAGAGAGGAATAAGTGGCTGCCTTGACAATGGAGAGCACGTTTATCTGTGCATATAACACACAAAGAAAATGTATATTTACCGATAAAGCTTTAAATACCAAAGCAACTCTGGGTCTTCTATACTTCTGTGTGTGAGGACATGAGCGACAGCAGTTAACAACTTTGTTTGTCGAGCCCAAATACACAATTGTGAACAAGGTTGTTTTACTGATTAGCACGATTTGAGCCAGAGAGGAGGAACTAATCAGCAGCAGTTGTCTGCTTGGCTACACTCGGCCCTCTGTGACTCACAGCTGAGTGAATGCTCCCGGACTACAGGCTGCTGATTCTGCCTGTCCCTTGGGTGTCTGATCCGGTGCTTCGCCTTTTCCCTATTCTCTCCCTGATGCCCAGAGGCAACAGAGACAGGTTCACTCAGCCTCAACTAACCACAGGCCTGAGCTGATGCTCCTTTCAACAGGCTTCACCTCGCACTATGCAGGGGCAGCAGGATGACCATCCTACATCTGTAAAAAAGCCAAATTCAAGCCCCTGTGATTTCACTCTGCTGAAGCATACTTAAGCAAAATACTAAATTCCTGGCAGGATGAAGAAGCTCTTTTCTCCGAACATGACCTTTGACCTCCCCGTGAAGCAAGAGAAGACACAATTTCTCGATAAAGAATAACTGCACTTTTACATAAATTATTATTAGCCAGTTGAAGCACATGACACTGTATAGCCTCAAGCTTTACATCTAAGTCAAGGCTCATGTGTTGCTCTAACACTCTAAAGTTTCAGTGTGAATAACGTTATTGTTCCCGAACAACTCTATTCACCAAAGTGTGCTATCGTCAACTCACTAAATCCTAAAAACCGGCTAAGAAGAAAAAGATCCCATTTGTTCCACAGTTCTCCCCCTCTCTGTTCAATTTACAGTACCTTTGAGATCGCCACGCTGCTATAACTCAAATCCTGAAATCTCCCCCATCTCCCATAAAACTACAGCAGCAGTGGAGTCATTCTGCCTCTGGGGTAAGAAAACAATGCTGCAGTGGGAAGTTTAGAGCATCACCACCCGTGGCATTTACTGTTTTTTTGTTTTTTTTATCACCCACCGGAGCCAAAATGCCACACAACTTTGCATTCCCAGTGCGCTTTGGGAGCTCGCACATGCTAATGTTTTATTCACTTTGTGAGAGCGGGTCATGAAAGGGAGGCCTCGCCTTGTACTACACTGACACTCGCTGCCAACAAGCAAACATATGAAATATTAACATCATCATCAGAGATCAGATCAAACGGGTGTCTATAGATGGGTGTAAATAAAATCGCCCATTCTAGCCACAAAATGTGTCTTCTGTGCTTATTCTAAACCACGCCTCATCTGTATTTGAGTGCATGTTTCTCTTCATAGAATCTCAGTGATAATAATTAAGTGTGATACTTAGTTTGTCGCTGGATGAGCACTTTCTGAACAAATCAATTCAATCTCTCGTCAGGGCTGCTTGCATTTGCTTTTAAAGGTCGACAAATAATTATTCTTGTTAATATGCTGATGTATGGAAAACATGGAAATGCCAATGAAGCTCTCTCTTAATGTAAAAATTGTCTGGAAACCTGATGCTTAATGCTTTTCTTACAACCACACACACACACACACACACACACACACACACACACATACTGTCTGATCCCTTTATAAAATGTTTTCTGTGTGGTCATTTATCTAGTTTAGGTGCTTTTAAAATAAGAGTACAGTATACACTGACTGTAAATCAGAGAAATACAACCTAAAAATGTCACAGGCTTTTACTACAGTCTGTTGTGAGAATGGGAGATAAGTAATCACTGTAACTTTTGTAAATAAGTACACACACTTCAAGTTGCAGTCCAGCTTGCATCATCCATGCGCAAACACTTGCCAGTCTGGAAAAAAAAATCCAGATTCAAGCCATGTGTTGTAATCCACTGAGTAAGCAGCTAAATAAACGACATGCAACTCTCTGAAAAAGGCCTCCCTTTCCCCACTCGTTTAAACCCATCCGATGATCTGCCCTTCATGTTTATCCTCAAAGGACAAACAGAAGTTAACCCCTGAGTTTTGAGTAACAGTTAGTGGTCCGGTTGGGGAAACGGGGCTGATCATCACGGCGTGAGAGAGCCCACTGGGACTTGAATAGCTGCTGCTGCTGCATTGATTTACTTGCTGACACCAGAATTGATGAGGGATCAGTCTGGCCACGGTCCAGGGGAGGCAGATTGGACAGGGAGGGAATGGAGGAGACCAGGCAGAGAAATGTAGCTACAGCTCAAAGAGGAGTCGCAGGGTGGGTAGCAGCGGTAGTGAGGGTGGGCTTCTCCCTGGAGCAACACTCCCTTGGTGATGGCGAGAGCTTCAGGGACTGCCGCATACTTGTTAAACCATTGACCTTTAATTCACACTTGTCATCTAATGTGTCTCACATATGTGTCTCACATGTGTGTCCCTGTGGCGATTCAGGGGCCGGGATTGATCTGGCCTGCGTCTTTAAGCATCCACAGCACTGATTGGTAGGCAAACCCAACAGCAGGTTTAACCCCCTTGATATGCATAATATGAGGAGTGTACTATTTGACAGTGACAGTGGAGGGACGCTCCTGCGGGGCAGGTGGGCATCCTCACTCAGCTTGTGGGTGTGACAACAACAACAGGGACAATTGCAACAGGGCAGTCCTGAAGCCGCAATGGGAATACTGGGATGTCATCATCATCATCAATCCCCCCCACCCCCACCCCCACCCCCCCGTCTCCACACACACGCACACACACATGCACGCACACGCACACACACACGCACACACACACACACACACACACACACAGAGGGAACGGGGCGTTTTGTTACATGTAAACACATGAATTACAATCACATAGCGGAGTTGCCTCTTTAACAGAGCGGGTCCGCATTATTAACAGCTTTAATTATCCAAAACATGAACGGATTTTTCTTACATATCTAATTTCACCTAGGCCTATATAGGAACAGCATAAATAACTGATCCGGCATTTAAACTGGCAGGAGAGATATACCCCAATGTGATTTAAATTGTCAGATAAAATAACCACTATTGACTTTTGCCAGGCCTACATGTTTTGAACTTGTATTAGGCTAACGGGCATCTTATTATTCTCGGTGTCAATGAGCGTTTTATTGCCAAATTCTAATGCATCCTAATAGTCTATTGTTCATTCACGAGAGAAGTCATAAAAATATCAAACCACATAGCCTACCTTCTACAGCCAGCACCACGGGGACAATGAGGCTGCACACCCACAGCAAGTAATCCATTGTCATAAAACAGGCTTTTGCAACATGAAGAAAGGTGTGTAGACTGGACCCTTTGGATGGATGGACACTCAAACACAGAGCACCGCAGCCGAGCTTTTTGTTCCTCTCCCAATTCTCATGTCTTCAGCTGTGATGAGGGCTCTCACCGCCCCATTCTAACAAAAAAACACACATTAAAAAACAGAAAAAAAGGCGCTTCTCTATTTTGCATTCAATCAGGTATCGTTATTCCCCCAGAGTTGTGAATGCGATGCTACAGGAGCCCTTTCTCAGTCTCATTCTCTTTATCTGACTTTAACGACACCGAACCTCTGTCCAGGGGCGCATCTCTCGGCTGCTGCCCTCCCCGAGCAGAGGCTGGAAACCCGGGTACGAAGTCGTCTCTGTCCGCAGAAGAATCCGTGTAGTCCACTTTGGCCAACTCCGTGTAGCTGTTGCTCCTCTGCGGGGGATGTGCGTCGGAATGGCAACACTGGGACAGAGACACACCGAAGGGGCTGGGGGATCTGGCAGCGTCAAGGCAGACACAATGGACGTCAAGCTTCAGGTCAAGGCTTTCAAAATAATAGTAGCCTATTCATGTTTTAAGCCATTTCATGTCCTATTTTAAAAGACAATACTCTTTACTTAGCAACAATATGATTTAATGTCCCAGATTTAGCCAAAATAAGCCAAAGCTTTCATAATTTATTATTATTATTATCATTATCATTGTTAATGCTTTTTTTTAATTAATATTCAGTAGGCTATGCAATTGGGAGAGGTAGAGAGAGAGAGAGAAGAGTAAGAGAGATAGGTACGTATACATATAGTCACATATAAACTATTAAATCGGACATTTTATTTATTTTAAGGCTATTTTAGTTTAGATGAGTATAACATTTTGCATCCATAAGGCACATTTGCACAACACAATTTCATAGTCTTTGTACGAAATACCATAGATCTATATAACCATGTAAACGTTTAGTATCCCTTGTTATACATTGTTTATTTTTACACCTCAAATCATTTAGGAATTAACTAATGTCGTTCAAAGATGACTTACACCAGGTAGAAACAACAGACGCTGTGCTGTCTGTGGACGTAAGGTGACCTCATCCTAGTGATGTCATAGCTGCTGTTTTTTATTAACCTGTCGAACTGCTCTGCTCTGACATCACTGACTGATGTGATGAGCTTTACACGTAATCCGTCGCTAATGTAGTCGTAAAAATTGATTTCCAACGGTTTTATTTTGAAGTCAAATGTGATACACTTCCGGTTTCCTACTGAATGCCGAGGTGCTTGACGCGGCTGGCAGGGGGCGCGGAGGTGGAGAAGGTGGGAGGAGGAGGCTGGTTTGGTTTGGCCAGCAAGCGGTAACCAGCCCGCAGTGTTTATCCGCCCTGGTGGCAGGTATCACCGGCCTGAACGCTCTGCTCACCACCGCTAAATACCGATCAATTCTGGCATTAAAGGCACTGTGATCCTATTGGCGGGGAACGTCAATACGAGCTGTGGCAACAAAGGCAAGACAACGTCTCCCGCGGGTTATTGAGTGGCCTTTGCTTGCATATTAACCATCTGTGATTCGAGTTACACTGGGTGATTTATCAAAAGCTACCGTTATCATACAAATATTTAGCATTTTTTGATCAATTCCACAATACAATTCTACATTGCAGAGACCTACACAGACACAGTGAGGCCCTAATGGAAAAGGCTAGCTACTGCGGCCCATACAGTAGCCTAGGTTACCCTTGTGGAGTTTATGAAGAAAATACAGTTTTGTCTTGACAGACTAGACTGCTTGGCCTCATTAGTTCATGGCTATAGGCTGCTTGGACCTTGTGCAGTCACTGTCTTGCAGTCTCTCCTTTTAGGTCCCTTTCCACAACACCCACCCAGTCTTTTGTCTCTTGGTGGGTTCCACAGGAGGGAGAGTGTGTGTGTGTGTGCGCCGCCGGGTAGCTTTCAGCTCAGGGACAAGACTCCCCTTCACACTGCTAATTCATCTCTTTGTGTGTTCCCACTCCCACTGCTTCAACCCCCCCCCCCACTGCTGCACCCTGACACAAGAACTCACACATACAAAGTTTCCCCCCAAAAGTCCCCCTTTGCTACAAACTCAAGATCCCCTGCTCTAGCCCCCACTCCCAAATCTTCACCCACCACTTCCAAGCAGCTCCCCCATGACCTCCTCCCCAGAGTTTCTTTTGTCCCCTAGGCTTTGTGCACTAATTAACTACAGTTCAATTCCCAGTATGCTTGGGTCAGCATCCTTAGTGAAACCACTGAGAGACAGCTCTCTTTAACCTGCATGGCTCTACACAGCTCAACAGGCTCTCTTTTGGTTTTCCATTATCAATAGTTGTGAATAGTACCTGCTTTGTGGTCGAGGTTCCAAGTGAGATGAGCCGATACTTAAATGTGGAGTTCAAACACTGCAGACCATTGCTTGGTCAGAGAGAACCGTCACTAGTGCAATACGGGACATCCTGCACAAACCCAAATTCTTTTAATTACTCGCCCCAGATTGTTTCTTTTAATGGCGCTCACAAAACTACAGCATGCACTACCCGTACAATTGACAAAGTGCACAGATTGTTGTCGATGAAAGGATCCAGGAACTATTGAATATGATGTCCCGGCAGTTTCATGCAGCGTAGCTATGGCGATCTCAACAAATTCCGTGAAATTAACACAGCCCCTTAACTCAAAATCTGTGGCAGTTTCACGGGATTGCCAATAATTCCGTGATGGGCCCATGAGAGAATTCCGTGAAATTAACACGGCCCCTTAGGTTAAGTATAGGGTCGTGGGTTGGCGGCGGTGGCGTTTGGGAAAAGAAGAACGGGTTAGTTTAGAAAAAACAAATAACGGGTTGGTTTTAGGAAAAGAAGAATGGGACAGTTGGGTTTAGAAATCGTGACACGCAGGACCTGATCTCCGGTGTCCTGGGTGAAAGTCCTGTGTTGTTTGACCCATCCAACCACCTCCCAACGCGGATTTTTGAGTTTTCATACCTGCTACCGTTGTTGCTCTTAATGCTACGTCATCTTCTCATTGACTTTACCTTGCCATTGTTTTCTATGGTTGTCACACAGAATTTTCACACATTTGTAATGCACTGGTAACAGTTTGTGATCATTTCACTGAAGTCTGTAAGACCAGGCTGGGCGATCAGCTGAGAATCCTGCCTACACTGAGGGAGTACCTTCCGCATTGGAAAACGAAATAGAGAAAAACCCTTTAAAGTGAGTTAAGTCGAGTTGAGTCGAGCCAAACTGTACAATGGAAATAAGGCATTAGACAAAAAAAAGACAGACAGTGTCCTTCATGGCAGCATTACAGTCATTATAAACAAGTCATGTGAATAATATGTGAAAGTGCTGCTGCTGCTTCTGTGTGGTTCATATTTGTTAAAAAATCCCTCATAGCTTGCTTGTTTGTATGTCTTTTGAAGATGCTACTAAGACAAGAGAGTGTTTTGAATTTAATTTACAAATCTGCTTGTTAATTCAGCTTTTCAAAAGTCTTTGAATTCTGTGTGTGTCTTAAAACACACAAAGAGAGAAGAGTTATTAATGGATAACAAAAATTCACTTCCACCAAAACCACCAGACCATTATATATGCGTTCCTTATGTGGAGAAAAAAGAACAGATTATATCTCTGAAAAGGGCCCAGTGCAGTTCCTCCATATCTGCAGGTGTTTGTTTCTGTGTGACCTTCCACCTCCTCAGACATGATAAACTGGCAGTTAAATCTCAAACTCTATCGTTGCTGACTGAACAGGGATTGTGTGTGCTTCAGTTGTTGCAGCGACAGGTGGAATAAAGAATTGTTGTCTGGAGAGTCTTCCCATCCTGCTGCAGATGAGAAATCAGTTCTCAGGCTCAGGGGGAAAAATACATATTTTACTGTGGATGGAGTGGATGGCTGAGGAGCCAAGGATGAGGTGGAGGGAATGAAATCTGGCTCTGTGGGACAGCAGTGTCAAGCTGACAAGAGGGGAAGACAGAACATCTCTGCAAAGCCAGACTGTCTCCTGCTAAGTACTTGTGAGTAATGGAGTCTGTCCAGTTCACCGCACTGTGTGTATAATAAAGGTGCATGCATAACTTTGTGTGTATGTGTGTAGATTTATGTTGGACACATGCAGTCATTTTTCTATGAATTGGATATTAATCTAACCAGTTCTTCCCTGATGTTTTAGGTTTATGATCTAAACATAACCATACTTTCCTATATGCAAAATGTATAATAATATGGCTCAGGGAATACATAATTTGGCTTCTGTAAGATATTGACAAAAGTCTTTTTTTATAAATTATTTGAATCCATCAAACAATATAAATGGATTCTGGTTATTTGTCATGTGAAATAGCAATCAATTCCACCTTAAATCTGCTGTTCAAAATTTTGAATCACCACCATTAAGTAGCTCTTATCTCACATCACATGCTCTTCATCAGCAGAGCTTGCGAAATTGTCGTGGAATTTCAGTCCAACAAATAATCTGAGTGCTTAAAAGGAGACGTATGAAAAACAATTGGATACCCAGAGTGCCTAAAACCGCCAAACTGTGAACTACTATGTGAAAGTGCTGCTGCTGCTTCTGTGTGGTTCTTATTTGTTAAAAAATCCCTCATAGCTTTTTTGTTTGTATGTCTTTTGAAGATGCTACTAAGACAAGAGAGTGATTTGAATTTATTTACAAATCTGCTTGTTAATTCCGCTTTTCAACAGTCGTTGAATTCTGTGTGTGTCTTAAAACACACAAAGAGAGAAGAGTTATTAATGGATAACAAAATTTCCTTTCCACCAAAACCACCAGACCATTATATATGCGTTCCTTATGTGGAGAAAAAAGAACCGATTGTTTCTCTGAAAAGGGCCCAATGCAGTTCCTCCATATCTGCGGGTGTTTGTTTCTGTGTGACCTTCCACCTCCTCAGACATGATAAACTGGCAGTTAAATCTCAAACTCTATCGTTGCTGACTGAACCATTACCGTTTTTTTCAACATTAAAGCATGTTCTAGTGTTGCGTGTTCTAGCAGAAAACCCAAAATGTATGGATCTGAAAATCTGCATAATGTCTCCTTTAATGACTTCTTGTCTTCTTCTTAATCTACAATTCTATGACAACTCCATCTCTCGAGGAAGAAATGATCGGAAGCTCCAGAACAGCTGATAAATGGACCTTGTAGGGAGATTGTTTTAACAATCCGAGAATAAATTCTGAACCTCATAGTATGCTTATTTGCTTTCTTGCAGAATTAGATGAGTAGATTAATATTGCTCTAAGAGTGGTATCAAATTTCTCATCAAACCCTCGTAAAAAAAGAATATTCCCTAAAATGTTACACTGTTCCTATAAATATATTTATAAGCTTAAGTCTACAGGTTACAGCGAACACATCATCACAAGTATGGCAAAGCTGCTACAACAAATTTAAAGCGCCCATATTATGCTCATTTTCAGGTTCATAATTGTATTTTGAGGTTGTACCAAAATAGGTTTAAATGGTTTCATTTTCAAAAAACATCTTATTTTTGGTGCACTGCACATTGCTGCAGATCCTCTTTTCACCCTGTTTGTTTGGGTCTTTGGTTTAGCTACAGAGTGAGACATCTCACTTATACTATCTTTGTTGGGAGTTGCACATGCTTAGTAACTAGTTAAGATCACATCAACTGTTTCTCCAACTTTGGTCAGTACAACGCAGGATTAGCTGGGAGACTTCTTCTAAACGAGGGCACACTTGTGGAATACCTGCAGAGCAGGAACATGGAAGTAGGTCTTTTGTAGATTATGGTGAACTAGTGTGTGTTGTAGTAGTGCTTTGCCTTTGAGAACGAGCTAGCATGCTAGTGCTAGCATGTGCTGCGGTTAGCAACCTCGTCTTGGCTAGTGAAGAAGAAAGCCGTGCAGATTCTGAACAGCTCACCCGGAGACTAAAGGCAGAGGACATTCAGAAACCCGTATCTCACTCAAAACAGCATGGATAGTTTTCTTTCTTCATAATATGGGCAATTTAAACTGGCACAATTCACTCTGTTCACAACAACAAAGATAGATAATCTGTCTTCTTTAGGGCTGCTGATGTGAGAAAACTAGAAAATATGTCAACAAACACTGGGAGACAAAGTTAATGGGGAACAACACAATAAGATAATGAGGGGAAAACAATCAGGAGAAGACTTTCCACATAATTCTGCATATTTTTGAATATCTGTCAATGTCTGTCTGAGCTCATTTGCTAACAAGTCCAAAAAAAGAGCTCTCTGTCCTCAAGAGCACCGTTGAAACGCAACATGAAATAGTGCAGGAGTGGCGCTCTGCTACATTGATTGGAGAAGTAATGATACATGATTATGTTTAGACAGGGAGCTGGCTGCTAGCTGAGCACGAGCACTGCTGGGCTTTTCACGCAAACTGCTGTCAACGTGTGGTTCTGTACACCGCTGATTGATTGAATATGAATTGGTGTTGGTTTGTCTCACTGAAAACTGCTTCTCTTTCTACGAAGCTGTCAGTGTCAGCCACGGCTCAGTGTTGGGGTGCAGAGCTCCACCAAACACCAGCTGCACTTCCTCTGACTCCCAAACTTCACAGCTAATCAGTGGAAAGCTGTCACTTATCTCATTGTAGTTTGCATAATGCAGGATTTCAGGAACAGGAGATTTCAGGTAATCTAAGGTGAGGTGAGCATACATTTGCTTGTGAAATAATGAGTGTTCATCTGCAGAGTGAGGCAATACACAGCAAAAAGTAATTAAGAACAATTCCATTTTAGTGGGCACAGACAGTTTCCGCAGAAGTCTTTTTCTTTCAGAATTATTCACAGGAGGCGTTATTGATGATTCGCCACATTCGGCAATTTTCCCACCATTCTCCTCCTCCATTATTCATCCACCTCTAGTTTTTAATCTCCTGTGAGCTGACTCAGAACTCCACTTCCATTTGCAGACTGTTCCTCCTCTGTGTCTGTAGCATTGATTAAATGGACCCCAGTGGGCCGGGGATTACGTTGGGGTCTATTTGAAATGGCATTTCTACAGTGTTTTTCCATTACTGAGCATACTATTGGAATTTAGATAAACTGGTTCTGGGTGGGCTTTGTTGATTTCTAAGTTTGTTCGGCTGGGTCACATGGGGTCTATTTGCTGCAATTGAAAAATTACTGGCTTTGGCACCTTTACTAATTCTCTATGTTCCAGCCTACAACACAGCCAATCGAGCTTCCACTGGAAGGCAGACGAGAGGAAAAGGGAATAGTGGAGGAAAAAAATGAATACACACAATTGTTTTTCATCAGCTGGGATCGAGCAGGGACACGATCAAACAGGACAAATTAGATATCAGAGGTCGGAGAGTGAGAGACGACGGCTCTTTCCACGGCTGCTTTTGTATTGTAAACACACAGTATCTGTTGTTTTAACTATAAGCAGCTCACTGCTGGTTGTTAATGAATGGCTGGCCCCCTTGAGCTTTAGGTGGAGACAGTCTCACTCTTTACAGCCACAGCAGGGCAGCGTGAAGTACATTGTGGTCATTGAAGGTGTTTTAGATCACTCTGTTTACTGAATGCAAATGTGTTCCATTCATTTCCTTCATGTTGCAGCTTTGCATACAGATGTGGAGAAACATCCAGAGATTGTTTTTTTCACATCCATTATTAACACGTGTCAATGTTCAGTATCTAGCAACCTGAGGACCTTTGACCTCTTCATCACATGTGACATTCCTCGACACGTGGCCAGGGAAGCAGTGTCTGCTGCACTATCCAACAGCTTCTCCACTCCCCCCCCCCCCCCCCCCCCCCCCCCCCCCCCCCCCCCCCCCCCCCCCCCCCCCCCCCCCCCCCCCACAGAGGAGGTAATTAGTGTCAGACTGTTTGGCTTCTTACTTTGGAGCTCCGGTGTGTAGTTTCGCGGTCATTCCAGCTAAAGGTCTAGATAGATAAGGGTTTCCTCATCCTGCACAACCTGCAAAAATGATGTGAGTCAGGCAGCAGCATCCTCAACTTCAGGTCTTACTCAAGCACAGTAATGATGATGCTGGCCGAGCAGATTGCTGCACAGGCCGCTCATGTGTTCCCCTGGGGCTAAATACAACCAGTATAACCACCAATTACCCTGAAATATGATGTATTTTAAGTTTTCATAATAGTGCACATATTTTTTTGTATTGGTCTACCCAGGGCACAGGGTGGATATTCTCAGTGATAAAAGTGTATATATCATTCATTTATTTATATTTTGCTTATTTTTTAAACGAAACAATACTGTGAAAATGCTTATAGCATGACACATAATAAGTCAGCATTATTTATTATCATTTCAAATTGTTTTATCATTCAACATTTCATTGTTTGTAGTAAAATAACTATTAACATCACAATTTACCATTTATCAGTGATGGTTATAATAAAGTGTCACCACATATTCTATCATTTAGCAGCTAAAGAGCCACTGTCTGTCATATCATAAAGATTAATTTGTATAGTTTGTTTGCCCCTTTACTGTAAGATTTCTTACGTCCTCCCCCAACAGTAGGAGCTGTGCATCAAACCAACATCAATTTCACCTGGAGACTCAGTGAGCATGACCTCACGGGCCTCAGCCTGGAGAAAAGAGCCGAGGGGTCGATCTGTTGGGTCGATGACTCTGGAAAATCTATTCATAATGAGGTTGTGGATATGCTGTGTGTGTGTGTGTGTGTGTGTGTGGGTGTCACGCCTTGAGAAAGCTTTTTTTTCTTGTTTGAGTGGATTAGCCGGACCAAACACTTGGGGGGATTGCAGGCTGGTACAACTTGAATGTATCAGAAATGACTCCACATCCAAATTTAAAGGTAGCTGTGATGATGATAAGCGCTTGTGACTGTCTTCCTCCTCCGAGCCCTCCTCTCCTCCTGTGCCCTGCGACAGGTTGTGACACACAGTGAGGATGAGGAGAAGCATGGTTGCTAAACAAACTGAAATTTGGGTGGGGGATTTATCTGGCATGAGGGCATGGGGACTATTACATCATGATGCAACCTGCTGTGTGCTTCAGTAGGTATAGTCCACATTCTTTCAGTGGAGGATCATTCACGCGTGGTACGTGAGCGCCTTCTAGTGTAAGAAAGACAAAGTGCAATAACTAAATTCCTCACTGCATACTTATTCTAAGCAGCTGTTGAGAACGAAGGCCATTCAGACTGGACAAATTACAGTTAAATGACAAATATGTGTACTCCAAAAAGCGTGCTTGCATAGTCAATCCACTTGATTTTCAAACATTTCTGGTAATGTAAAAGTTTGCAATGCAACGCACATAATAAAATGGAAGAAATAGAGGAGCAATTCACATCTGCAAAACAATAAAAAATAAACTGCGGAAGGTGATGATGAGGATGATGAGGATGATGATGATGATGATGATGATTGTACAGTTGTAGGAAAATCTCAGAAAACATAAAAGAATGATCTTGTTGTAAAACAGGTTTGCTTTTTCTGTGACATTTCATTGGCCAATTGATCAGCGCCATATATGTTATATTGCATTATTGAGCATACAAACATCATTCATAACTACCATTTAATAGATAGAAGGTTTATTTGAAAACATAAAAAGGCTTTACAAAATATACAGTACATAACTATTAGAATCTTATAATAAAAATTAATAACATTTATCATAGACGCTCGAAGTGCTTCATGTGTAGCCCCCACCTGGGTGATGCACGGCAGTCTTACGACACCAGACATTCACCACAAATCAAAGCACCCAGAGAAAACCCACGCAGACACAGGAAGAACATGAAAACTCCACAAAGAAAGGCCCGGCACGATCAGGTTTCAGACCAGGTACCTTCTGGCTGTGAGGCCACAGTGGTAACCCCTGGGCTACCATGCTACTTAGTAGGAGCAATCAATAAAACTTATTAACCATTAAAGGATTAGTTTGAAATTTTTGAGAAGAAACATGTATTTGCTTTCTTGCTGGGAGTCGGATGAGACGTTTGTTACCACTGTTGACATCTGTATGGTGTGAAAATACAGGAGCTCGTTAGCTTAGCTTAGCATAATAATGAAAAGACCACGAGTGAAAGGGTTAAAATTTGAGATTTTGTCTCTTTTTTAACGAGTCAACCACAAGCTCAAAATAGAGCCTCCGGTGCCTTGTCCCAAGAGAAGTGGGCTTGTAAACAAAGCTGTCATGCTACTGTGATGCTGTAGTACATTCAGGAGAAAGTTAGTGCACTGAATGTTAGAAGAAGATGCTAAAAAGTGATCCTTTCTTGTATTTCATAGCAAGTGAGGTAAGTAAAACAACATAGGCCAAAACTATGAACGACATTTATGTCAACATTTCACAGAATAAATAGTTTCTCTGAGGTTGACTAATAAAACTAATAGATGTGTTCTGACGAGGCGCTCTGAGTCATGCAACAAGCAGGCGTAATATCGCCTGTCACATTTTTATTGTAAAGGCCTCCATGCTCACCTGAGCATGCTTGCTTCACTGAGTTCATGCTTCCATCTGTTGATTTTTTACTTGATTTGGTCTCTCTCTGTGTACATCCTAATTTCTTGATTTTCTTTCCTACACAGTGATTAATTATTAGCCTGTTTATAACTGAAGAATGCCCGTAAGTGCTTACCCTCCCAGTGTTTGCCATTGTTTCTGGCACCCATACTCTTCTGTAAACTGTAGTTGAATCTAAAAAAATCCTATACCCAAGTTTGGAGAGGCAGTAGCACACCAGAGTGTGAGAGCTGCTCTTTTCTTAAAGTCAGTGACAGGAAGTCTAACAACCTCTGCAAAATAGGGGATAAACATTAATATGGATTACACCAGTTTGAGCTGAGGAGGACAGATAGCTGAACTGCACCATGCCGCACTGCAGTCAGTTAACTGTGTATGCCCTGCATGACTCTGAGGTCATCCTGGAATCTTCCTGTTCACTGTCATGCAGTGTTTTTCTGTTTTTTCTTTTAAATCTTTCTGCCAACCATAAGCCTGTCATGATTTTATACAACTCCAGCAGTGTTGCACACTGTCAGACTAGTAGTTTATCAGCATGATATAGAACTCATGACCAAAATATAAATGTTCTTGCTTTTAAAATAAAACCATGTAAAGAAACCATGGCAGCAGCATTGTCTTTTTTAGCTTGATTATAATAAGTTGTGTTTGTGATACGGGTTCAAATTGAGTTTTGAGAAGTTTATGCGAGCACAAGGGATATTGAATTTTGTCACGTAAACAGAAGGAAGTGGTCCTTTGAGAGCTGTTAAAGTATACAATCACATCCGCAGTTAATAAACATAAATGACAATTATTTGTGATACTGGCCGCTCAGTCTGCCCGTTGTTCTTGTTGGGTAAAAGAAAAACCCTTAGCACTGCCTCAAGCACACTGCTTATTAACAGCCTCACAACAGCACTTTTCACATGTTCATGTGTTCTTCTGTGTCCTCTCTAGAATAAAAAAAGAAATGGAGCTACATTTAAGGGAAATACAGAGAATGTAACATATAAGTTTTCCATTGGGTATATGCTGTATGGGTTCTTTTAACTTCTTCTGATGGCATCCACATTAACTGATGTAACACTTGAAAATTGCTGACAATTTATGCAGCCTGTTTTATGCTGCCACAAACCCGGGGTATCCATTAGTCAACCAGACACTGTCACTGGGCTCTTTAGTTTAGTCTATAAAGACCATCAGACAACTTCAGCTCATGCACAACGCTGCTGCCAGAGTTCCAATAAGAACCAAGAGATCTGAGAGCATTTACTCTTGTTAGCTTTCAGTTACTATTCTATTAATGTTCTTTTAGTTGTGTCTATGAACAGCACATGGAATTGTCTCTGCGTTTGAGACGTGCTAAATAAATGAAGTTAACTTGCCTATAAACCATCAGAAAATACTGCTTGTCAAAATTTCCCAAAAGCCAATTTGACATCTTTAGGTTGGTTCTGGGAGAAGCCGGAACTAGAGAATGTTTGTTTACTTGATAAATGACTTAAACTACAAAGGGATTTTTTAAAATCTAGTAATATTCTGTCTGTCACTAAATCAACTAATTACCTAACTAACCAGCTGTAATGAAATACTTTCACCAAACCAAACTTATGTATTTACGTACAAGACATGTTTTCACATTCATGTTCCTTTTCACATCCATCGTATCTAAAATCAATGTGTAACAGTCTAAAGTTAGCAAAAGCAGCACTGACAACCAGTAAAAAAAAAATCAGAATGCTGCTTTGCTAAAGTCTATGTATCCTGCTACAATATGTAAATATGATAAAAAATTATGTGTTTCCAACGTAGCAGTATTAAAACTACTGTTGCTTTTTTATTTCTTCATTTTATTAAAAGGGTTTAGGTAATATGATAAGGATGCAATTATGACAATGGGGAATGGCACACAGTTACTTACTCCTATGTTGGAATTCAGTGGAATTCATGTAAACCATGAAAATACTATAAATGAATGGATTAGCTGGGGTTTGGTTTAAAGCTCTAAAGTGCGGTGCTTGGATGAGAGCTGTGGAGCTTTTAAGAGACTGCAATTGCATCCCAGGAAAATGCAAAAAGAGAACAGTAGAGGAAGACTGCAGGAGCTGTTCGTTCATAACCAATGCAACGTGCTTCGTTCATTTTGGACAGAGTTCACCGTTTTAAGACAAATTATGAGAAAGCGTGTTCCCATGAGAACAAAACATAGATCAGAAAGATATGATATGATAATGGGATATGATTCCTTCATGCAGCCTCAGCAGGTGCCTGAGAAAAGCTGTAAATAATTAAAATAAATCCTCCTGATTTCTGTTCATATATGACACTGCAACCAAAACAGTGCTGGCATTGAGGAAACGTCACACCCTGCGCCTACATTGGCTCCTCTACGACCCTGTCACCTAGAATATGATGGTTTGCCTTGATGCTCTTCAGGATAATACGTTTCATGTTGAGGGGATTTCTGGGAAGTGGAAGGTATATAACTTTTAACATGAGCAGGAAACCCCTTCCAGGCTACACATGTGTTTCCTGGACAGGGCCAACACTGAATTGTTGGCCCTGATTTTACTTACATGATTTTGCAATCATGTAAGTTTATTGATTTTATTTACATGATTTACCCTTTAAATGGTCCACCATTTTATATATTTAGAAAGCTTAAATAATAACACACTTCAATGACAAATAAACTCAGTCAATCTGATGCAGATGCACAATTAATGCTGGACTGTTGGAGCCCCGGCATTGGGATTAAAAGTGGTGATTGAGTTAGACACCACTGTGGAGCAAGGCAGAAAAATGGGGAGGTAGGTGGTGCAAGACACAGTCATACAGACGTGTGCAGCCAAGCAAAACTGGGAATTTTCTGCCCTCTGACAGAAGCTCCGTTGATGATTTATTGTGCACACAACTCCCTGTTTCCGTCCTTGCTTGTCTGCGTAGGATGTGTCTCATTGGGTTCATCTATTAGCTGAGCAATCCTCAATATCACCTCAGTTCTCTTCTGTACACATGCATAAACGTAAAAAGGGCCTGGTGTCCCGTATAGGGGAAATACTCATCTGAATCCTAATATTCAAACATAATATCCTACATGTTGACAAAAATGCTATACGTTTACTGCAGGAAGACAAGGTGAATAACATGAATAATTGAAAGAAAACAAACGTGTTCACATATTGGGACGTATTTATTCTATACACTGATTTTTATTCTCTGGCAACAAGTGACTGCAGATATGATGAATTGTAAATGAGACTATGCTGATTATGCAGTGCAGATTAGATTAGGCTGGATCTAATTGTTTCAAATTATGAAAAGAACAACAAAACACATAGTAAATCATGTACCCTGGTATAGATAATAACTGTAGTTTGAAGTTATTTTATCACCAGTTTAGGAAAAGGAGAAATGGAGGTTGCCAAGGGGATGCAGGGTTGCTGGTTTGATTCCTGGTCAGTATTTGGAGCATACATACCAACTTTGCTAACTGTTGTCAATTCATACAGTTCAAACACAACCCTCTTGAACATTTGAATTTAGTCTGTCACCCCAGCGAGGGCACATACGCAAAGTAGTCCGGCAAAACAGTTAGACCTGGCTAAACCTTTGCTGCAACACAATGTCATCCTGCAAGGTGCTACATTGGCCAATCAAATACATGCAAGCAAACATTCCTTGATAATTACTGTGTAGCATGAATACCATGTTTCTCCTGTTTAATTTAATTGTTTTGCGACAAAAGAGTAAAAAAAAAGTTGCTTCTATGAAACGCAGCCCTCTGTGCTGTTTTAACACAGGGCTAATATCAGGGCACATTCAACAACTCAACCATGGGTTACAGAATCAAAGCATTCTCAACCTTCATATTGCTGCAGATCTCAAGGTGGAAAGTGTTTGTGTGTGTGTGTGTGTGTGTGTGTGTGTGTGTGTGTGTGTGTTTGTGTGTGTGTGAAAGAGTAAAAAAGGTTAAAGAAGTTGTATTTGAGAAGAGAGACATTAAGAAGGGGGCTAATGGTGGAGTCTGGAATAAACAAGATGATGTGATGTGAGGAGAGAGAGAGAGAGAGAGAGAGAAAGAGGGGTGGGCTGAACGCCAGCGCTTAAGTACTGAGTTAAAGCAGCTGTGACACACTGAAGCACCAAAGCAGTCAAGAAATAGTGCCAGAAAACTAAGTCCAGGATGCAAATTGCATTCATCTCAAGCCCCCAAGGAGCCAACAAACTGCAGGTGAGTTTTTTTTGTTCATGACATAAAGTTATCTTAACATCTCTGTTGCATGTTGAATGGATATACAAATCCAGTGAGCGAATTCAAACAAAGTCTATCATGAGTTTGTATTCTGCAGAACATAATGCCAAAAAGGACAGTGATATCTTGGACTACATTTTAAGAGCTATCAAATATACAGTCTATTAGATAGATATTACAGAAAATTATATAAGGCCTTTTTTCTCTTTCTACAGCTATGAGAAGATGACAAGTTGTCAAACATCTGAATTTTGCTGCAATGCTGATAATTCATTCCATTTTTTTTAAAACTGATTAGAATGCTTTTTGTTTAAATGTTGCTTCAACTTATATGAATAGTTTCTCTGCTAGCTGCTATTGACAAGAGCTAAGTACAGCTAACAACAGTCTGTGGCCAATAAAAATTAGGATATTAAAATTTGGAGAGTTTTGCAAATAATAGACCCAGTAGTGATAAGCTTCCCTTTCATATTCCAACAAACCAGATCATTTAGTGTTTAATTGAAAAAAAATCTCAAAGGGGTCTTAAAGGGGTATTCAGGTAATTTAGCGTTGCACTTCGATAAATTCGAGGGACCCACAAGACAGAATTTAAAAAAGAATGATCAAAATCATGGCCAATTTTTCTGACTTTTAGTCAATAGTATGGGTCAAGCTCCAACACAGCTCGATCTTACACCCCCCCCCCCCCCCCCCCAAACTATGAAAAAGCTCGATCCAGAGCCGCCGAAGACTTTGACAAAAAATTTTTCCACGGGCTGAGTAGTAATCCTTGTGATGAGTAAACTGCACGTCCTGTATAAAATTGGTGATTCAACTTTTCCCCTCTTTCCATTAGGTTTAAAATCCAAGTAACCACCCTGCCGATCAGCAACATGCTGGGGATAAACTGCTCCCGCTCTGCTCTTTTTACAACAAATGCCACAGTTTTCAGTGGCGTGGGCTGCCCCAAGGCTGCTGTGGTGTGTGGAATGAATATCTCCTGGGTGTTGGCTCACAGTACTGCACAAGATCTAGATGACATGTGCTTGAGTGAGGAGGAGTACCTGTCCAAACAGTTGGGGCTTCCAAGGTCCCCTGCATTCCTTCCTGTCTCTGTCATCTACCTCACCATCTTTATGGTGGGTGTACTGGGCAATTCTCTGACCTGCAGTGTCATTTTGCGCCACAGGGTGATGCAGACGCGCACCAACTACTACTTGCTGAGCCTGGCGGCGTCTGACCTGCTGGTGCTGCTCCTGGGCATGCCATTAGAGCTCTATGAGATGTGGCAGAACTACCCCTTCCTGCTGGGGGAGGAGGGTTGCTACTTCAGAACATTCCTGTTTGAAACCGTCTGCTTCGCTTCCATCCTCAATGTCACGGCTCTCAGTGTGGAGCGCTACGTGGCAATTGTGCATCCCCTCAAAGTCAAACACATGACCACACGTGCTCACGTCAAGAGGGTCATCTTAATGCTGTGGGTGGTGTCCATGCTGTGTGCTGTGCCAAACACTAGTCTGCATGGCATTGAGGTGGTGCTGCCTCCAAAGTTTGGACGACAGTTTCCCCAATCTGCTATCTGCCGTACGTATAGATTTATTAATTTTGATTTGATTTCTGATATTTATAAGGGTCTACAGCCATCTTAGGAGCTTTGTAAGGCCACAGGCTGCATCAGCATGATGGCCCAATGATTAGCACTGTGGCTTCACAGCAAGAAGGTTCTGGGTTCGTTCCGGGCCTTTCTGTGTGGAGTTTGCATGTTCTCCCCATGTTTGCGTGGGTTTCTTCCGGTTTCTCCTACCATCAAAAAACATGTAATAGGTTCTCCAGTCAGTGCCCTTGATCAAGGCACTGGCTCAGATCTGGAGTTGGTCCCCAGTAATTGTAAATGGCTGCCTACTGCTCTATTGAGGGATGGGTTAAATACAGAGAACGAATTTCGCTACATGTACTGTCTGTGTATGTGACAATAAAAGTACCTTTAAAACCCTAACCCAATTACAACGCTAACATGCAGATCTCAAGCAAAATGACTACTACATGTATGTTTACCATCTTAGTTAGTATGCTAACAGCACAAAGTACAGCTGAGGCTGATGTGAATATCATTTGTTTTGTAGTATTTACAAAATACAAAAAAAAAGTATTTGTTAATAATTTAAAGTGTTAGACAAATTAAAATTTTAAACTGATGTCAATCAATAGTTAAGATAGTCAACATATTACCGTCTGGACCAAGATGGTGGACCAACTGCCATCCCTAGAGCCATGCTGCTAGCATTAGCTTAAAAGGGCTAATAGGTTTACATGGGATCATGATCTGACTGACAAACCTATTTGTTATTTCTCCATCCTCAGATGTGATTAAGCCTATCTGGATGTACAACCTGATCATCCTGATTTCCACACTGGCCTTCTTCCTGCTCCCCATGCTGATAATTAGCATTCTCTACCTGCTCATTGGCTTGCAGCTGTACAGGGAAAAGATGATAACAGTGGTGGACACCGGCTGTAGCTTTGGACCGGAAGGTTTGTCCAGGTCCCACAGCAAACGCAACCTGCAAGTCACCAAAATGATGTGTGGGTTAAATTTATAGTCTATAGTGTGTGTGTGTGTGTGTGTGTGTGTGTGTGTGTGTGTGTGTGTTCACACTCATTGTGCCCACATACATTTGTTATCATTTTTAGGCATTTTTAGTTTTCAACTTGCCTGTCTCAGCTTTGTCTTGCCATCTGTCATTTTGAGGGGATTTGATTTGCGTTATGATTGTCTATGTGTCTAGGAATATCATGGGTGTATTCAACATGTTGTCAATCTAGCCGTCCAGTTGACTAACTGTCCATCTGGCCTGTCCAGGTGTGCTGGTGGTTGTGTTTGGCCTTTGCTGGGCTCCCTTCCACGTGGACCGCTTGATGTGGAGCTACATTGACCCCTCGTTCGAGGAGCATCATCAGGTCTTCGGGTACGTCCACATCGTCTCTGGAGTCCTCTTCTACCTAAGCTCTGCCGTCAACCCTATCCTATACAACCTCATGTCAACCAGGTTCAGAAAAATGTTCAGTCGCAGTACTTGTTTATGTAACAACTGGCCGGTGCGCTCCAGCATACGGTTGACCCAACGCAGCACGTTGAGCGAGAAAATGCCCAACAGTATCTAGTCGGGGCCAAAGGAAGTCCAATAACATCGTACACGGATGGGTGACACATTAAGGAAAAACATTAGTGGAGAATGTGACCAATTGATGGAACGAGGAGTCACTGAATGGTTTGTTAAGCCGGAAAAATGGTGTGGATTGTATCCTATGGCCTACACAGTTGCCAGATCTCATTCCAGCACCATCACCGACACACCCAATGAGGGAATTTTCTTTTGAAAAATGTTGTAGAAGAAGAAATGCATAATGGCTCCTGTCTAGGAATGAAATGAAAGACGATTAAGGGAAGAAGAGGAAAAAACACAAGGTTATTGTTTGTATGTGGCAAAGCTGATTAGATGTGCCTTGCAAGTATTTCTTTGATAACTGTGTTGTGTACTTACCTATACAATGTAAAATGTTAGTAAGTCTACATGCAGTTTAAAGCTTAATTAACAGAAGTATTTTGCTTTAGAAATGGTTACTGCCAGGATTAAATGATCAGCTGCATCCATTGATTTCCCGGATAGTTTTTTTGTTTCATGTGTTGAATTATTGCTTTAATGTTTTTGTAAATTTCATTGAAAACAGTACCTGTATGTGTGGCAAGTAAATGTGTATCAGTTCTTTTATTAATGCACAGGACTTGATGCAGTACTCTCTACTATTTAATAAAAGCATGTGTGTTTTTTAGCTTGGACCCTTGGAATGGTACATATGATTAAATGACCTGCTTTTGAACACCAGTGCTGCTGGTAAGAATTACTGTTCTTATTGTTGGTTTAGCTTGGAAGCAAATGTGCATAAAATGAGTCTTGTTTTCATGTTCTGCTATAGGACAACCAGCTCCAGGACTTCTGTATAAGTATTGTGGCCAAAGTGCTGCTAGGCAACAACACAACTTATTTATGAGTAACTGAGTCTGCCAAGAGCCACAGAAACCTTTCCACTCAACTGTCTTATCTCAACTTTGGGTGACATACAGTATAGTGCAAGGGAAAAACTAATTTGTAAATCTAGAGATGATAATAATAAAGGTTAGAGGGGAAAGAATATGTAACTTGGTCAGTAATATTGAAATGATGATTGACACAAAGCAGAAAGCCAGAAGACAAAGCTGAGCTACAGTGACTCATGGATATGGACCAATTACATTGCTATAACTGTAATGTTATCAGTGTGCCACACCAACGCTATTGAACAGCAATCTAGTCTAAACTGCTATCAACATAACAGAATACACTGTTTACCCATCAGCTCCGTGAATTGTCGATTTTAAAAGGCCACATCTACTATCGTCAAATAACGATATTCATTTATGAGTGCCAAGGTTATTATTATCACCCGTGGCACTTTGAGATGACAACATGACAACAAGCTAGTATCATTTCACTAAAACCTCTGTGTGCAGAGTGTGGGTGCTGTGAATTTAAAGCACAAATCAACCCAAATGAGAAAATGATGTGTTTCATTTTGACTTTCACCCAAACACACGACATGTTGAAAAGCATAAAATCCCAGAATAGGAAACAGTAAATGTGATGCTCAGTAGGAGTTGTATGGGAGATGAGTTGCAAAGATTTTTACTTGTTTTCATCTGTTCAACTCAAAGTCAACCCTAGTTTTTAATGTCATCAACCTGACATGTTTTGTAGAGGGGTACAAATTTACAAAATTAAATAAAAAGAAAATGTTTAAAAAACAACCCAACAATGTAGACTACCTGTATTAAAGCAACACTAGATAACTTTTCCCACTTTGGTCCCCCTACAGGTTGGAAGCGGAATTGTCCCTTACATTCCATTGTCCATGTTATTTGAACCGTAGACTGTGTATTAATGGACAAAGCCTCCATTTTGGTAAAGTGCTGCAAATGTGGAAGTGCCTTAAACCTGCATTCTATCTGAATTCCAGCAGGGGGTGACACGTGCGGTTGCAAAAAGAGGTCAGTTTCTGTAGAAGTTTATGAGAAAGTGACCCACTTCTCACTTGATTTATCACCTCAGTAAACATTTTCATATGAGTTTATGGTCTCAATCACAGAATGATGTTAATTTTTTTAAATTATAGTCTTGTTGATTATAAAAATAAATAAAATAAAATAAAGCAGGGGGTGTTTCATGGCGTGGTTATGATGTGATTGCCAGTGAAAGTAGGTTACGTAACTAAGAGTGTAAGGGCTCCTCCCTCACTCCTAACTCTCGTCTAAAATCGTCACATTCGGAATCGGGATGGCTCCGTCCGTAACGGCAAAACTCAAAGACAAAAAACATATTTCCACAAACCAATGGGTGACGTCACACATGCTCTGTCCACTGATTTTAGTCAATGATTCGAACTGCAGATCCGCTACCCAACCTGTATGTAATGGACAATTCCGCTTCCAACCTGTAAGAAGGATTTGGGGGTGGGAGGGTTAGTGCACGGAAGCACAGAAGGGAGGGGAGGGGATGAGGAGGAGGGAGGGTAAAGCTAGTCAAATACTAGTCACTAGCTAGTGTACAAGAAGTAACGTCACCCAACATTGCTTAGAGCACCTTTAATATGAGTTCATCAGCCTGCCTATGGTCCCCCAGTGGCTAGTAATGACAATCGATGTAAACCAAGCCCTGGGTATCCTGCTCTGCCTTTGAGTACATGAAAGCTCAGATGGGCCGCTCTGGATCTGGTTACCTTCCCTTTAACGGCTTTGCACGCCCAAAGGGCAGTTGGTCAAGGCCACACCCCACCTTGCCCGCCCTCCCACTCTCTTCTCCTCAAAAGCTACAGACTAGAAATGGCACATACTAAGGAAAGCTCATTGTAGGACTGGCTCTGGTAGCTGTAATTCTGCACCAAGGCTAAATTTTGGGAAAGAAACTTATGATATGGTATGGTATGATATGGAGGACCGCTAAGGTCTATATAAAAGCATCCAAAGAGATCTTTAATTTATTGTTATAAGACATGCATATGGAATAAGATGCATCCATGTCAACAATATCATCACTACAAGATCAGTTTATGTTAAGAAAGGTTGCATTTCTTGTTTTTTCCCCCCTCAATCTAATAAGAACTGTTTTACTCTTCATCCTGAACAGCATGTGAAGGCAAAAAGTCAATATGATAGGAACTTAAAACAATTTTAAGTGCCAATTTTAAGTGCCAAGTGCCAACCTTAAACCAGTAATTTACACTATATTCACACTAGTCAAACTGTGATATTCTTATTCCCTGTAACCATACCAACTGGTTTCAACAAATTAGAACAATAAAAGCAAAACCTTGCGAGACATATACATCTTTCCCTCGTAATGAACTAACACAACAAAAGGGCCCATAGCATAAAGGTTTTATATTGTAATTTGTGAAATGGTGTTATGTGTGTTGTTACCCAAATGGGGTTGTTTTTATCCACTAGTGAGGGTGCAGTTAATTAGGTTGGGTAGAAGTATTTATTTATTTTTTGTGCGTAATTACATCAGTGCTTAGTAAAACCAGTTACAACTGTGGTTTATGCCAGTCCCTGCAAATACAAGCATGTAATACTGTACATGTCTTTTTTGTTTCCCATTTTGGTTTGAAGAACACAAGTTTCGTTAATCAAATGATTTTATTGTCATCAATATATTGACACCTCCATCATGTGCAGCTTTGATTAAATTATTGTAAAAGTCAATGATGCATCATGGTAGCTGGGCAGTAAATAACAATAGTTTAAAGTGTGGCTATACTTAATTATGAATTACACTTTAATGCGAGTGATTGTGGGCGGATGTTTACTTTTGAGTAAAGAATAATAATCATACAAGTCCGTTTAGGCAACATATGTGTTGTTCAGGTGTTACAGATAAATTACAGCTGGAGGAACCGTAAATGGATAAAGAAATTGTAATACAAGTATCAGAACAGAAAATGGTTTGGTATGAAAAGAGGGCTTTTAAGAAAGAAGTCCTCGGAGTTCCTCTTAAAGAACAGCAGGTGTTGTGGAATCAGTTGTTGAAACATTTATGAGAAACAAGGCATCTTTTGTGGAATATACAATTTAATTATCACAAACAAATACAACCCTCAAAAAAAAAAAAATACAAAAGTAGCATAAAAACCTTTATGCTTACTAAGTAGGCACCACAGTTCATAATATAATATTAACTTTTGAATGTCTGAATATTCAGTAAAAGAAACTGCCAGTGGAGAACAAAACATCCTCAGCAAGAAAGGCATTTTAGGCTTCAAAGGTTTTTGGGACAGTACTTTCTCTCAAACCGGGCTACGTCAAACTTCCGCAGGCAGCCTTTGTAGTTCATGTAGCGGATCTTTCCGAAAACAGCTCTCTCTCCCCAGCCCTGATCATGGATGCCACAAATAGACCACATACAACCTACATGAGGGACACACAGTGGGAGAGGACATAAATGTGTGAGAAAGTGAAATTCAGTAAGTCTGTGCCACACTGACACGCCTCTTAAACCAAAGAGCTTCTCGTATTGGCAACAACCCACGATGTAGTTAAAGTGCTCATATTATGCTTTTTCCCCTTTCCTTTTATTGTGTTATATATATTTTCACTTTTTTTGTGCATGTTATAGGTATTTATAAAGTGATAATGCCCAAAGTCTACGCCAAAGGGTCTTACCTTCTCCAACAGAAAACACTGCTCAAACTGCTCCAAACAGCTCTATTGTAGTCCATCATTTACGTCTGTGACAAACGTTTGTCACTTTGTAACACACGTTATAATGCTCGCCTAGCTGCTAGCATGGCTAGTAGTCCTTACCTAGCTACTAGTCCTTACCTAGCTGCTAGCATGGCTACTAGTCCTTACCTAGCTGCTAGCATGGCTACTAGTCCTTACCTAGCTGCTAGCATGGCTACTAGTCCTTACCTAGCTGCTAGCATGGCTGGTAGTCCTTACCTAGCTGCTGCTAACATGTTTGGTGAAAAGAGGAGCTGCAGCAATGGGCAGTACAAGAAAAATATGGTGTTTTTTGAAAATGAAACCATGTTAACCTATTCTGATATAACCTATATATACAAATTTGAACCAGAAAATTAGCATAATATGATCCCTTAAAGAAAAATTGTTTTTTAATGAAAGGTCCATTTATAGACAATATTAATGTTATACTATTTGAAAACATTAGATGTTCAGCTTTTGGGCGACTCTGACCTGCAGCCCTTTGCTGCATGTCATTCCTCCTCTCTCACCCCTTCCATATTTTCAGCTGTCCTATCAAAATTAAGGCCCAAAAATATAATCTTTAAAAAAAAGCTCGTCAGCTTTCAGAATATGTAACCCAAATGCATGTTGTCCAAACTGTTCAGACAACAAAGTTATACAAATACAAACTTCGTAATTATAAGAGAAAAGTTTTTATCATAAGATCCGGGATTAGGTTCTTGTTAGTCTCATGCTTGGTATTGATAGAAACTAAAATTCAAAAACTACACTAGATTTTATTCTGGGGGAGGATACCTTTATCTTTTACATGTTTGCTTTATTGCATCTCCATTTACTCTGGAATGGTAATAGAAATAAGTTTAGTTACATAAGCACAATACATTCATATTCCTTAAATACTTATCTACTTCTACTTCAAATGAGACCAGTTGTATGCATGTAGGTGTTATGATTGAGCAGTCTTCCTGGTTAATTTGGGGTCTGTTGTTTTAGCAGTTTTTTTCCCCCAAGCAATAAGGGGCATAAGGTTAATCTTTGTCCTCACCAACAAAGCCATTGGGGTCCTGGCCATCCAGCTCATAGCGATCATTTAGGTACAGAGCGATTGAGAGTGCCTCCTCAGGTGAAGAAGTCCACTCCAGAATCTTTTTGGCCCAGTACATCCTCAAGAAACCATGCATCTTCCCCTCAGTGACCATCTGGTTCTAATAGAGATAACATGAAATTAACAGCAGTTAGGAACAACACGGACCGACGAGCAAATGTTATCAGAAACATTTGAATAAGAAGTTACCTGAGCACCGTTCCAGAGCTTGTCATGCGTCTCTGCTTTCTCCAGCTGTTCACGTGTGTAGAGATACGGTCTCTTGTCTTTGGCATGATCTTTCAAGGTCTTCTGAGCCCACTCATACGCGCCTGAGTAACACACACACACACACACACACACACACACACACACACACACACACACACACACACACACACACACACACACACACACACACACACACACACACACACACACACACACACACACACACACACACACACACACACACACACACACACACACACACACACACACACACACACACACACACACACACACACACACACACACACACACACACATAAATAAATAAATAAATAAATAAATAAAAAAAGACAACATCCGGAGCTGAATCGTTTCAAACATGCTGTAAAGACTATTAATTTAGACCTTTCGGTCAGGTAGAGATGGTCCGATACCATTTTTTTGTTTCCCAAAACCAATTCTGATGCCTAAACTTGTGTATCAGCCGATAACAAGTACTGATCCAATACCAGGGTGTCATATATCTTATTATCTTTTAACAGCTGTGTACTACAATCTCTGTATGGATGTGATATGATTGCTATCTTTGTTGTCGGTCTAGCTCAGCTTAAACTCTTTGTGAAATATGAACACACACAAACAGAACTTTCTGTTAAGTCATTATATCCGCATTACTGTTAATTATTTATCAAAAATCTCATTGAGTATAACACATAACATTTTGTGAAAAGGACTTATAGTCAACACTACAATATTGTTGCGGTATCGATATCCAGGTATTTGACCAAAAATATCGTAACATTTGATTTTCTCCATATTGCCCAGCCCTAGTCTTGACTCCTCAGCCTGCCAGAACTGACGCTGACGCTCAATATAATTCCTTTTACTGCCACTAATAGGACACTCATCACACCAGAGTGAACAGGATGCAATGTAATAAGATCTAAACTGACCCTCCAAGCAGTCGTATTTCTTGTTGTAGAAGCAAAAGTTGTCGGTCAGCTCCCTGCGCACCACCAGCTCCTCAATGAAGGAGGAGACAGAAACACCTGAAGACTTGCCACGGTGCTGAACCTGCAGTGCCACACGCTGGGCTGACAGGTGGCCTGATGGGAGGAAGCAGAAATGGTCAAAGGGGATAGAGACAGATGAAGATGGACAGAATGAGGAGGCAATGGTAAAATGGTCAGAGTTGGTATGAGTAATTTTTAAAGCTAATCTATTCTGTGATCTGGTGTCTCAACAAAGGATGTTAAACATCTTGGCAGTTTAAATAGGAAGCCCTTGTAAATGTGCTGATGCCTTCTGTATCTCTGTGATAACCATCCAACTTTTTATATAACTCAGTGGTGAGTTGGCGTTCTTACAATCTTAAGTAATTAATCAAATGGCACAATTGTATACGGTTTTTATTTTTGTTTTGAACAAAAGGAGAAACAAGCTCCGTTCTAATAGAAGAATCTAGTTTGAATTTTTTGTTCTTGAGCGTGAGTATCGTCTACTATCAAATGTTTTAAGTATGTATGTATTTAACATTCTGTCTTGTTCAGCACTTAAAGCTCTTAATGTCAAATGTATTTATAAAGCACATTTAAGTATTTATAATGCTGTACTGCAGGGCTTTAAATAACAAATTCTACTTGGCCAAATTGGAAAACCAGAAAACTTAAAATGGTCTTCCCATTTTCAGCAGCCTATTAGCTTGTTTAGAACCTGTCTGTGTGTGTGTGTGTGTGTGTGTGTGTGTGTGTGTGTGTGTGTGTGTGTGTTTGTTTCTCTGGCTTAGAATTAACTGACAAATGTGTTGATAAGTGCGTAATAAAAGAAACACAATCACAAACATTAGCAACACTAGGTTGTTTCTAAGTGGCATAGTGGATGGCAGGTGCAGACAAGAAGTGCCCTGAAGCCCTGAAGCCCTGGAAAACATGACGCGCTTCCTTTCAGCATCCATGGCAACCGATTGAGCTGTTCAGACAGACCTGGATGGCTTGCGATTTGCAGCAACATTTCAGCGTCTGGTTTTGTTTTATTTTGCGTGCTGCGAGCAAATCTGCCAAGACAACATACTCATAATCTATTATAAACGAACAATAACGGTTAGCCTATATTATCTGGTTATGCTGGGCCACTCGGAGGTTGTTTATGGGTTGGTTGTTGCCCATGGGCCAGCAATTAAAAGCCAATTGTTACACATGTAACAATGCTGTTGCATGTGTAGATTTGGTCAATTTGGATTTATTCTGATTTGTGTACATTTTCTTCTTTTCAGCTGCTGTAGCACATTCATTTCCAGAGGTCTGAATATTGATCCTTGTGGGGCACTTATCAGTCATTTGGGGACTTGATTTTAAACTATTGACAACAACAAAAGAAAGTTAAAGTAGTTATTGTACTATGACAAGGCCTAACGCTTGACAGGTCACAAACATGGAAGGAAATAGGACATAGGTGACAAAACAGTAAATTAGAGCTAATATAAAGTTGCTGGAGAGTTTTACAAACCCTTCTTCCTCCTCCCCCCCCCCAAAGACATGCATTTAATTCACACTCATTTGTTTTATGTGCTACTGACCAAAGCGGATCCAGGGGGACAACTGGCTGAGGGCAGCAGCATTTGGGTCATTGCGTTGGGTGTCAAACAGTTTAAGGCGTACATCAATGAAGGACTCCAACATGGCCATCCCTCCATTGGTGCCTGGTTTCGCCCACTCCGGCTCGCCAACTGACCGGTCAACCTGCAGGGAGACCAGGATTTTGTCCCAGTCTATTTGCTGTAATGTGAAGGTGGGAGAAAAGAGGGAGAAAAAAAACAATCGTGAACTAAAATATACACTCTGGTTTTGTAGAAAACTGCAAATTTCAATAGAGGTGACGTTGTGGGCCTTTCATGTTGGTAATGAGGAGGCTCAAACTAGTAAATGGCATATCAATCAAAGCACTGCAGTGAAAGCCACAACCCTGCAGGTTTAATATCTAGTGTTGGAAAGGAAATGTACACTTTTGGCTACTTTTTACATCACTCGTCAATAAATAAAGTTTAGAAGTGAGGAGCCTCTGAAGGTTGAGAGGACATGCTTTATTGTAGCAATCTGACTTCCAAACTCTCCATCAATGATCTCCCCAACAACTTACTTTCCTTGTAGGGATATATGAAAACATTTCCAAAGCAATGAATATTTTTACAAAAAGATTAATTACGTTCATGTCGTCTTAACTGAGCCAAATTTCCTTGAATGTGAAATAAAAATGCATGACCTTTTTTTTTTTTTTTTACAAAAGCATGTTAACTTGTATTCCCAACAATCTGAAAGGGCCCTACACCATGACTGCAGCACTTACTTTGGCGGCTCCAGTAGCTGTGTACGGGTGTTTCTCTACCAGAGGAAACTCTGTGAGGAACTCCGGCAAAAGCTTGGTGATTTTTCCTCTGATCGTCCTGGCGGCGTACTCAAGTTTAGGCGATGCTACCCAGCACGGAACAATATTGTGGGCATCAACCTATAAAAGGAAAATGATGTCTTTCACTCACATAACAGATACTAAATAAATATTGATAGCACACATGGGCAAAAATAGAAGGCAATACACATGAAATGAGAGGGAGATCAATTACATCTTTCAAATCAAATTAAAATATGTAACGGCAAATAACCAGAATGCAGAGCATCCTATTAACATTCTCTCCTTCTCAAAATGCAAGTGTTTACCTGTATGAGGGGGATGTCCTTTGGAAGTGCCTTTTTAACATCCTCCAACCACTGCAGTGGCTCTCTGAGGGGGGAGAAGTCTGTCACCACTGCCCCCAGTCCATGGTCAGACACAAAGCCAGGGAGAACGTCCCCCGCCAAACCATGCAGCAAGTGGAACTGGATGTCTAAGGTCTTGCATTCCTGTTAGTGGAAGCAGAAAAACAAAGTTAAGCCTTAAAGACTTGATGGGGGTTCAAGTACCTGAATCACAAACCCTAAAAAAAGTTTTAAGAAATTGGATTTGTGCAATTTATTTGACTTGTGTCTTCACACAATGCACCCCCCCCCCCCCCTCCCACAACAAATTCTCATATTTGAGGCATACACCAGAGAAGGTTGAAAACTTTCATGTGTTTCAGAATCAGAACAACTTTATTGATCCCCGAAGGGAAACTCTGTGTTGCAGTCGCACAATTAATAAAGATATCAGAGTATAAATATAAATAAATAAATATAAGGAGTGTGGATATATTTACATAGTTAAAGGAATGTTATTATACAGTATTTACATAATAAACATAATTAAGGAATTGCAATGTTGAAAAGTAATAATAATAATAATTGTAGCAATACAATTATACAATACACTACAATATTCACTGTAGGGATTAATACATGAAAACTGTGATTAATTTGCTGTCAATCAAATAATCTACTAAACATTTCTACTCCTTTAACATATTGAATGTCAACAATATGTTCATTTTATAATTAAAAAAGAAAGAAATGCATGTTTGTAGAGCCTGCAAGTGTTGTAATGCTTGATCTGGTTGCTGGTTCAATAAAAGACACATAATATATAATGTATGATTTTTAAGAATATAGACAAACTGATTAATGCATTACTGGCATGTATGGCTGTCCTCATGGCTGTGCATTCAAAGAGTCATAAAGTAAATACCTTTGCAACTTCTTTCAGACCTTTTAGCATAAAGCTGTAATGTCTCAGAGTAGACAGTTCTGATTTCGGGACAAACAGGCAGACACAGATGTGCAGAGGAAGGTTCTCCTCCAAAGCAAGCCGCTGGGCCTGGATCAGGGCCCAATTATCTGAAACACAGAGGGAAAAACACAAAACATGTTGTCATGAGAACATGGAGAAAATACGAGCCAAACATATTCTCTCGATGCAATACTGGTAGTTGTTACTATCAGTTTACCTTGTACTCTATGGTCTCTCAACATCCAGTACAGTACACCCTCTGAGCCTTGCTTTGCCTGCTTAGTGTCAGAAATAAAGCGGAGGCGCTTTTTGTTGAATATCATTTCCTTCTTCTCTGTCCTCTGCTGCTTCACAAGGTCCTGCAGCCAGCCCTCGGCTCTCTCCTTCTTTTCCTCCTTCACGGGGGCCAACTTCTGCTGCTTAGCACGGGGCTCTTTACCAGCAGAAGCAGCTGAAGATGTTGCTTTGCGTTTTTTGTCTGACATGATGGTTTGACTGGTGAATGACTTGCTCGGGCAGGAGAATACTGAACTGGGTCTAGGACTACTGTGATCACCAAGCCTCAAGAGTCGCCTTGGTGCAGAGGAGAAAGATGAGCTGCAAGTGAACCAGAGTGAAAATTGTGGAAAAATCAACTGATTCTTCGTCCGTTAGCAAAACATTACAGAAACCAATATTTACGAAAACAAGCTTATGTTGTAATACAGAACGACAACACTGCTAAAAACGTAACGTAGGCCTACCTTCTCCACACACAGTGCAACATGCGAAGTTGACGAAGTAGCTAGTATTTTTAGCAGCCCAGTTACGAGAAGAAGCACACTGGTGTTCGTTTAGCTAGGTTTTGTAACACCGTTTTTATTGAATTTAACTACATTTCCCACAATGCAGATGTAGAGTCTCTACGGGGCATGCGCGGTGCCATTTACGCTCGGAGGAGGATCGCAGTCTCAAAAGGGACGGACAGCTAGCACGGCTGACGTCTAGCTACTGTAGTATTGTATTTGTCTTTGCACTCGGGATAGTTCCTTGTGTTTTTAAACTATGAACGGAGATTATTTAACAGCAGGTCGGGGGAAAAGACCAGCGATTCCCGACAAAGTCGACATGTCATTAGGTAAGGTCCTATATAGCAAACACAAACGGTAACATACTATAATGGAGTAACGTTATTAGCTAACGTTACGGTATTGTTAGCTAGCTACTAACGGGTGGTGATAGCCAGCTACCGTTAACTAAATATGTCTCATTTAATCATTCAGACGCCCTTGTTTATCAATGCTCATGTGATAAATTTAACAGATGACATCATTCGGTTGAACAAAAAAGAGCAACAGTTAAAAAGGAAACAGGCCACCGTGAACCGCCGACCAGTCAAGAAGAAGGGCCGTTTAACCCAAGCAAGGGGTGTGTTATCAAGAACTGCTGGACCAGTCCAGAGAGGTTTGTCCTTACGCTTTCTCGGTTGTTGTTTGCTTTTTGTGTCTCAACTCCGTCCATGTGTAATGTCGCTAATATTATCTTTACCAGGAGGTGGCGTGCCCCGAGGAGGAGCATCTAAATTAAGAAACCGAAGAGTCCCTCCCCCACCTGGTCGACGACGAGGTCAAGGGGTTATCACAGGACTGGCCGCCAGGCGGCCTGCTGCCCTGCTGAAACGAGTCGGGACGCTTAACAGAGCAGCGTTCAACCAGGTAATGTAGGTCATAGTGGAGTGCCCACTAAGACAAAGACATTTGTCTCTAGGTACTCAAAATAGCTTCTAATATTGGCCTGAAACCTCATTGTAGACAGCTGGCAACACTGGCATGTATGCACAGATCGTATTGAACACGACAGTAACTGAGTTAAATGAATAAGAGAATATTTGATCAGACTGTAGGTATAAATTACTATAAATCCTCCTTTTCAGACTTGGTCTCGCTAATGATGTAGGGTGTCTATATTAGAGGTTAGTAGGGAGGGAGGCTCAAAAGAATCAATAATTCCTAAAATGTGCTAGTGCTAAAACAAGCAAAGTAGGGGTGTCAATGTTTAGGACACTGCTCTACATTCTGATCCTTGCACGTTATGTTCAGTTTGCACGGAAGTTCTTGATACAAAGAGAAAATACTCCTTAGTAGTATAGTCCTTTTTTTTAATCCAAACAGGAGTATACACAATTTCACAAAGACTTTTTACGAAATTAGCAGAAACCATGATATATCGTGGTATAGATTGTTATTGAGATGTAAAACTACCTTTTATCAGGATAGAAGATGGTGGCCATAGAGACAGAGTGCATCGTACATTATACTCTGTGAAGATAACAGTCAGCGCCACACTATACAACTAAGGGCTGAAACGCTAACAAAATACCTGTAGCTAGCTAAAAACGTTAGATTTAAGCTTGTGAAAGGACAATTTTACCATGCTATGTCTATAAGACAGGACAAGTTTTGTTGGTAAGCTAATGTTAGCTTTGCGTCAGCAAGCTTAGGCACTTGCTGAATATTAGGTTAATGTCAGGATCCCACAGTCTTCTCATTTTTCCTGCTGATTCCACAGGAATGTATCCACTTTTGTTTAACTCAAAGTTCAGTTTTTTTTTAGTTATGGGTTCTTTACTTTGGTAGTGCATCCATCACAAAGCAGCTTTTTTATGCATTTTTCGGTTGTTTGCTAACAGACAGAATTGACAAGGAAGCAAATTGGGTGCTGAGCTTACCTGTTCCTTTTAAGTGTTTATAAATGAAGCGACTGTTCACATAATTTTCAAAATTGTGTATGAAGCTGCATCACACTTGATTTCAGACAGTAATACATAGATTCAGTACAGTGTATCTATTTATTAAACCACATTTTAATGCTGGGTAAAGAACTAAAGTAGGACTAGGATCTTTGAGGCTTTAACTGATTTTAACTCTACTTCAGAATTCTTATTTGCATATGTTACACAGTACCATGAACTAACAATGTCTCTCGCAGCCTATTTTTAGAAGCAGTGCAGCTTTTCAAAAGTTTTGCCTTTTTTATTATATACTGTATCTGTCCTCCACTGCACCCTCAGAAAACAAAGTCCTTCATTCAACGCACTGAAGCCTTGTATAGGCAGCCAGAGGCACAGAGAGGTCAGAATGCTGCAGGAGTCAGGGGACCATTTCAGCTGAGAAGACGGTGAGAAAACCTCATGACAACTTGTACACAATCCCTGAGTGCACTTGGGCTAATGTGTAGTTCTTTCTAAATATGAGGAGCATTGTGGGATTGGTGTAGGAACCCAAAGTCAGGGTGTCTTAAGTGTTGTCATCAGGCACTAGACTGTTTAAGACGTACAATCAAGAAAGTAAGCAAGCGGGTACAGAGCAGTTAAAGACGGATCTTAGTTTTCTACATTGTGTGGTTAACTGTGCAGTGTATACAGCATCACACACAGTACACTGAATTCACAACTGTGTTTTAATACTGTTTTTGTGTTGCACTCATGCAGACCACTGCCGCCTGTCCAGCAGACTCGGAGGGAAGCTCGCCAGGCTACATTTCTTTTTCACAGAGGGCTCAAGGTAGATGATGCGTTATTTTTTACAACAAGAGTTGTTAAACATACTGTTTTTGTAGATTAAATCTACCCTGGAAATTCAGAGTACTCGTGAGAGCACAACTTAAATTTTCTCATCGAGTTACTCTGACATCAAGTAATGCTGCTCATTAGCTATACCCTTGCAGCCGAACTGCACCAATCACATCGGTGTGTCAGATATAAGCGGGTCAGAGGCAACAGTTTAGTCTTCCAGTTAGCCGCTGGTGGCTAAGCGTATGGGGCTCTGGATACATCACCCCATGTGTTGTTGTGATTGGTTGTAGTGTTATCCAATTCATTAAGCGAGATTTTCAAATGCACGCTTGGTGGATCTTTCCGATTTGGGTCTGAATTTCCAGGCTAGTGTAAACCTGATTGTGTTGTGAATTTTCTGTTAGCATGTGTAGTATAATCTGTTTATCTGGGCATTTTAAGACCAAATCTCCAGACTAAATCTAAACATTAGTACACCACTGTGTTTTATTCTTCATGTCCATGGCTTCTTGTTTACAGGTACAGGCCCAGGTGCAAAAGCCAAATCCTAGTATTTCGCCAGTCAGAACTCAGCAGTGAGTATTTTTAAACATCAGAGTCTATTTTGGCTCCAGTTGTAAAAATGCCAAATTGCCTGTAATACTAATAAAAAGAGGAAACCCGCACTGAGTATACAAATCATTTGGAGAGGAAGGAAGACCATTGTTTGCCAATTTGGAGTGGCTGTGTGATACCATACAACTCTGCTTTTTATCCACTAGGTGGCGCACATCGACAACTAGCAGTGGAATCTTGACTGTTTCAATTGACAACCCCACAGCCAGGACTCAGCCTGAGTAAAATCACCATCTTTATACTCTGGTTTTAGACATTTCCAAAAGCACATTTATTTTTATTCATAGTAACTGGTATAGTAGTGTATTATCTCTCTCTCACACACACACACACACGCAAATGTAAAATGATTGGTTTGACGTCCACACCAAACATCACACACTAGACACCACCAGATAAAAGTGACTGACTGTGTGACTTCTTCGTAGGCCTCCCAGTGCTTGGACCCTGCATCCTCCAGCTGTCGTCTCTGCTCCCGTCAAGGTGGAACAGGTGGAGAAGAAAATACCAAAAGGAGTGCCTCTGCAATTTGACATCAACAGTGTTGGGAAACCGGTGAGAAAATGCTACTTAGATTTCTGTAAGCTTAAATACACACACATAGGAACATTTTAATTCCAAATGTTTATCCTCAAATTTTCTGAAAAATATTGCTCAATAAAGTGTGTTAACGAATTTCCGGTGTATTTATCCTTCTACAGCAAACATCAATCACCCTGAATGAGCGGTTCCGCATCCTAAAAGATCAGCGCACAACCACCGCACAAAGCAGCAAAGGCAGCCGATTTGTTACCGTGGGTTAGCTGGCAAGAAGACCGCGACGAGTAATACTCCGAGCCCCTTTTGTCCCGCTCAGACCCACACCATGAACCCCACCTTTCTGATGGATGGGATGTGCTGGCCCATTGACTGACCTTACCAATGGGAGGGAGGACAACAGAGGGACACAAGTACAACACGCACAACTGTGAGAACTTGGGTGTGCAAGTGTAAAAGGAAGAGTATGTTGAAAATAAGTTCTCATTAATTGTCCATATCATTGTACTCCGCTGTTTGTATTGTGGATGTCCTATTCTGGGCAGGAAGGAGCTTTCCCCCACCCAACTTGGAACTGCTGACACATCAGACTGCTTGGAAGTATTTATTTTCAGAGAGGACAGTTATGTGCTCGGATGGCACTTATGTTCTCAATACGTTTTTTCTTGAGAATTGTTTTGTAATTTTTCTTCAAATAAACAAGTTTCTCTTTAAATATTTGGTATATTTGTACAGCTTCAAATCAACTTGTAACTCCAGTCCTGGCACAAAAAAGTTCCATCTTCTCTTTTAATCAAACTGTGCCGTCTGGTTGACTAATTTACCCTGCTTTTAATCTCCTGCAGCATTACGGGATTCATTTGTCAAGGAAAAGTGCTTAAAAAATAAATTTATTAAAAGGTTCTCTAAGCGATTTTGGGTGATGGCACTTCTTGTTGACGTTCACAGAATTTTCAAACAAAACAAGGCTAGATCGCCCCTCCCTCCTCCTCCTGCCGCGGTTGGCACCGTTGGTGTGTGTTGCCGTTTGTAGACCCGGGGCTGCCTGGAGACCGCTGGTTCTTTTACAGTGTGTTCAGGGGACAGACAGCTAGCGGATAGGGAGAAGTTTGCTCTTTAACAATAAATGTTGAAGACTAAAAAATGTGACATTGCTAAGAGTATCCCGAACATTCACGGATACAGTCTTTGCATCTGTGTGGGCGTTAGGTTTACCAATGCTTTATCTAGAGCAATCTGAGATTACGCAATGTTGGTATGTATTTCAGGGAGTATTCCAGTAAAAGGTTTCAAATGTTCTAAACATCTTCGTATTTATTTTATAGAACGGGTTTTAAAATTAACAAAAAACTGAAATTTTGGAATCTGAATATTGCTTTTATTTAAATACATTAAAATTTGCAATGTAACAAAACTATTGGCATATGAAATTCAAACACCATTTAAATGAACAAAACATGGCTCACTTCATTTTTCTGGGACTAGTGTCAGTAACACTAGGTTATTTTTCTCTCTGCACCGCATCACCCCCCCCTCCCCCATTTACACTGTTCACAGACTATCTTACAATAAGAGTGCTGAATAAAAATGAGGTAAGAAATTGGTTTGAAGATTACAGATCATGCAGAACATGCTGAACAGCAACAAACTATTTTGTGGAGGAAGAAGTAACAAAAGAAAAAAAAATACATGAAAGAAATACATGTGTGCATTTAAAAATAATCAATTTACACAGCTTTGCATCTTTGGTTACAAAGTAGGTTGAATGATTTCACAGCTTCCCCCCCCCCACACACCCTCAGGAAAGACATTGGGAGAAAGAAACATGAAGTAGGGGGGGTGATGGCAATACTAATTCTCTTTTAGATAACTACCAACAGAATTGAATGTTCAAACACCATCTGCAGGCTCTCGTTAAGATTTGATGTAAACAGGCGAGGAGTCACCCATTAAGGCTCTTAATACTTTATACTATACATAAATGTACATTCATACTGGATATGGACTTGAGCTAGGAATTGGCAATCGCAGCGCAAAACTGTAGTTAGTGTTAAACCTTTGTCAGATTTTCGCTTTCACCTAACTTTTTAACAATTAAAGCATCGGGAAATATGGCCAATCTGTTGAAACACTGTAGAAGAGGAAACAAGTCACTGGGCTATGGTTAAACAGGTGTTGTGAAACTGTTCATTTATGAGAATAGCAGCCCTGTAATAAATAAAACACTTAACAGTAGAACTCAAAAGACTGATGCAAGGGTTGGATTTGATGTAAAAGTAACGGCCGCGGTGTGGCGCTCTGAAAAACACTCTCACTGCCTCTTTTTTCTTTACAACATGAAACAGCAATGCTAAAAAATACCCCTTTACCCACTCAATTATCTCATTTAAAAAAAATAATTGCTCTCTCTTCTGACAATCCCTCCCTTTTGTCCCTTATGCGGGGTGAAGCCCTCCCTTTCCAACACACACGGTTTGAGGTTTCGGGTCAGGTCGCGACCGGTCTGGCTTGGGCCGGGTCCAAGAGAAGACATCCTGTCCACGAGCTTGGACCCAGCAGTCAACCACTCCGGGAACGGTGCCAAGATGAAAACAAACACCCCGACCTTCCCTGACACTCTGTCTCTACACACACTTTCTCTGTCCAAGTCTCTCTGTCTCTCTCAATGATTGCATTAACACTGGAAAGGCCCACAGTACAGATGCATACACACACACATTCCAACATCAATTCTCTCACACACACACACACACACACACACACACACACACACACACACACACACACACACACACACACACACACACACACACACACACACACACACACACACACACACACACACACACACACACACACACACACACACACACACACACACACACACACACACACACACACACACACACACACACACACACACACACACACACACACACACACACACACACACACACACACACACACACACAAAAAAGCTGGTGGCTAAGAAGACGGTTTTCTTTTTTTTCTTCTTTTTAATTTCACATAAACTAACTGTAATAAGTTGTAGAGAAGATGCTCTTTTTTTTCTGCCTTATGCAAAGCAGGGCCGATGCGCTTCAAGCAGAGGTGACGTTGGGTTGCATTTGTTGTTGGCCAGGATCGAGCTGAGTCTGGAGCTGCTGGGGTTTGGGGTGGTGCTGGAGCTGGAGCTGGCCGTGTGACTGAGGCTGAGGCTGAACTTGAAGCGGAGGCTGGGCCTGTGGCTGAGGCTGGATGAGTCCTTGCTGGGGGGGCGTGGTGCCGGAGCTGGTGGCCGACTGCGCAGGCAGCTGGGACAGCTGCTCGCTGTTGGCCAAAGATTTCAACACCGCGTTCTCCCTCTCCAGCACAGAGTTCCTCTCAAACAGCTCCTTGATCTGCTCCTTTAAGACCTCCACCTCTTCACGCACCGCATACATCAGATGGCTTTTTACTAGGTCCTGCAGGAGACATGAAATGTGCCACAGGGTCAACAACATCAAGGACCTAAGCAGAGGCAGCAGAGTCACAGGGAGACACTGATTTATCATGTCCTAACATGCAGCAGACAAGGACATCCGAGTGGAGTTTAAAGGAGAAATCCGGTCAATTCCAACACATAGCTCTGTTTGTAAATGTGGAGTGCTGTCATTAGAGAGAAAAACAAAACCAATCGGGCCTACCCGTGTGAAGGGATTCCTTCTGAGTGAACACAGTGAATCTGACTGCAGTAGATGTGAAAGAAATGCTTGAAAGTTGTGCTAATTCAGCTGGGTTTAGTTCCGGTGTTGTAGTAGTGTAAAATACAGTATTACAGTAATACAGTAGTGTATGTATAGATCAGGGACCACGATCTATACATACATGTATATACACTTACCATGCAACTGAATCCCTACTTCATACATTTTAAATTAAAGAAAGTGAGACCATTTTTTCACTCAGGGAAAGGTATGATCCATGGTAAAATAATCTATATAATACTCACCATTGCCTGTTCAATTTTATTGTCAATGGCTGCAACATTGGTTCCAGAGGCCCTGTGAAAAAGAAAAGACAGATAAAGTCTGGTTTCCTCCCTCAGCACATTGTATTTTTATGCTATCTTGTCTTTCCCCCAACAGATGGTAAAAGCAGAAAATAAAAACAAGAATCTTTACTGGAAACACAATATGAGTTAATTTGAAACAGACAAGATATCGGTGTCCAAATAAATCAACCACCTGCCATCAGATCACCATAGTAATCTAGGACAGATGATATAAAATTACTGTTCACCACTCCTGGTCTTGTTTAGACCGGGCCACGTAGCTTACTGGATAATTGAGAGCCAACACAACAGGTCCAAGTTTGTGCAAATAAAGCATCATTGTGTGGAACTGGTGTGGTAATGTCTCCAATAACTGCCAGCAATCCCAACATTAACTCACACATGTTATCCCACCATATTTGACGACCCCCCGTTCTTTGGGAAGACTATAACAGTTGTATTTCCGGTGTGCCCAGTTACCTGCAGCGTGTCCCATGGGCGCGTGCCTGGTAGGGTCCCACGGGCTGCACGGTTGTTTGTAAGACTGACTGAGGCGGCCAAAAAGGCCACCTGCCCGCATCGGAGACTGTTATGTGGGGGTAACTGTGACCATATTTAGATTAAGGAAACATGAACCGACGGGTGGAGTTAGAGTTAAGTGACAGGAGGCGCAGAGACATCTTTGCTCCGCCCGCTTCATAGTGACTGGCACATTCTAGTTACTTATGTAACGTCTGGGGTGCGTATGGAGGCCTACTCGTGCCAATCATTAATAACATTTCACTTAATGAATCAAGTCGGAAATGGGGCAAATACCCAAGTAACGGGACCATGTCCACACTGTAAATTTTTGGCAAATTTTCTATCAGAATATCTGTTTAAATGTTAATCTATAACCTTGTAATGTTTCGAGTTAATTTCATGTTGTCAAACTAAATTGTAATTTGTTAACCGGTGAATTATTCTATAAAAATAAATGAACTTTTTCATCTATAAAAATAAATACATTTGTTTTCACCTTGGAGTCCAAACTGCTGTGAGACAAATGTTACAGAAACTTATTTTCACTTAGTTTGTCAAAACTGCTAAAAACTTAAAATTACAGTGGTGATGGATCAAATCAGTTCAAATAGCACGCAGTCAGACTTATTCCAGCGCAGTCTATAGCCAGCAGTTCCTGGTGCTAATAAAGGATGCTAATTGTTTTGTTAGATGGCCAACGCTTGTTAACTGATCATTACCGTTAAACGGCAATACTGTGTGTAGGAGAGATATTGATCGATATACCAGTATTAAGATTTTTTTTTTAACTAATTCATGATTAATTGGCCTTAAAAGAATCCAGCCTAAATGTTGTTCAACGTCAGCAACAAAGGGTGAAAAAGACTATCACCAAGTGGTAGGAAGATGTCAGCGAGTAGGTTGACTATAGACTCCTGAGAACACAATGTCCTGTTCCTCCACACCATCCAGTTGATGTATGTGATGCCAGAGGAAGCACTCAGTAGATGCCATCAGTGGGCTGTACCGGGGAAGGAATGTTCCCATACCTCTGTTACTATGAAACACTGTCACTCACATCCCCTGTCCTTCACTACTGCCTTTACAGATATGACAATGTCTCACATGAGCTACATGCATGTAAATAAGGCAATGAACATATGTTGAATACACATTCCTCAGCCCAGACAGACAGACAGGCAGACAGACACACACACACACACCAATGACTTCAAAAAAGAAGTTCCAAACAAGAATGCACATTTTAGCAGTCAGTACTCACTGATCAGCATCATTTTCTCTTCCTCATAGACTATGTTATGTCACCCCCTGCGAGTTACATAATCAAATCTAAAGAATAAAATAAATAATGAAATAAAATCAAAACAAAAAAAAGACAAAAAAAAATATGCATCAACCTCTGCCTCACCCTATACCAAATGTGTTCATGCCCAGAGGAATATCTCCCTCTGTCAAGTACAGAGCCCAGATAAACTCTGGGCTACACCCTTGCTGCTTCACCAGTGGCTTCAGACAACACAGACTAACTGTGTGTCAATCACTGCTCATGCACACGCACTGACGTCAGACATAATGCCTTCGAGTAAACCTACACAACGACTTTCTTAAGCCAAGTGGCGTGTCATCTGTATGAATTTTGAACTATCCACGTGAACGTCTACGCTGTATACAGCAGGTGTGAACATCCACACCACTTGCCGTGTTATTGCCACTTGTTGTGTTATCGCGAGATGAAAGCGACGGTTGTCACGGAAAATATCATTGTAAATCGTGATGCTGACCACCGCCACTATGGAGAGCCACCATCGTGATGCCAAGCCCGCCCCGCCCCCACGGGCCCTGGATGGGAAATTGACACCTGCATCGGTCTTAAACTAGAAAAGACACTTGCATCTAGCTTTGCGCTGTGCTGCGCAGGGTGCAAGATAGGGCCCCTTAGGTGGAAGCTACTTTTATCCCCTCTCTTTCCTTTCTCGTGAACACTACTGTGAGCATGCATCAATAAGTAAGTCTGATTTCCTGTGGGTAGAGGACGATGTAATGTAGCATTTATGAATGTTTGTTACCAACAGTAGGCTAATTCACAAGGGTGCTATTTTATGTGTGAGCTAATATCTGTTCATGTGCACTGCCACTGAGTTATATTTGTGTTTATTGAATATGTTATTCAGTTTAAATATAACCGAGAATGTAGTTTAATCTCAACAATAATGGTTAGATATATATTAGGTATTACTGTTGTCTACTGTCGTTACGCAGATTATGAAGCGTTAATTGAGTATAGACGGCACCATAGTTAAGTGAAAGTGGGTCAAGTTGTAATGCACTGACCCTACCAACAGGCGGCAGCATAGCTATGTAATACTGTCTATTTACCGAGGGCATTTACATGTACATGTCTGATCGTTTCTATGTTAACTGTTAGCCCATAGTAGTAGAAAAATATATAGTAAAATAAAAACTTGCATCTGAACAGATGAAGAGACATATTGTGCAATTGTGGTGTTGGTGGAATGGATATAACACATGCCTTTGGTGTGGGAGACAATGATTCAAATCCCACTGTGATATATGAACCATTGTGTCCCTGAGCAAGACACTTAACCCCTAGTTGCTCCAGAGGCGTGCAACCTCTGATATATAGCAATTGTAAGTCACTTTGGATAAAAGCGTCAGCAGAATTACATGTAAGGTCATCTAGTTTTAGTTTGTTTTTTAATTTGCTTTTTTCAATCAAATCTGGTCTACATCAGAAAATATTTAAAAATGCCCGTTACAATTTCCCAGAATGTAATTTAATGTAGTCAAATCTCTTTGTCCAACCAAAACCCTCCTTTCAGCTCTTTTGTCATCTCAGCTATACAGTGATGATTCATATAGTTCCTTGTCCTAGTGACAGTGAATTATCTCCCTGCGATTAAAGCACGGGGTATAAAGTATTTCTGCAGCTAGCTTCAGAGGAGGCAATAACAAGATGGACTGATAGCACAGAGATCAGAAAAGGGAGTAAAAAGAAAGGAAAACCCAAACACCTATGTGTACAGTCTGTGGAACATGTCACAGGCTAGTAGGGCGGCAGAATTGATCAAATTTTAATCACAATGACGATTTGGGCTTCCCACGATCAAATTTGTGTAATCAAGCAATTTCTTTAATGCGTCCGTTTATAGAACGCAAAGAGATTTTTGCAAAGCCAACCTACGGCTCTGTAAACCACCGTCTGATTACGTGCCCGTCAGAGTGGTTCCCTGCACCGCACAGCTTAGTTTCTAGATGTAGATAGTCACAGAGGACAGAGTAACATGAGGAAAATTCCAGAGAACAGATAGCAGTCGGTCATACGTCGGTAACCAGGTTTACCAGTTTATTAGTAAACGCAACATTTTTTCCCGTTTGTGTTGTTTTTCAGACAACAGCCGTGGCCAGTGCTAGTTAGTGTCTGTTAGCTCACAGGGCTCCAGAGTGCGACTAACATTTTTCCTAGGTCGCACCGGTGCACCTAACATCCTCGTATCCGCTGCCTTTCCACAAACGAAGCAATGCTGTTTACATCGATATGGTTTAATTTTGCGTTACATTACCCATTTCTTCTGTAAAGCTGTGGCTGTGTTTGTCTCTCTCCCTTTAGTCTCCGCGGAGCCCCGCCCCCTTTCACTCACATGGCTCCCCAGACACAGCGGTGGTCCACACTTCTGACATTTATCCACAGTTTTAATTATTATTATTAACACGGTTGTATATTGTTACGCAGGAGAGGAAAACCTGTATTTGTGCCAGTGTTTCCGCTGATAACTCCGCTATTGCGGCCGCCACGGCGAAAAACACAGAAGAAGCTATTGAATGTATAATGAATAATAGCCTGTGAGATGGAGCTTGCAGGAGCCATTCATTATGATCTCTCTCGAAGAAGAAGAAGAAGAAGAAGAAGCTTTCACAGAGATACATATCCTAGGCTTTTCTATTTTTAGATCATTTTCATTTACATGTGTTGCAACTGTATGTATGTACAACATCCAACTTCAACGTAAGAGGAATGTAGCACAATATGGATGTGAAAGCAGTTGTAAATAGCCTATAAAATTTGTTTTGGTTAAAATCAACAAATAATCGTGATATTAATCATGATTATCATTTTGGCCATGATCGTGCAGCCCTACAGGCTAGTGATGAGTTTGTAACTATAGAGACTGAAAAACATCAACAACACAATAATACTAATGTGTGAGATGGACTTTCATAAATCCCACAGTGAGGTAGTTCTGCTTTCTCAAGTCAAAGTGGGTAAAAATGAGTTTATTAAGTCATGATGGTTTGGGTGGCTACTCTTTACTTCAATAGTTACGTGGAAGCAAGGAGGAATAACAATCCCATCTAACCCATATTAGGACACCATGTGTTGCTCCAAGTACAACATCCAAGAACAACTGGCACTGGGGGCTGATTTTGGAAACCACAACATGAGTGAGTGTGTCTGGTTAATGCACCGCTCCTGACACACATGATCTTGTTTAAGCCTCTAGATGTCTTGTCGAAGCCAAGAAAAAGTTTGAGCGGCCTACTTAAAAACACAAAACATGTTAAAAGGCACAGTAAAGCCACCTTCCCTGTTTTTCCAGCGTTACAAGGCACACAGTATGTAATTGTTGATGTAAGTAAGGTTAAGGGCTGATTTGAAACAGAATGCTAATTAGGGTTTGAACTTACACAGATGATGCAACCAATATCTCTGTAAACTTCCCTTTCTACATTAGGACTGACATTCATAAGCGCTGAGTAGAGTTTGGCGTTCCTCATTCAATGTTACCTGTCAAACAGGAATGTCAATAAAAAGTCCATTAGCAGCAGAAAAGGTTACACTCAAACAGAGCAGTGAGGGTGTATAACTCAACATTGAATAGTTGTCATTCCTTGCCTCAGGCAGAACTGCTGGCATATTCAAGAGCAGTAGGCTTCCTTCAGCAACACAGTAAAAACAAAGCTAAGTCTGTTTTACCTGGCCTGAGACATGACAAGACAAGTTCAGAGCTTAAGAGGCCACGCCTTATCATATGCCCAAGGACAGGTGCACAAGTCAATACTCACCTAGACACTTGTGACACATAAATGCCTCTAATCTTAAAGCTTAAATGCTGGCCTTTATTAATCTCTAGACCTTCTTTTTCTTTCCAATTCTTGGCTTTGTAATGTACAGGGACAGTTGGCAGTAAAATCAACACCAAAAGTATAAAAAGCATGTCTTTTCCACACTCATATCAGATGTGCATATTATTTACTTTCATTGTATCCAAGACCTGACCCCATTTATGACACATATTACACAGCTGTGCATGAAGCGGGCCATCGACAGTCAGCCAGCAGAGACTAAAGGAGGAAGTGCTGAAGCAACAACTGAGCAAGCCTCCAAACTGTTCCAAGTATGGCATGACTCGGACCAAATTACAGAGTGAGAAATAGATAAGATTGTCTTACAGAGGTTTTATTTCGAAAAAGTTTACACTTTGGTACCCAGGCTACACAAACACAATTCTATAATGACTAAAATGATGACATTAGATTATGTTGTGGTCAGAAGTGAGCATGAGATAAGAAAACTAAAGCAAAAATATGTAGACACATCAATCAACACAAAATGCATGAGAACATCGTTAAGTTTTGCAGGAATTTGATCATGAAACCAAAGTATTGGAGAAACTGAGCTGATGTTAAAAAGTTAGGGATCACTAAAGTTCAGTGCTTGGACCCCTTAATCTCAGCACATGTACACTTAGCTAAAAGTAAAAGAAAAAATTGTTAAATGGGCAATTCAAAAGGTTTTATGTACTGTACGATTTTTGTTGTGAGAAACAAAAAGTAAAGCCAAGATTGAGGAAAGAAAAAAAACAGAGACAGAACAGAATGATATATTACAGAAAGTCTTATGCCAGAACCATGTGCCAAGTGAGCCACGAGGATGCCCAACACAATCTTACGCAATGCGTCGTGCATATTTTTACTTTGCAATTGGTAAGGCACGGGGCAGCCCAGATGATTTCCCTGTGAACAAACAGGAGTATAAATGTGTGTTTGTATGTCATTTTCTAAACATTGCAGGAGTGGTGCTTTTACACGGCTGACCATGTGGTCAGTGTGTTCTTTTGCCAAAATTATGCGTATATTTTATTACATTCTCGCTTTCACAACCTCTTCTATGACTTCATCTGGTTGCCTTGAACATGATCCCAATTAAATTAAAGCTTGATTTATATTTCTGCGTACAATCTACGCCGCTGCTACGTACTTAGGTACGTGGAGCCACAAACCTACGCCGGACCCTACACAAAAGCTTGACGTGCACCCCTCGAAAAATGTAATTACACGTTGCTTGGTCGTGGCTTGGTAGCGTTGCATTTCCCCCAACTCATTACCTGGTTCTCCTTTTCCATAAAGACATTAACTCGAGGTGAGGGTTAACCTTTCCTGCTACAGATGTCTGACCTTAGTCAGAAAGCACAGGGGCCGGGGCAGCCACAGCTCACTTTAACTCTAGAGTCAGTACTCGCTCCGAAGCTAATCACCGTCACTCTCTCACTTTCTCCCTCGCTCGCTTACCCTCTCCCCACACACACGCCGGCTCGACGCACACACCAACACACAAGTATAGACATCAGGCCACGTAGGCTAGGGCTGAGCTCTGCTTGGAACCTCCGCGGAATCATAAAGATCTACCGAACAGTCTCAAACAAAGCTCTAGTTATCTTTGCCTCCATGGAAACAAAAGCAGCCTTCGGCAGAACAGCTTATCCTAAAACAGCAACACTCAAAAAAAAGAAAAAAATAAAGCATGGGGCTCATAACAATCCCACTATTCGCTGCCTTCTGTTGAGAGTGGAAATCACCTTAAACTGGGCAAGTGGCGCTATCAAAGTAATATCTGAGTTTAGACAATGCCATTACAATGCTGATTTACCAGTTGGCATATGGAAACAAAGGCATTTGAGGCAGCAAAACTGAAATTCTTTCAAGTGTGTGTGTGTGTGTGTGTGTGTGTGTGTGTGTGTGTGTGTGTGTGTGTGTGTGTGTGTGTGTGTGTGTGTGTGTGTGTGTGTGTGTGTGTGTGTGTGTGTGTGTGTGTGTGCATGCAGTTCCTCTGTGACTGGTGGTGTGTCAGCTCTATATTTCTCTAAAAACAGTTTCATTTCCTGTCACTCAGATATAGTTCTAAATGCTTCCCTTTTCATTTTATAAAAGGCATCATCTAAATGTTGAAGGCCCTCTACGGTGACAGGATAACCGTTTCTGTATGTCACCCAGTGTCTGCATGAACCCCAGACCACAGTCCACATACTACAGTGTCATTTATCAATTCAACAGCTCAATGATTAATATGTGAAGTAACTGGGATTAAAAGTCATTTGACAGAAACAGTGACAAAGTGGATTGCCACGCCGTACTCAGGGTTAGGCTCATCTAAGCCCTGTGTTACAGAGAGTCTGCGCTCACATTTGAAAAAGATGATAATAAAATAGTAATGTAGTGAGTCTAATTCTGCGAGCAACATCAGTCAGGTGATAAAATAACAGTAAACAAGTCATTTTAAAATGTCTATTAGACTGCAGAACTACTTTCTGCTTTAACTTTATTCATCTCATCCGTAGTTAAAGAGCCTACATTTAGGAAAGATATTTTGGATAGCTTCTGGGTACATCCAAATAACTGATTTGACAATTGAATTTAGAGCTGAAACGATAAATTGCTAGAAAATGAATCTGTAAATATTTGATAATCAATTGGCTGCTTGTACCATTAATCAATCAAAATCTCCACCCAGTCTCTGGTGTCGTTCCCTATTTAATACCCCCACTGATTCTGTTTGAGGCCAATATTGATTCAGATATTTGAGGGTTTAAAATATCCGATATAACAATATATTGGCCGATAGGATTTTTCAAATCTAAATATACTTTGAAAATAAGATTATACATGCACATAACAAACTGTCTTAGTACTCAGATTTGTGTACACTTCTGTAGCATCTTTGTTGGGAAATGCGCAGTATGAACTGCTGGCTAGTCGGTTGCAGAGCATGAGGGAGGGCCGTGTTAGCAGCTAGGCGAGCATTATAACGTGTGTTACAAAGCGATGCGTGTTCGTCCCGGAAGTAAAGGCTGGACGACAATAGAGCGGTTTGGAGCGGTTTGTGAAAAAAATAATTTCTGGAAGATGGTAAGTCCCTTTGTGGGGGACTTTGGGCTTTATCACTTTGCAAACCTTTAATGTGCACAAAAAAGATAACACAATAAAGGAAAGGGAGAAACCCCAAAACCACAATTTGTTCACTAAATGATTAATTGCTTGAGAAACTAGATCAATTAATGATGAAAGTAACTATTTGTTGGAGCCGTAATTCAGGTAAACTTGTATAAATCTGTTTAGCCGGGGCCACAGTTGCTTACCCAAATGGATTCAAGTTGTCTCTGTACCCCAAGATCTTAGCAGTATTGCTGGTACTGAAGACAATGACAAGACATGGTGGCCAAACTCACACCCAGGCGGTAAACTAACCAGAATGTTTCGGTGACACAGACAATATATCCTGTTACAGACAGAGTGTCAAAGAAAGCACCAGAGACCGAAGTTAAAAGAGAAATGACAGAGACAGAGATGTTGTTGAGAAGTCTATTGGCCAATCCTGCGCTTGCTGCCAGGCTTTGTTTCCAAACTCCATCCATGCACATGGAGCAAAGCAAAGCAAAGCTCATTGTTACTGAACACTGCAAACATGTTGTCACACTCTCGCGGGCATGTCCAGCCTAGTACTGTACCTATCACTGTGGGCCTTTGAGTCTCTTAATCTGCTGCAAGACTGGAAGGCTTGGTAGAACGCCTTGGAGGGGTTCCTGTGCTGACCACATTCAGGAAAAGAGAGAAGAGACAGGGATAGGGAAGAGTGAAACAGTGAAAGTAGACTAAAGTTCTGATAGAAATATTTTCTTATGTAACTTCATTCCCAGCAGAAAACTCCTTTCTTTGTATCGAACAGTTAACTTGGCTAGGGAAAAGGCTCTTAGTTCCTAATAAAACATCTGGGACATTTGGTTAACGTAAAGCTAAGGGGCTGGGGGAAGGCAGTCTTGACCTAAACGCAGGAACGCATGTTCAAAGGTGCAGACAGCTTCATGAACTGTCAGGGCCTCCCTCAGGGCCCTTATATACAGTATGGTAGCCTTTATTCATGCTCTGGTTGTTTTCTCACAACTAAATCTGCCTATACATATGGTTTTCAGATGGAAAATCTAAATCCTTCTCAGTTGTTTACTGTGTTGAGAAATTACTAGTCCATTCATAAAGCTGACTTTTCATGTTATGGAATTTAGCTCTGACATTACCTCCTGTGTTCCTGGCAATTAGCTACGAGTACACTGTGTTCTATGCCAAGGGATGTATATTTGGGAAGGGGAAATCCCCCCCCACACACACACACACACACACACACACACACACACACACACACACACACACACACACACACACACACACACACACACACACACACACACACACACACACACACACACACACACACACACACACACACACACACACACACACACACACACACACACACACACTATAATCTACTCCAGGCTTGTGCCTTACACACACACACACACACAAACAGACACACACACACACAAACAGACACATACACACAGAGTCGATTTACAGCATGTGTGTGAATATTATCGCAGCCAAGGCTCTTTTCCTAGAAATCCTTGGCATAAACTCCCTTCGTCACATTACCTCATGACTAAACGCTCTAACAAACCTCCCCCTATGCCTCTGCTTAAATTTTACTTGGCGGGCAGCAGCCCTACAAAATCCTCCACGGACGCACGTTGCACACGTGTGGCAACACACACCTCCACAGCAAACCTCTCCAAAGCTTAAACTAAAACTCTTGAGCTATAACTCAGACCTATGTCCCAGCCAGCTATCAACTGAAATCACTGAGGTCAGATGACTTTGAGTCCAGCAACCTCTTCTTGAATGAGGTAAGAACCAGAGGAGTCATCATTCATTGTTTTCAGGTAGCAAGCACTCAGCTCTCAATGGCTCCCTTTGTAACTCTAAAATCTAACATGTCAATATCCATTCATGAAAGCCCCTCTTTGTAAACCAACTAGTCAAAAATGTTTAGCACTGATGACAGTGCTGTCTCCCCCATTAACCCAGAGTAGGGGGTGTGAGGAGGAGAGTAATACAAGGGAGTGATCTTCCTTTTCTTTTTCTAAACCGCTCTCTTAACGCACAAAAGCTAACCTAACACAGAAACAATGCTTGCACATGCTCAGGCTTCGCCCAATACTGCCAGAAAAAGCCAATGTATGACCTGGCAGCGGACTAAAATAACCTTTTGGGTGCATTTTTGCTGGTTGATGTAACACATCTAGCTGGAGCATGTCACATGGATTTTCTTTCAATGTGCAAATCACTGGCCACATCAAAGGTTAAGTTAAATGGTGGTGAACCTCTTTATAACCTGGCCAACTCATTAAGCACAAGAGATTAGATTGTAGATTTTTATTTTATTTGTTTTGTTTTGGTTTTGGGGGGGGGGGGGGCAACATAGTGTACGCTACCATTTCAAGGCTAACGTTCTCGCTAATCCGGTTCGCAATCCTCCAGGTCTGGATAGGCAGGCGACTAAACGGCACTGCCAGGAATTAACGTTGTGACAACAGCGGCACGTTTCTGTCGTCTACCACACATAGCTACTGCAGAATTAAACCCTCCGAACCCATCAAGGCTGTGGTTGTGTTTCAATTTTTATGTTGAAATGTGGTTTGAAATGAAGTAAGTAAGTAATAATAATTACAAGCAACGAAACTGTTCAGTATTTTTTAATGTTGAAGTTACTTGTATTTTTGTACAATTGTAATGTTCCAATATATAATGTACAACTCTTTCTCCATTAAGCTGCTTTAAGTGTGGTCAGAAAAGTGGAGATCTATATAGTGTGACAGAAAACAGTAAAATAGAAAGTGTACTTGTGCTACATTGAGGGGGTTAAAGAACAAAACCAGACAACACATAAATGGGCTGCTTCAGTGACACACCCACACCTCCGCACAAACCAACAGCAAATCCCTGGATTGCCTTTTTGGTCTGAATGGCCCTAACTGGTAGTCAGAGGAGTGAAAAGGGGGAGGTTAAAATATGGTGTTGAAAGCTCTCACTGTGGGTGCTCATAAGGCTTCAAGTTCTCCATCTATACATCCATCTACCACAGACCAAAAATAGGTCACAACTATTTAGATTCCAGCTGCCCTACGGGAGTTTCTTTCAGCTAGTTTTGGGTTGAAGACAAGGGAGACAGAATTCAGGGAGTACCCAGAGCCATTGTATAATTACAGCATGGCCAGAGGAGATTGGGAGTTGGATGCTAACATCCTTCGAGCATAGTTAGTCAGAGAACACACAGGAACGTTGTCCCCGTGATAACTGCAGGTACATAGTTCAACTTTTTGATCCTGGACCCTAGTTCCCCCCAAAAAGTCCATTTTTACAGGGTATTTACAAGGTACTTTTCAAGAACTATCATTGTAGAAACCGGTCACATAAGCTGCTTTATTGCGTGCAGTAAGGCTACATGCTAGAACTGTTTGTAGAATCAAAACCAGGATTTTTTTTATATATTGAAAAACGGTTTTGATGCCAACTTCCAAAACTAAAAAAATAGAGAGATAATGAGTAAAACTGTGAGCAACACAGGAAGTGAGATATTAAACTGACACTTAAAGCTTATTTGCTATGGAAAACTGCATGCATTTTACATATCAAAGTGTGTTTACAGGTGTTGGGAGGTACTACTTCATGTATAAACAGTTGTATAAAGTCTTTTGTAGCTCCAGAGGGAGCTGCGTAAATCTGATAAATTCCCTTAAGTGATGTCACTCGAGGACCTACATTTTAAGTACATATTTACAAGAAAAGGACAGTACCAGACAGTAACAACCTCCAAGAGTTTTCCGAAATCGTTAAATAGTTGATCAAAAGAGGAATCTGAAGACATACATTTGCAACTACAGTAAAATAATTTTCAATAAATAAGTGATAAAAAATGAATATACCATGAAAATAATAATTATGCCCAGCTGCTAAAAAACCAGAAGTACAAAACAGCTGATAAGTGAGTCTTGGTAATCCTTCAAGTGACTTAAGTACCACTTTCCCAAAAACAAGATAACAAGCATATTCTGAGCTAAGCTTATCTGCACCACAGTACAGCACATCCCCAGTTAAACAAGCCATTAAAACCTTGGACTGAGTAGGTGACGCTCTTCTGATTGTCAGAACAATGGAGGGCCTCCATACCTGGGGTGTGGTGGGGGTGATGGCTGAAGCAAAGCCTACATACAGACTAGTAATGTCGGCCGAACCAGAACAATACAGTCTTTTTTTGAAAATAGCTCTAAGGCTGAGAGAAGGAAGGGGTCCCATGAACAACTTGACTTGTGTACACAGAAACATATAAAATACACAGTCAGTTCATGTCAGGAGCAGATGATTCATTATTACACTATTGCTAAATACACTCTATAGGGTCTATATTGCCACTTTATAGGGTCTAATACAACAGTCCTGCAACAAATCCTTCTTTAACTGAAAATGTAATATTCCGTTTTTGTTGAAACAGTTTTAAAGATGTACTTTTGTGGCCATCTATGGGGCTGTAGTTTGTGACGCTGTTGAATTGTACTGCATTATACTGAGAGGTAGAAGATGTCAAATAAAAAATGTGTGTACTTCTACCTCTGTGAGGCACTCTGGATAAAATGTGCCCACCAAATGTCATATGATATGAGCAGAGAGCCCCAGTGCGGAAGCGGGATAGAGCTAAGGAATATTAAATGAATAGAAGGTGGAGAGCAGTGTAACGGACTCTGACTAAAAAACAGGATACAGCAGTAAACCAGAGGTCACAGAGGGGAGGGAAGACCATGTGGTACATGTTGTCTCTCTGTGTCACTCTCTAACTACACCCACACTTCCACCATGACTAAAAGTGAGTAAGCTGTTAATGTCAATGGTGAATTTGTCCAAAAGTGCCTCAATTCCTCAGTGAGTGGTCCCCACCTCCATGGCTACTTCTGCACAAAAACATAAGCGCACACACAGAGTCAACCCATCCCCTTTTACAGACACACCCCTCTCCCACCCACTCAGACACGCTCTCAATTCATTTTGGCAATAACTGCTCTACTATATCCCTCCCCTCTACTACCTCCTAGTATAAGTCTAATTTTACATAAGCTCCCATTACGCGTGGATAATAAACCATACCTCCCCAGCATGAGTGCAATTACACACAGACTAAAGAGGCAAAAGGCTACATTGTTACAGATGATCCCGCAAAACAGAAGCAACCCCTCCATGAGTGCATCAAAGAAATGATGACAGTCCACCAATGTTACTTTACATCTTCAGCTGTAGAAGACACCTGGGAAACATAACGCTGAGCCAATCATATTCCAAGTATGATGAAAGCCTCTGAAATCTGTAGGTCTATATCTCTACTGTTTTGCTTTAATTACGTGCAGGCGAAACTACATGGTGGAAGAAGATAGGGACAAAACATTAGAGCCCACCAAATGGTCAAGATAGGTTTTTTAAGTGCAAGTTGTGGAAAGTCTACAACATGCAGTAAAACTGTATGCATGTACATCTCATATCTGTCTGTTGCGCAGATTATGATATTAGCTTCTGAAGTTGTCCATTTGAGGAGAAATTGAAAGTGCTATTGTTGTGTGGTGTGTGGGGCAATAAGAGACAAAATAAACAGTGAAATGGAAATATATGAATTAAGCAAGAGGGGGGGGGCGGGGGGGGGGGGGGGGGGGGGGGGGGGGGGGGGGGGGGGGGGGGGGGGGGGGGGGGGGGGGGGGGGGGGGGGGGGGGGGGGGGGGGAGCAGGGCAGAGGGAGGTGTATCAAGCATAGCTAAATTGCCTGGTGAAGTGAGGCACAAAAAGTTTCACTCTGCAGCTTCCTCCACCTCTTTTGAACACACCGCAGTTGCTGCTGCAAATGACAGTCATTCGGCACTTCTTCATCTGTACACGAACAACTGCCATGCCATGTCTGTCAGTCAATCAGTGGGGGAGGTAGATGCAGAGCAACAAATCGCACTGATGCTGCACACCAGTGTTAAAAAACAAACTAACTAACTTGGCTCTGAGTGACTGGTTCAACATGCCCACAGCTATTACGGGGGTGTTTGTGGGTTTAACCATGTCCTAAGGCGTAAACGGAGTATACAGTACTTTAGCACGCACTGTATTTCAACAGAAGCGGGCCACAACGTGACAACAAGCACAGTTGGTTGACACTCCCCACTGTCAGGTCTCTTATCGGCAGAATAGGGGCACAGTGGAAAGACTACTGCTCAATGTCTGATAGGGCTTAGCTGTCGTAAGAGGCTCCTGCTCTTATCAGCCTGGGAGCTGGGTCCTCTCACAGGCAATACATAGGTACACCAAAAACACACTGTCTGAAGGCAGATGCATTGTCATAAACTTAAATGACGTTTTAGATGGCTGGCTTAAAATAATATCTAAAGCAAGTTGGCCTGTTAACAAATCAACCAGATTACAGATTGTGAGGGGAGAATGTGGATTTGAAAAAGTTTAAATTGACGTACTCTCCCATTGTCTAAACCAAAACACTTCTAACAGTGAGGCAGGAGAGTTGAAGGGTGGGCGGGGAGAGAGAGACATGGGGCAAAGACACTGTGTGAGGTGTTCTAAAAACACTGTATTTGAATCACACAGACATGACACACTTATTTTTAGATTCAGTGTGACTTAAACTTGATGTGATTATCTCCCATAAGTCTAATGTCCACAAATCGGTTTTAAATTAGAGAAAAGATACCGGCAGAACTCGCCTGGAAATCATCAAAAAGTTATCTAGTGATAGTCGTCTGTACATCCGAGGAACACTACAAACAGGACCTGCTAATAGCTAATGCAACATACTTTTATTGGTGCCAATTAGGCAAAATGTAAAGAAATACAGGCTTAAAAAAAAAGGCACTCAAGTTGCTGTTAAGCTGTAACTTACTGAATCAATGCTAACATTATACTGCCCGTTTCTATTCACCACTTGAGGATGATAATCTCTTGAAGACAGACAAAGAATAACAATAGGTGTAGCACAATCCATTAATCCATTGTGTAAAGCCACTTAACAACAGAGGTTTGTTTGGGCGATGGCACAGAAAAGAAAGCTGTGTTCAGAGACTGTTAAACTTCCCCTTAGTGCACGGCATACTCAAAACAGTAACTTCAAAACAATGTTTAAGGAAATTGTCCGCCCATGTGAAGACAAAAAAAACGTGCCAGTGTTCTAGAGTCTGCACTCCCTGTCTGGTCTGCATTCTGATATACCTCTACGACTGGGAATGGATTTTAGGCACTTTTTCATGTGTGCCATCTACTAAAAGTGAAACAAAGAACTAAAACTCAGGTATTAAGAGAAAGATTTCTCTAACTAACTAACTCTGATTACACTTTCTTTTGGAAAGTGTAATCACTCCTAAAAAAAAAAATGTAGTCATATGTTGCAGCTTACTATGTGACATACTAACTTAATTATCCCATAAGAGTAACACCACATTTCAATTCTCCAACCTCTCTACCATGTCTGCTGTGGGTTCTATTTATCTGTAGGAATTTTTAGATTTAGTTTGAGATACACAATTGTCTGTGCAACCTACAAGTATCATTCAGCAACATAATATCTACAGTACCAAGCTAAAACAGTAATTTTAGCCAACAATGTAAAGTCCCCTGTAAACACATTCCCAACGAGAGGGTTGTGAATGGAAACCGTGATATAAACGTGGCAACACTAAATCAGACACACTTCACTATGTTTGTATTAGACAGTCTTTTCCGGAGCAGTAACTAACTTATTGAAAGATCAGTCCATCAGAACTTTTAGCAAGTGGCCAGGAGTAGCCTGAGGCTAATAGAAACTTTCTACACAGTGACAACTGGCAGTACATTGTTGATGTTTGCAGCCAAGGCCATCAACTCAGACATTGTCCTGGAGGGTGATAACTTAAGTGGGAGGTTGGAGACACTAGACCTGCAGCAAAATGCTTCCACACACACACACACACACACACACACACACACACACACACACTACGCACAATGCACACCCTTACGCACAATGAGTCACAGTATTACATGAGTCATGTGCATGTTTAACAAGTTGTTGCCTGTGCATTGGAAGCTATGGATGTTTACCTCAAGTGTGCTACAAAGAGATACATTAAATTTCCTTCCTGTGTGCCACTTCTCTTTTTCTTCTATGCATTCCTCTCCCTCCATACCTCCTTAAAAAACCAAAGGGGGAAACCAAACTACATGGCAAACTAAATGACAAACACTAAAACACTCACTGCCTTTGATATGGCTTTCAACATTTTTATGATCAAACAAAGCCTTTCTTACTGTACACTGAAATAGGCACAGTTAGGCCTTACAATATCTGTGTGATTGTGCAAATTGTGTGTATTATGGATGAACCATAACCTAGATGAGGATTTTTTTATAAGATCTAGAGACTGTTACCTGTCCATATCTCCGTCATCAGGTATGTGGATTCCAAACAGGCTGTTGACAGTGGGAGTGGCGAGCTGCAGGCTCTCAGGCATGAGGGACCTCACTGGTTCCTTACCAGAGACAACAGGAGACTGTGCATTGACAAGACCCTCTAACTTCCCTCCAACACCACCCTCTTTATGTCCAAATCCAGTTGCTGGGAGGCCCTGCATCCCCAAAGCCACTAGAGTCCTGCTGTGGGGTATCTGACCTGGAGGCAAACTGGAGGTCGTCGCATTTGGCATGGCTGCACTGGAGGCACTGGACACAGCAGTGATCACAGTGGCGCTCACTGCGATGGCAGGCACATTTTGTACACCGGAGGATGTAGAGAGGATGCCGTGGGGTTGAGGCTGTCCAGTGGCTGTATACTGACTCACTGCCTGCGGATGCAAAGCAGATCCACCAACCAGCATGGAGCCTCCTACACCTCCCATTCCTCCTGTCTGCTGCTGCAAGAGGCCTGGAGCTGGCTGTCCGGTAGGCACAGACCCTCCTCCTGCTCCTACAACATCTCCAACCTGACTGGGCACGGAAGCCCCTCCAGAGGATGGAAGCAAAACCGAAGTGTGTCCTTGTCCCACAGGCTGTAGCCCCGCTGAGAGGCTGGACACTGGAAGGGTCTGGCCAGTGGATACTCCTGACTGCATGGAGGTGGGCTGTTGCTGCTGATAGTACTCTGTCTGGTTCTGTAGCAATCCAGAAGACACGCTGTTCAGCTGGTGGCCAATAGGAACCGGCTGTTGCTGCTGCAGGGGAGGGTAAGCAATGGGCTGAGCTGAAAGAGGCATTATGGGGGACTTCTGCATGTGGATAACAGATTGAGGCAGGCCGTTTTGTCCGAGAGGCAGCACGCTCTGGGGAGCAGAAGGCTGGAGACTTCCCACTGTTGGCTTGATGCTGGAGAAAGCACTCTGTGTGGCGCTGTAGTTAGGATGGTGGATCTGCTGCTGCTGCTGCTGCTGCGGTGGCGGCATCTCCACCAAATGCATGCGGGACGAAGAGAGAGAAGCATCCGCCACAGAGCCCAAGCCCTGACCTGAGTGTGTTGCCGGGGTAACCACAGATCCTCCTGTATGCCCAAGCCCACTGTCTCTGTCTGCAGCAGGGTCCAGTGTTGTTGCACTGGCATGCCTAATGCTATCCCCAGTTCTACTAACAGCAGAGCCCTCAGAGTCTTTCTCATAAAACTCCGTACATGTCCACCTGCCTCTTCGAAAGGGTTCTCCAGTACCATGATCGAGTTTAATGACCCTGAAGCGTGAAGTGCAACTCACCGTGGAGGTGGCAGGAGGAGGAGCTGGACTGGTCACTGCAGCAGGTTGGGATGTGTTTACTGGACCGCTGGCTGCTGGAGCAGGCTGTTGCTGCATTGCCCCAGGCTGAGTGAAGAGGGACACACCGGTAGTAGCGCCGAGCCCCGGAGGCTGCGGACCACCTTGAGTTGAGCCCGACACTCCCACCTTTCGAAACTCCCCCATGATATTGCCTGACATGGCAGACACCTGACCGCCTTGAGGTATGTGTGATGGTGCCATAACAATGATTGCCTCTGACTCCCCGACATTATTCAGGGCTTCTTCAGATACATTAATTTCACATGCAGGCTCGTACTCAGCCCTTGACATGTCGTATATCTCTGACGAGACATCTTCAGTCCGTGACTCGTCTGGATCGTCCAGACTCTCCGTGTCGTCGGCGGCACCTATACCCGCCACCTGGGCCTGAGTCACACTCGTGATCTGAAAACAGCTCTTTTTCTTGGCCGGCATTTTCGACATATTGCCAGCCTGATCAAGCTCATCAACCAAGTCCCGTGTGGCTAAGTTTCTCCTCCCTTAGAAAGAGACGAGCTGGTTGCAGCTTCTTAAAGCGAAGATCATACTAAACAGGACGATTACATATATTTTACTTAGCCAAGCTAACTGTAATCAAGGTGAATATACGCCATCCCTCTTCCACTCTCGATCTCCTGTTGCGTTTCATGAGCTCATAACGCAACGCCACACTTCGTGTCGTCTTGTCCAGCAATGCGGCTTTAGATACCAGCAGCAGCCTGTAGGATTACTGATCCGGAGCTTTCTGTCAGTCCGGACCGGCCTGCTAATGTCGCGGTTGTACAGTTGCCCAAACGGCCGTTGTCGCAGAGTGTGTTGCCCAGCTGCAGGACCCACTTCAGGCTGAGGAGGGCCCACAGCCCTCCACTCACCGAGCAAGCTAGCAAGTCAAGCCAACTGGCTGCTGCACACTCCCCCTACGTCGGAACAAGTATACAAGACATCTTCCTGAAAACAGTCCTTTGTGTCCACTCACCACATAAGCTTATGTCATTCGGGGGCGACACTTACTTCGTAGCTAACCGCGGTCGAGTGAGGAAATGCTCTTAATTGTTTACGCTTTAACACAAATGAGACTCTAAACAGCGCCTACAGTTACCTCCCTCACTCAGTTACTCTTGACAAGATGGCTATGTTGTATGCAACCGCGCTGCATCGTGGGTAGGTAGTGTGCGCAAGGATGTTTACGTACCAGGCATTTGAGAATCCCCCTTCATGCTGCCTTCATGACACCGTCGGAAAAGTACAACTTCGCTCAGGTATTCAGAATACAATTGAGAAAACGAAAATGTTCTGAATGGAGATTCTGTCCTTTGACACCACCACTAGTAGTCCCAAATACATTTTCATCACAACCAATCTCTATATAGTCTTAGTCATGTCGATAATTTAGTTTAGTTTATTTTAATTCATTTTAATGTAGTGTCTCTCTAGCTGAAAGTGCATGGCCTGTTGTGGGGAGGGGGGGCTCTGATGTAAAAAGAGCTGGTGGTGCTGCAAAAAGAAAAAGTTTATTAATTGAGCAGTAAACAAAAAATGAATCCCCAACTATTCTGATGACTGAATAAATAAAAAAAACATGTTACCTTTGATTCTGGGAAATTGTGATGGGCATTTCATGTATGCAATCTCACTTTTATCTGACATCTAAACAGAATGATTAATCACTTATTCAAAAACATTATCTGCAGATAATGGCGTAATAAAACAAGCGCTGGGCCCTTGTCAATTCCCCCAAACCTCCCCCTTTCAGTGTCTTTTTATGCTGGAATAGTACATGACTCAACATTGGCTTTGTGGGGATTTGATTAACACCATTTATTTAAGAATACCACGAGGAAACGTAAAAGGTTCTTTGACGCACCAAAGTTGCGTCAAAGAACACTTTATTTTAGTTATGGACCCTCTTAAAGACAGGATCCTGAGATCAGGTTACATAGCTGAACTCATCTTAAGGTCCTTATCAATTATGTATAATTTATCCTTAATTGATCATGTTTGAGAACCAATTTTTCAATCAATTAGATGTAGCAGCAGTCGTGGCAACTAGTAATGAAAATAGTAATGGTTTTTCTAATGATCAAGTATGTGTCACTTGTGTGAATAATGGATGTACTTGAGAATTGCCCATTCTCTTTTGACTTTGAGTTGTCAATAATGCATGTTTGTATAAACATTAAGGACAAGCACTGAGCCGTATTGCATTTCCCCTGCAAATGTAAAAGTCAGCCATTATTGGAAAACACTTGAAGGCATCAGCTTTCCCTCTCTCTCTCTCTCTCTCTCTCTCTCTCTCTCTCTCTCTCTCTCTCTCTCTCTCTCTGGGTATTTGCATGCTGCAGTGTTATTCCAGTTGATATTATCAGAGTTCTCTTACAGAAGCATTACCATAGGTTGTACAGTATTCTCGTAAAAATAGATCACAGGATCCTATAGTTCTTGTTTTGTGAGGGTGCTTTGTTAAAAATGACTTGTGTGAACTTTCCCCTGCACCTTTATAGAGTCAAAGATCACTACTGTAGGGTTATAGTACAACTTAGCAACAATCCCACAGCTTGTATTACCTGTTAGAGTTTACATGTGGTGAGAAAGGAAAGTTTTGTTTAAGTTCTCCAGTTTTTACAGTTTCAAGATTGTTGATACATAGCTATTATTCACAATAAAGGTCAGTTTATGTGCAATCACACAACCTTCAATGCAAGGTAAAAAATATAAATTAATTCTAAATTAATTTAGATTTCACTGTTGCACTTTAACACTGTTCTGGGGTATAAATAAAAGTATGTCATATATTAGTAAGACTAGTATATGACAGTAATAGACTGTAACTTCTGCAACCATCACGGAGGAATTGACTAATGGATGAATTATCAAGTTGTGGTTGTAGGATAGACTGTTTGCATCATGTCACAGCAGTGCATCATGGCACTTGCATATGCAGCATTTTGGGAGGTGAAGTGAACTCTGTTTTGTTTTCTAACAAGGTCAACATGAAGAAAAAAAAATACACGGGGCTACTTACAATGTGACAAACTTTAGCATGTATATGAGTAGATCTGCATAGAGTTTAAAATGTTGTAGAAATCAATCAACCAAAATGATTTCAGTTTTGGAATTTAAAAAAGAGGCAATTAAAAAGAAAATCCTTAAAGGGTTACAACTGTTGTCTCAAGTTTTCCATATCCCTCTGCACCAGAGAATAGTACTGTGGACCAGTCATAAGTATAGAGAACACGGCCCCTGGTGGCCGTGGAGTGAATGTTTCACTTAGACAGGGTTTAATATGGATTGTGTTTAATATGTAATCTATGGTAGGCTATCTTGCTTCTTTTTCCTTGTTTTCTTTAATGCACCTTGAACTCTCCACCATCCAAACTGGCTTGCATCTTGTAATACTATTTTTTATGGCAACAATTATTTGTCAGCATATTAATAAATAGACATAAAGAAAGAGACAAAATTGTTGACTTAACAACGTGGTTAAAAAGTGCCATACTGTGTGCTTATTCGAACCATGAGCCATTTCACACAATCAAATAGTGTCGGTTCAAATCTGTTTAAACTTTGTGTTGGTGTGGAAAGCAAATCATCTGAAAGGTTAAGTGACTCTATCTTAACTATTATTACGCATCACCGTTACCAAAATAATGTTTTCAGACAGGAACATCTGGAATTAAAAACTGGCCAACTTGTCAGGTTTGATCCCTGGTTTTGGCAAGATGAAGATGGGCTAATGAAGATTGCGCTTGAAGATTAATTGGAATATAGAATAAGACGAACTTTGTTTTATTTAACTCTTGTGTTTTTTTTTATATTGACTTTACTTCCAAATGGTGTTAGGCCCAAACGAGACGCTGTTTGTGTAAAACAAATTTTGTCCACATCAAATATAACTTTTGTTTTCTTCTGACCTTATTAGAACACTAATATCTAAAAAGGAAGCGGTAACCCTAATTGTGATTGCACATAAAGGTTATTGCGCATTACTGAACATAAAGCGTTGCCATATCATCAAATAAGATCTATTTATATGGCGATGCAGTTCCAAATATAGGCTAGACTATACTTCTTTTGTTTGTAATGCACCTCATGCTACATAGTGACGTTATAGTTGTTTGAACCTCAAACAGGACTTAATAACTCATTTTTTGTAGCTAACTTCTAAATCATGACATCAGTTTAAATCATTTTTCTAAGCAATTATGACACAATTAGGACAAGTCGTCAAGTATTGAGCTGATGAGACTGAAAACAACGTATGGTGTTTGAGCTGGTCCACCCTTCAATAAATGAAAGAATGACTGATTTAACGATGCAATCAGTAAATCCTCCACCGGCATTCCCTCAGACAGTTGACTCTTGGCTGAGCTGATAAGTACCATTTTATTCCGCCGCCTGCTGCCATAAAAGCGCCGGGGAGCTCATTGTGCGGAGTGATCTGATACGGACTACACCCAGCCGCTGCCTCACTGCCCTGGCTTTCTTTGCTGCCCCAGCCTTGACGTTGGTTAACGTCGAAGTGCGGGTTAGATTGGAGACTCTACATTTGTCTGTAGGTTTTCTTCCAATTTGGCTGTATCCTGTTTGGCAACCGTACTTCCAAAGCTGTAGGTTTTTTTATAACGTTATAGCATCAATTTCTTGAATATGTCTTGGCAAAGCTATGTGGAGAACCTGATGGCCGATGGCAGCTGTCAGGACAGCGCCATTGTTGGATATACGGACGCCAAATATGTTTGGGCAGCACATGCCGGTGGTACTTTCAACAATATCACGGTAAGAGGTCAAAATTGGGTGATTAGAGCGAAAGTATGGTTCCGTTTGACAGTGTTGTTTATGTATCTACCCACGTAGACGCTCGACAGTTGGAATAGCGTTAAAACCGTTACCTCGCAGGATCTAAATGAATAGCAAGCTAACGGTACCGTGCTAGCTTAGTGGGCTAACGTTAGCTAGTTTATCGGTGGCCTGTCTCGGTTATTTCCTGCCAAGGAAACGATGCAGGATTAGACCTCGTGTTGATCAGATAAGACTTTACACATTGTGGCTTGCACATGAAAAACATGACGCAATTAACGTAGTTGCAGTTAACGAGGGCAAATGAAATTGTCAAGATACCGTTATATTAACCTAAAGCTAATTTAAAACCAGCGAGTAGACGGTGTCTGATTTAAGAAAACGTGCGTGCTTTGTGTGCACGGCCGCTTTGATTAGCTAGCTAGTTAAGCTGCTGATTTACTGGCTACATGTCATTAAAAGGCTAATTCTGTCGGATGATTGGTCAGCCTACGATGAGACTTTCTCGTTATTATACGCGAGCAATCAACCTGCACATTCGGACATGTATAATGTTTTTGATAGAAATGACAATGTGTGCGTTTTTTTTTTTTGTTTTTTTTTCATTGAGAGGGATGGTACGAGAGCTAGCCCGGTGCATAGACGTCACTTTACCTCCGTTACTTACTGCAGGGATGGGATATTTTAAATACCACAAATTGTGGTCCTAAATCAATAGATTTGCAGATTTTTGAATTTTTCTGGTTGTTGGATACAGTTAATATTCTAGTCAGTTCTGATGGCAGTTATACAAATTGTTTGGAATAGGGCTACGACTTAGATTTGTTTATTACTCTGGATTATTAACTCGTTCTATAGCTTGTCAGAAAATGGGTAAATATATCCTAAGAGTAACTTCTTAGAACCCGAGGTTGTGCTAAAATTGCTAGATTTAAACATATTTAGTTGTCTATCTGTACATGAACGTTTAAAAAAAAAATGGAAACAGCAAATGTACATTAAATTGTAGCTGGTAAATGTTCTGTCAATTGACTATTCTCTTCAGCGCTAGTTGAAAATTTGGCAATTTAAATAGTTTTTAAAAAATAAACAAATGTGTGTTTATTGGATGTAACATAAAGCAGCTGAAGTAGACTATGTACACAAGAGGTAATTTATACCCCAAAAAGTCAAGGCACACTGCTTTAAGGTATAAAAGGCCTTTTTTTTTTTATAGTGTGTAATATTATAGTGTAGCAATGTAACCTTTTAACAAAGGAGTGCTCATTGACATGTTAGGGAATTCAGCTTGTCATGCAACTGGAAGCATATTTGTCTGTCTGCAGATCTGACTGTAAGTGAAATTGTCCCAATCCTGTGGTTTTTGTGTTTTTCAGTCTCAAGAAATTGATGTCCTTATTGGTAAGGACAGAGAGACCTTTTACACCAGTGGTCTCACTCTGGGCTCAAAGAAATGTTCAGTCCTCAGAGACAGCCTCCATGATGATGGGGACTGGACAATGGACATCAGAACAAAGAGCCAAGGCGGAGAACCTACGTACAATGTCACTGTGGGAAGAGCTGGAAAAGGTAAGTGTAGTTTCAGAACTGTTCACTTCATCATCATAACCATCAAAATGCATGGATTAAGAAGACACCATATTTATTTCTCTTATAAAAACCTCCAGCGGGGTAGTTCAGACTGTAACCAGCTCTGTTTTTATTAAATTTACAACTTGAGATAATTTGCTCTTGGCAAATTATTTGCTGGCTGCAGCTTCTTAAATTTGAGAATTTGATGTTTTTCTTTTCATGCATGAATTGCGTTGGCTTTTTGGACTGTTGGTCAGACAAAACATGACATTTTAAGACATATATGGTACTGGTAAATAACGCAGGGTATTTGTACTGTTAACATGATTTACAAAATGACAACTCCGATTTGAGACTGGTGATAATGCTCAATTACAACCTTATTGCCTTTTCAATGGGCTAATCTTCATTTCTGCTGTAATTGCAATTATGCTCACAAATTGCTTTAGTAAAACAGAGCCCCAGAGTCACAACATCATATGATGCCCTCAGGCAAGGGCTATAGATGCAGACTTGTGAAATTTAAAGTAATTTGCACATTGATTAATTTTTTTAAGAGTCTGCTTTTCATCACAAACCTCATGTAAACCAGGGTTTGCCTACTCAAGTCTGTTTGCCTGTGTGGTCCTCAATGTCGGATATTGCTCCAGTGTTTCTCACATAGTGAAACTTGTTGGCAGTTTGACATTGAGACTTTGATTGTTTGCTGCAACATAGCATTGTGTTCACATACTATTTTAGTTGCTCAAAGGAAGTGTTGTCATACTTTTAAATCAATTCTTACTTAAGACTGTATTAAGAAAACTGTCTATATTTTTACGCGGGAAACCCTGATTGCAAACAAAACCAAACTCTGTTTTCCTTTCATTTTCATCTCTGCTCTTGAGAGATTTCCACCTGTCATCCTCCTTGCATGTTATCCTTAACAAAGGGTAGTCAAAAGAGCACCAATTAAGTGTATTATATATTTAATTTGTACCCACAGTTTACACATCTGTATGGAAGATACAATGCACCTTAATTAGTCCCTGGCATGTATCTTATTAGTTATGTCTGCCTTTAGCAGAATAAGCATGGCACTTTTTGAGTGCTGTACTTTCAAGAAGTATTTATTTCATTTTTTTGCTAAATCCACTGGCTTGTTAGTGTTACGGTAAATCTGGTTTGCTATTAGTAAGTGTTGATCGACAATAGCTGTCCTGACCAATCAAGTGCACTGATCTTCCTGCAGCTTATAATGGTTACATGGAAAGGAAAAGCTGTGTTGATGATTTCCAACCCTGTGTTATAGATGACACAGGGCTGTGTGGGGAATTGCTCACTTGTTTGCTTGGTAAATATATCTATTTAAGGAACACTAGTGAGTAATATTTTCCACGTTCAATTTGATCCATTTTTGGACACTGACTTGTCGTCATATGGCAGTCCAAACTGTATTAACGGTAAAATGACCTGGTAGTGAAATCGCCTATTGCAGTCTAAAGGTGCATAGAAAACCTGGTTAGCCCTGTATGGCACACAGTCTACTATCCTGCACTACATACTTCTGGTGATGTTACTTCTTGCTTGGAATGCCTTTCCTTGACTTTAATTTTTTTATATATATATACTTTTTCTTAACTGTCCTTTTCTTCTATCTCTTCTCTTTCAGTTTTGGTTCTTGTAATGGGCAAAGAAGGGGTCCATGGAGGCGGATTGAATAAGAAGGCTTACTCAATGGCAAAATACTTGAGGGATTCAGGGTTTTAATGTTTTCAAGCTCACTTAGTTAAAATTGAGGGACAAAAAGAAGAGAAAAGAAATATTGCTGTTTAAGATTTCTCCTGCAAGCAGTCACATGTCTCGGAAACTTTTAATAGCAATGAAGAGTGGTAAGATACTGTGTCACCTTTGTTCCCCCCCCCCCCCCCCTTCATCATGTATGGGGGGGGGGGGAGGCTCTTCAGTTTTGTTCATTTCTCTTTTTTTCCTTGTGCTCCAGTATTGGTTTTAGTCATGGGAAAGGAGGCGATCCATGGTGGAACTCTTAACAAGAAAGCACATGCAATGGCTGAGTACCTGAGGAGGTCTGGATATTAAGCAGCCTCCACCCATCCATCAACCTAGCGGCTCACTCTCACCCGCCACAGTTGTGTTAACACTACTTCCAGGATTAAATGGCATACAATGTTACTTCCTCTCCAGTTTACTTTTTATAAACAGCCTTTGGTTTACTTAACTCATACCACTCCACACTCCCCTTTTATTTTTATAAAATATATTTTCTTCACTCCCTTCCCTACTTTAACATTGTACTTCATGTTTTTGGCACTACAGTATTGGCATGTTCATTCAGACAGTTATTAACCAAAAGTGTGCAAAAATGATTGCAAATGTAATAATAAAAAGTGTAAAACAAATTTGGACTCTCCTTGTATAACATTCACTCAGCAACTGCCTAATATTCCAAGGGGAAGTACACATTTAATGGTGGTGATAGTTTTGCTTTGTGAGCATTACTCAAAGATGTCAGTGGTATATATACATATATCTTTTTTCTTTTTTTCATCAGCATGTGGGCATTTAAAAGTTGCATGCATACCCTCCTTTACAGATCCTAGCCCTACGTAATATTCCAGCCAAAACCATCTTCACTCTGCCTCCATTATAGAAAAGACCAATTTTCTCTGACAACCCCTGAATGTGTACCAAATCGCCACCCTCAATCACAACGTCCTTTACCCTCCATCACACGCTTTTGCTGTTGTACCTGAATGTGTTCTTAAAAGTTGATGTGGTGTTCGGCTGTTTTGAGTGTAGTGTAAGGTCAGCATTGCTGATGTCTCAAGATATTGTCATGACATTTCACCTCTGTGACCGCTCCAACATTTGTCAGTCAGCTTCTCCGTTTTGTAAATTTTTCCGAAAAATCACTTTTGTTTTGGACCTTTTTTATTTATTTTTTATTTTTCCTTCCCTTTTGGACCAATTGTCAGTATAAGGATTATCAGAATTACTTAAACTAAGCCTGATGGGTAATTATTGGGTGATTAGTATCACTTGTTGACTGTAAATCATTAAGACAACTTCAGATGACTGTAAAACATGAACTGCTTCCTTAGACTTCATCACTACTAAAACTTGTCATCACTAATTGATTTGTTGTCAACTTCGTGTCCATTAACCAATGAATCTGCAATGTCATTTTACTACAGTATGAATGCATTTTGACTGTAAACCGAGGGCTCCAACACCTTGGAATTATTTGCCTTGTGCTTTAGTCATCAAAGGTGTATTCACAAATTGTCATAGTATGGTACTTAGACGTATATTTAAAAGGAAAACATGATGCTGTGTACACTAAACATATTGAAAATGGTGTTGGTTGGAATAAGAACATTTGTAAGTTGTCTTGTGAAATTTTCTGAGAATAACTGTGTATTCTGTGCCATAAAATCGATCTGATCTGTTGCAACTACGAGTTGGATTTTTAACTGCTGCCCCAGCAAGAAGTAACTTTTAATGGCACTTTCCTAAGGGATATTTTGGCATCAGTAATCTCCAGACTTTGTGGAATATGTACAGAATTAAATGACAGAAAAAGATGTTTGCAATATTTTTTTTCTTTTTTTTTTTTGTTGGAAATTCCTCCTGCCACAAAATCTGCTATTTCAAATGCCATGAATTGATGAGACATCTTGTTTACAGACAGATCCAATAAAAGTTATTCCAACCAGAGGTCAAGCCAATATGTTCCTTCTGTTGCCTTGTGAGTACAAACTTGTGGGTTCAGTGATTCAAAAATGTTAAAGCATCACTGTTTAGTTCTAACTTACTGAATAAATTATACACTACTTTGGCAACAATGTATAAATCTTTTGGGATGGATTACTTTGTAGCTCTTTTGTAGACTCAAACAGCAAAGCACTACTCATGCCATTTATTCTTGAACTAATAGATTCCATTGTTCTCTAATGGGATAATCTAAGTCAGTATATGTAGTAAAGTTCTCTTCCTGTGATCAACTGTTACTAAATTCCAGAAATAACTAGCCAACTAATTTTTTTTTCAGGAAATGAGAAGTCAATCCCATTTTCAATGCTCTGCAGGCTGTCATTAATGGGAAATTATTTGTTACTTTGAAGGGACTTTGCCCACTCCAGTAGTGTCAGTAAACATCTGCACTTTTTTTTTAGTTAGGTGAATGTTGTCTTACTCTTTGATTTAGGATGAGGAGAAACAATTAATGTAATATCTATTACATTTTAGAGACCTTTTGATCAGTTTAAAGGAAAGATGACATGTTTAAGCAAAGGCAATACACTGTTGGCTTTCATTAATACTCTCTAAAAGGTAAACCCCATGCAGCTTTTCCCTTTTTCCAACTTTGTCTCACACGATCATCCACATTCTGTATCTGCTCGTTCCAACTCTTTGACGATGTGTGATGTTGACACTGAGTGAAACATTCAAACTCAATAATTCATACTTCTTAAATCTCCACAATGGATTTGTTCATTTTCTTTGAAGTTAGACTCAGAAGTTTGGAATCCTGGGAAACTTGACATGTTCTGAACAATTTTCACCGGCACAGTATAAGTTTGTGACAACAGGTCAAACTGGCTTGTTAAGGGTTTAATCCTATTTTTAACCTAATGTTGTTGTCCACATCCATTTAGCAACCAGTTAGGCCTGAAAAAGGCAGCCATAGACACCATGACATTGTAAGTGCCAATTGTTTGCTATGACATATTATTGTTGGTAGTTTTTGACGACATTTCTCTGATTTGTCTAGTGAACAACTCTTCTCTACAGGCTCAGAGAAACCTAAACAGATAAAGGCTTGAACAAACTTAAATTATATCACTAAAGGCCTGAAAACAAATATAATAATCAAGCCAAAAAATCTTAAGCCTGTCTAATAAGCCTTACAAGAAGGAAAATTAAATGTGTCACATTGTAACTTTAGTCTTTAACTGCCAAAAGGCCACAGGATCACAAATTAATGCCACCCTTAACTACTCTATTGACAACACCTGCTATGTTCAGGTGTTTGATTAAAGTAATTAGGCCAGACCAAACCCCTTAACACTGCCTGTGTTTGTAAGGCACTGTTGAGGCAGTTTTCTGTGTAGTGCTTTTTCTTAGCTCCAATGGCGTGCAGAAAGAGCAGGGGCAATAGAGTTTTACTATGTTTAGGACTTTTAGTGTTTGCCAGTTCATTTTGCCTTTGCACAAAACTGGCACAACTTAAGGCATTGGCTAAATCAAGAGAAAACTCGACACTAAGCGAAGGGCAAGCTAAAGCAAGGGATCTGCAGCATGGAACACTGTTAATTGGGCAAAACTATCTGCCAGATGATAAACTCAACGGAACCAAAGCCACAAAGAACTTCCTGGATGTTGATACAGATTACCAAGAAGACATGGGTATGTAAAGGATATATTAGCATACAATCCTGCATGAAAAACACTGTAAAAGTTGTAAATCATTACTTTGAATGTTTTTGACACATCAAGTCGTATGTGTGTATTGCACACCTGTTTGACCTTTTTGGCTTGTTGTTGAATCTGTTCAATATTAGAACAGTAAATGTATTGATTTGAGCTTAACTATTTGTAAAAGGTTGGGAGGACCCTAAGCAACTTCAAAGACAGAGTGATGGCTTTTCAAAGCCAGATACTGCAGCAATGGAACAACTCCTTCTAATGGACCCAAAGGTTGAATGTACTGGAGACTCCATGAAGCTTCAAGTCCAAAGTGCTGCCTCCATCCCTGGCTCCCTGTTTGTGGATAGGGGTAAGTTCACAGGCTTTTCTTGTGGCATTTACAGCTCTATCATTTGTGCTGTGAACAATATTGTGTGTTGACGGAGAAGTGTCAATTTGTTTTCTAAATCTGTATTTTCTGTCTCATGTAATTGGTCAGGAAGTCACCTGTCTCCTCTGGCTCTGTCTAAGTTGCCGCCAAGCTGTGGTTACACCATCAGATCAACGCGAAGAGAATTGGTTTTAGTTGCTCCTTATGATGGGTGCTTTGTTGCTCTTGAGGTGGGATACTTTGTTCGGAAAGCACTGCATGCTTGAAGCATGTACGAATGCAACATTTTGCTTTCTGGTTTTAGGAGGATAGCTATGTTCTCCCAATGCTTTGGTTGGGGTTAAACGTGAGGATGTCGTGTCCTTTGATGAAGCTGTCTTCCCCTAACCCACCGACGGTCACCTGCCATGCTGAGGGCATGGTTGTGAAAACTGGATGGACAGTCTCAATTGCTAAAATTAATGTCAAATGTAAGTTTTGCCTTTTTGTTTTAAAATCAACACTGAATAAAGACATGGCTACGGTCAAGTGTAATACTGACTACGACAAATTAGTCGTCAAGGAATTGCTGTCACTTGTGTGACAAAGTGACACCTGTGCTTTTCCTGCTATTCCATGTTGGCAGTGAGGCAAACCCCAGTCAATCATGCAGCATTAAAGGAGAATTCCGGTCAATTTCAACATGTAGCTCTGTTTGTAAATGTAGAGAAACAAAAACAATTGGCGCTCCCTACACCTTGTAAAACTTGTGCTAGAGTTGGCACCCAACAGGCTAAAACAGGATATGTTTAAATGTGTTTTTAGCCTCTGGGCTAGGCAGCTTTATATGTATAGTACATTTCAGCAACAGGGCAACTCAAAGTGCTTTATACAAACAGTTAAAAAATAAAAACAAAACAATGTTACAGTGCAGTATAAGACATTAACCGCCACTTAAAGATATGCAACATAAAAGAAGTCTTCAGCCTTGATTTAAAAGAACAGAGTAGCAGCGGCTCTGCAGTTCTCTGGAAGTTTGTTCCAGAAATGAGAAACATAGAAACTGAACGCTGCTTCCCCTGTTTAGTTCTGACTGTGGTGACCGAAAGAAGACCTGTTCCAGATGACCTGAGAGGTCTGGGTGGGTCATAGTGTAGTAGCAGATCAGAAATGTATTTTGGCCTTAAACTGTTTAGTGATTTATAAACTAGCTAAATTATTTTTGAAATAAATTCTTTGAGTCAAAGGAAGCAAGTTTAAGGACTTCAGAATTGGAGTGATGTGATCCACCTCCTTGGTCTTAGTGAGGACTCGAGCAGCAGCCTGTCATTTTTTTTTTTGGTTGGTATGGTTGAGTTAACACTTTTGGAACTTTTTTTTTTTTTTTTACTTAAACGGGAGGTTTATATCTGCCTATAGTTGCTGCCATATTGGCAGCTCAAGTTTGAGTTTATTTTGCCATAGCTCACCAGCCTAAAAATGCTTTCTAGTTAACAGAACCCCCCCGCCTTCTGAAATGTGATCTTTTTATTGGTTGGCTTGGCAGTAAATTGCTGTCAGACAATGGTGGCTCAGTTAATTCATAAATAACATTCTCACATCAATATTGCTTCTTACCAGTGTTAAGTAAGCTACTTGGAAAGTTTAATTGGCTAACCTACCAGTTGTCCTAAATTTATATATGAAGTTGCACTATACTGAAGCTAATTCTAGCCCCCAAATGTATTGTAATTTTTGAAAACATGCGTACAACATACATTAGGCATCAGTAATCTTTGGCAGTTTCATTTCAGACGTCAAGTGCAGTCTGTACTGCACTCAAGCTGCAGATAGTCTCAGGGGAAAAATGTTTTCATGTGTGGACGCTACCACACTAGATATAAAAGAGCTAAGCTACTGAGAAGCCACGTTTCATCAATTGCGATGCTATTGAAAAGTTAAATGAGTAATGCAACTACTTGCAACACAAATTGGATTTATTGGTGTGACGCCAGGTTGATAAAGTAGGCTATGCTTTATTTGCCAGAAGGCCTCGGTGACAAATGCCAGTTGGCATAAAATGTCTCAGACATTGGACCGGTAAACCCTGAAATCTACCCAATTCTAGTGCCTACCAAAGCTTTAAGTGCTCCTGGTAAACTTATCCTGCATCTTGATTCTTTACTAATAGCTGTCCTAACTTGACTAATTGAGAATGTTTTCTGGTCAGTAGGTAACTTTTTAAAATGTATTGTCACTAACCTGACAGTAGCATATTAAGACACATGATCTGTGACTTAAGTTCCCCTGCCTCCCCATAGTACCTCCTGCGGCAATTACAAATTTTCCCTGTGCCGGAAGATTTAACGATCAGAGCTGAGGAGTCTCTAAGCCATTCCCAATGACTGCTTAAGTAAAACTAGGCGGCACTAAATTAAAATATGAATCAAGATTCTCCTACTGCGTTGCCTATTTCTTGCCTTAAATGTTTTTAGAAAATCTTTTGTGTGCTTTCCTAAAATGAGTATGTGACAAAGTCACACCAGAACCAAGCACTGCTCTGTAACTGGCCAAAGCAGACTATTTTTCACAGGTCTGTTTCGTGAGTTCATATGTAAATTAATAGTTACCAACTGTAATTTTAGGAAACTTCTCAGTTTTACCTAAGTGGTTAGACTACTCAAGTTTAAGCTTCTTAAATTTGCATTACAATGGTCTGAAAGGCCTCTAATCATGAAGGGTAGCGCTCACGTTAAGGAGAATACAATTTTGGAGAAGGGATATCTTCAGTGTTGGAAGCTATCAACACATTTGCATTTAATTCCTTTTGAGAGCAAAATGGGAAATGTCTGGTTACTTTTTTTTCTCTCAAAGTGTACTTTTCTGTAATGGTTTCTTTATAGTGCTGAAATGTATTACTTTGCAGTGAATGGTAACTGGGAGCCATTGATGAAGGCTTCACCCAGATGTGGTTTCAGTGTAGTTGTACATCCTGAAGGTGTGGTCCTCTCTGTTCGTTATACACCCTGCATGGAGAAAAAGGTATGAGGCTAACTCTCAAATTTCACCTTTTTAGAAAACGTTTAGTGTAATCCATTGACCTTGTGTTCTAGGATGGAATGTACACCCTTCAATTGGCTGGAGAGGGAGAAACAAAAATGTCCTGTCCATCACTGCCTTGGCCACAAGCATCTGCAGCTCCACAGCAGGAGCCCTTCTACCCTCAGCCAGAGACTGAAAACCCTACTGCTACTCCAAGGCTTCAGCAGACTAGAGCCCCTCAGGGCCAAGTACAACCACAATTTTACCCCCATCCCGTCTACCCTCAGCCAGAGACTGAAAACCCTGCTGCTGCTCCAAGGCCTTCACAGACTAAAGCTCCTCGGGGCCAAGTACAACCACCAGTTTACCCCTATCCCTTCTACCCTCAGCCAGAGACTGAAAACCCTACTGCTGCTGCTCCAAGGCCTTCACAGACTAAAGCTCCTCGGGGCCAAGTACAACCACCGTTTTACCCCTATCCCTTCTACCCTCAGCTAGAGACAGAAAACCCTACTGCTGCTCCAAGGCCTTCACAGACTAAACCTCCTCGGGGCCAAGTACAACCACCGTTTTACCCCTATCCCTTCTACCCTCAGCTAGAGACTGAAACCCCTACTGCTGCTCCAAGGCCTCCACAGAATAAAGCTCCTCAGGGTCAAGTACGATCATTCTATCCCTATCCTTTTCAGCCAGAGATTGAAAAGAACCCCCAGCCTGTAACGTTACCCTCTGCTACCACCATGCAGCAGCCACAACCGGTCATAACTCACAGGGATCAACCTCCCCTGGAATCTGCTATTCCGCAACCTAGTAATAGTGATGTAGTTCCACAAGGTCCTCATCTGGGCTCTCCATATATGCTACCTGTTTACTGCCCACAGTTTTGCCCATCTGGAATTTCTAATTGCTGTCCACAAATTGCTTTTCATCAACATCACCATTATATTATTCCCTCTGGTCCCTCTGGTAGAGATGCACCTTCACTTTATCCAGGACTACCATTCCTCCCATTGGCATATTCTGGGTTTGGCAGTTTAAATTCTGATCCCCTTCCTCAAAAGCCGACCAAAACAATAACGCAAGCTACCACACCTTCCATCTCTGCACCCATTTCATCTCAGTCCCAGCACCTTCCATCTGGAAATGAGAAATTTCCCCAGCCACCAGATGGCAACCCTGCTGTACTAAATCATCCCAGCAAGCCTAGTTTTGATCCGCCAATTTATACTTTTGTACCAAATTCACTATATCCTTATTGGCCATATATACCACAAAATGAGACGCTCCAAAGAATACCACAAAGCCAATCACCACCTCATCACAATGTGCACTCTAAACCTCAAGCTTCAGGTAGTGAACCAGTAAATCCAATGCTGCCATATAATGAACAGTCACTACAGCAGCAAAATGGCCGATTATTAGCATGGGACATCAATAATCCCTCTGGGCCCAATTTTGTGTCTTATAGTGGCCAATATCTACAACAGCCACGCATGGCAAAGCAGCAGAATACACCTACAGCTGAGCAACGACAATCTAACAAAGCTAGTAAATCTAGGCTAATCAAGTCACAAGTCCAAAGTGAACTTGATCGTCCTCTGGTCCCTTACAACGTGCTTCGAGATGCTCAAGCACAAACTTATGACAAGACGACGGCCCCCAACAATGCCTCACAGCCAGATCATCAGACTGACTCCTATTCTGAACCAAAGAGTTATTTGCTGCTACAGCAAGGCCCACCGGGAAGGAAGTCCAACCGCTTCAATGGATCTCCACTGCCATCCGAAGACATAGTTCGTGGTGCAGACTTGCATGCACACAATCGTGCAAGGCATCACAGTAGCAAACCTCAAGATGCTCAAAGTTTCAAGCCCCCACAAGAAAACCCTCAACACCCCAAAATGTGGGGGAAAGGAATGTCCCATCCCTTACCTGATGTCAACTACACGCCAAAGCCTGGTGATAAATCGAGTTTACATTTTATCCCTTCGAATGGGGCACATTATGTGCCTTTGTCCCAGGACCCCTTTGTCAGTGGGGCACATTTAAACCCTAAATTCAAAAACCTCTGGAGGCTTATGACACCTAGCCTCTAGCCAAAGCATTGAACCTCATGTTCTTGAAAAAGCATTTCAACAAAGAAGCTCTGCAGCTGACAAACAAGCAAATAGGATGATAAAGTGACTTTTTTTTTTTTTTTTTTTTTTACTATGTCTTTGGGACTAATGTCTCTTCTGCAGGACTTAACAAACCCAACCAACTCGTCCTTCAGAGAGTGGAAATCAGAAGCAGAAATGAGTTGCCGTCAATGTGAATAAACAACTGGAACTAGCCACTTCATAAGCGTTTATTTCATTTGAATAGGCTTAAGAATCTTTTGAGGGTTGTGTGGGGAAACAAAATCTAAAATGAAATCTCTGTGGCACGGTCAGTTAAGAACAACCTTTACATTTGGTACGCGATCTGCTGTGAATCAAAAGATGCATTGCCCTCAAACTTATTTGTCCTGCCATGAACTGGCACTTCCTGAACATTGACCCATTTGTGTAAATATACTTAACAAGAATTTCTGTAGCCTCCAAGTAACTTACAACCTCATCTTTTTCTGCTTGTGCATAAAATGTAATTTCCAATGTAGTTTATTTATGCAGTTTGGTAAATAAGGCTTTTTCTCTTTTGAATTGTCAATAAAAAAAATTAAACAAATCTGACAACCAGATTTGAATGTTGAAAGCATTTCAGTAATGTTTAAGATGAACATGACAATTTGAGCAACATTTGTCTGGAAATGTCAATGGGTTCATAGGAATGTCATTGGCACAAGTCAACACAATTGGCAAACAACTTTATTTTGCAAACGCCCTTGGCACATGAGTTATTCAAAGTTTGGAGCTATCTGTGTGTACTCATCAAAGCTGTTAAAGGCTTAGGTAATTCCATACTTGACTATCAAATGTACTAAAATAGTGTACACCAAAAAGAACAACGCTTAGCCTTGAAAGATGTATTCATCAATGCAGATCTTTATCGTTTTCACTTTTTTACGGCGGTTTTAAGGGTAGCCTTACAAGGCATAATGCTTGTTTGACAATTTCATTTGTTTGTAGGAATTGTATGGGTGTTACATCTACCTAACACAGGACATGTTCATTGTAGCCATACGTTACTCTTGTGCCAGTGTAAGGAAGCATAAATTAAGTGCTTTTGGACCTAAACACTAGAAGAATCGGACCCTTCCTGGGCACAACACTGGCACTAAAGCTATGGGGTCTTTTTGGGTCACAGTGTCAACAATTGCAGGGACAGGTACATCTCTCTTTACTACAACAACAGGGACCTCAGCACTGCCTGAGGAATCTGAGGCTGATCCAGTGTCAATTACTGGATCAGGATTGGCAGCAGGTGCAGGAGCTACACCAGTAACAGCCACTGTAGGGGCTACAGGTACAACTTCATCTGACTCTCCTGATTCAGACAGAAGGCCACTGAGATGAGGGTCATAGAGAGTAGTCAGTTTGTGGTGCCTCAGACCATGCATGGGTGACAGGCTGCCTGTGTGTGCGTGGACTGCTGGTGATGTGGCAAGAGCGGCAGTGCTGTTGACATCTACAACAGGCATCTGAAAAAGAGTATGCATCAACAGAGGCTTAGGAAAAATCCTCTTTATAAATGTAAAATTGGGCTTATTTGTGACCATCAAAAATCATTTTGGAACAGTTGAATACAATGATTTACCAGAGTTAAAAACATCTTGCAGTCCACTGTGTGATCACTGCTCAAGCCTCTGGCAGTACAAATCCCACGTGCCTGGTGGAAAATTTAAGAAAAAAAGAATTGTGTTTAAGGGGAGCATTGGTGACCAGATCAATAGTTTCCCTATGTTCTTTGATAAGCTTATCAGCAAGGCTAAAACTACATTAAATTATTCAATACTGTGGAAAACTAAACAGATGCTTTATGTACTTACAGCCATGGTGTCATTCAGGGGCACGCAGGCATCATCAGTGCAATTAGCCTCAACTACAATATATTCTGCAAAATAGATTGGCCCACCAGACACAACCTGAGACAATGTGTTGAAAGTATTGACAGACACAAATTAGAACTTGAAGATGCATTAAATCGGGTGGGAAAAACAATCTAGACTGATAATTTGGGTCCACCTGTGATGACAGCCTTCCAACCTCCATAACAGTGTATGTTCCATTCACAGTCACATTGTTGAAGGTTGCCAGAGAAGCTTGGACAAACTCCAGTGCTGTGGTGTCATTCAGGGGAAGGAGGGTATGACAGCCCACACAGAGGTCCTCTGTTGATTCTATAAATCATCAAAGACATAAATGCAAGTATTTGTGTCTAGGGTGACACTCTTGTGGCATAATCTGAATGTCATGTGGATGTCACATGGTTATAGTAAGGTTGTGTGACGTGAATGATTTACCTTCTGTTTTACACTTGAAAGCTGTGACGGTCAGAGCTCCACTGACCCTCTTCAGCACCACATCACAGTCGCCTTCTACTGCCTGATTGGAGACAAAGAATCATTCCAAATAAAAGGGTCAATTTGAACATTTTACATTCTCATTAATTTTTATCTTAAAATGATCAGTATTGGGACATTTGGTTTAATTCATACAGCGGATAAGTGCTTCTGTGTCTTAAAGGGTCTCACCGTTAATATTTTTGGCCTGACTGTGCAGTTGGCAAGAGGTGTGGGATCCAACACATGACAGTCAGTCTCCAGCAGGTCAATTTCCAGCACATATATTTCTCCATCAGGCTAAAGAGAGAAAAAAGGACACATTCTTTAGTTGTTCAACTTTGATTGATTGTGTCGTAATTTGGGTGCAGACAAAAAATAACATAATGGAGGGAAAGATGTGCATTGTTTAGCGCAAGTAAGGAGGTATCCTCACCAAAATGTACTACTTTATATAAAACAATGCAGATTTCCCTGGCATTTACTACAATTTTAAGCTTGGCAAATGTTTAGGGAATATTTTCTTTTTTATTATTGAGTGTACAAAGTTACACATTTATATCATAGTTCACAGTTTAATCTTTCACATTATGTAACCCTGTCATCCGGTTGTCATGAGGAAATTAATGCAAATAGTATTTTATAATGTACTGCATCCCATGTTTGAAAAACTGCAAAAACAACAAGTTGTAAAACAGGATAAGAGAGTAAATTGGTAACACAAACACTACACCTGCTGACTTTACCTTAGTATAGATCTTGATGTCCTCAATCCTGTTCAGTGCATACTTGTAGCCATGAGTGTGCTGGGTATTGAGGTAATCCCGAGCCACCTGAGCAGCCTCCTCTGCCTCAGGGGAGTCACACTGAGGTCGTACAACATTGATCTGAGCCCAGACCCCCGCCAGTAGTCCCAGAACTACAGTAATGCCCAGGAGATTCATTTCTGTGAGAGAGATGAGAGATGCACAGGCAATCAAAAGTTTCAGAGCATTTGAGAAGAGGATGAAGGTAAAGAGAAGGGGCCAAGCTTATGCAGCCTGGGGTCCGCCTATCCTGTACTTTAAACAGGAAAACAGAGCCAAGTTAAACACCATGATCATCCCCCTGACTCCTGTGTCACATGTGGGTGGGTTTTAGGATTGCTGCCAAAACAAATGTACAGGTAAGATGACAAAGTCTGGCTGCGCAAAACAGTCTGAATTTAAGTCATCAATGGTTTGCTGTGTTTTTTGGGCCAAGCATCTGGAAACACCTCACACCATCCGTGATTTCCTATTGATAGCTGTGCCAAATTTACACAATTTTTTGGAAGAAGTACTCAGATCCTTTTAAAGTACTAATACCACACCGTGAATGTACTCCACTACAAGTTAAAGTCTAGCAGTCAAAACCTTACATAAGTAAAAGTATGTAAGTATTATCAGTAAGGTATCAAAATTAAAAGAACTCATTGTGCAGTTAAAATGTTTCTTCTCAGTATTTTTCTATTATATTTAATGTTTTAGATAAATATTATTCTTGCATTAATGTGTGTGTTGCATTTTACTGCTGTAGATGTTTAAGGTTGTGCTCATTTTAAATCCTTGTCGGATAGTTTAACCTACAGCAATGCATCATATTCTATAAGATCATCATATGTTTGCAGCGTTGCTGTCCTTTGAGAACTACATATCTCTAAACAGTCAAAAACAGCCCATTCAACCTTTGACACTGCCTTTTCCAGCTGATCCAAGAGGATTTTTAAAGACTTTATTTAGCCCAAGAAGTAGGAGAATATTCTCAACACATAAAGAAACACTTCATCCTTCCATGGAAAACACAAACATTGAATTGAAAAGTAACATTGCAAGTGAAAAGTAACTAGAGCTGTCAAAAAAATGTAGTGCAGTAAAAATTATACAATATTAGTACAATATTTTTCCCCAAGATGTAGTGGAGTAGAAGTATAAAGTTGCATAAAATGAAAATACTCAAGTAAAGTACAAGTACATCAAAGTTGTACTTAAATACAGTACTTGAGGTAATGTATTTAGTTACATTCCACCACTAGTAACCAGCTGTCAGAAGGAACTCATTGACTTGCTCAGGAGGGACATAGTTGAAGGACAGGGACAATGCTGCCGCCCACATATTTGCTCTGACCTTATTGGGAGCTTTCATAATACACAAGTGTCTATAGAGGACAGGACCAGGCTGGTAACAAAAATACTGATGAAGAAACTACTTGTGAAAAGACCCACTTTTATTGTTTTTGTCTTTATCTTTTGGTTTAATTATCTTTCTTGGTTTGAAAGATAATGTTTCCAATCCCAGAATATTTGAAGACTTAAAGACATAAAGTGAACACTGATTTCAGTGACAGGGATCCCCACATATCCTGGTTATTAGTGTTGAATGGTTTAGCAGATATTTCCAAACTGATAACGATAAGCTCTCATAAGAAAATGACCGTTCTCCATGGTTTAATTAGGCCTTATTTGCCAGTTCAACATAAAAGACCAAACAGTTGTTCTGAATAAATACAAGCTGTTTCTCTGCTAGCAGTATATTGCAGGTGCCTCTTACATTTGGTTAATGGTAAGAAGAAACAACCGATTAGACATTAGGATTATAGATATTTGTAAGCATTGTTAATGTGACAGTGATGGCATTGCTAAATAATAAATCAAACGGGGAGGATTGCATAACTAGATACTGCTATTGTCGCACCTTCTGAAACGTATAAATGAATGTCAACATAACAAAGGAATGTGACAGAATCTCCGCAGAATCTACACATAGACAGTTAAAGGATCCACATTCTACAAATTTCCCCAGTAAAATGTGATTGGTCGGCGCTAGAGTGACGCTATCCACACGCGACTCTCAATGTGGTATGTCTTGGATACATGATGCTAGTACGCTGCATGTTAAGAGGGTAGAATAGCTAAACGCCGCGTTTTAAATTAAAAGTACATTCATTCTCCAGGCAGTGGACATGGTAGACTTTAATCAGACAATAGTTCACCCCACTACGAAGTTTAAATGAAGTAAACGAGGCAGTAACGGTACGTAGAGAGGTAACAGCTAGCCGCTTACCATTTGTTACCCTCAGTTGTTGTGTCTTATAGCTGGCTAAGTTAGCAAGGGTATCTGCTTGGGCTCAGACGGGAGGAAATCAAATATTAATGTTTGTTAATTTACCTGTGTGGGCCATCTGTGGGTCACTCACACAATGTAAGTTCTTATGAACGGCTATTCAAAACATCCTTTTACAATGCTTTGCGAGATAATCAATGCATTTTGAAAGGTTTTGGATTCTACTAAAACATTGGAGGGAAATAGTTATTACGGAGTCATCTTTGCACACGAGACTGTCTGTTTTATTTTGTAGCTGCAAGCGAAGCTCTCAAGTTGGTGTGACTTAAGTATTCAGATCCTTTAAAGTAGCTCTGCAACAATATCCACATAATATTAAGGTACTATGCAGCATATTGGCTCCTGAATCCTGTATTATCACATATTGATTATTATTACTGATGTGTTGAAATGTTAAAAAGGGGAACTAATTGTAACCACTCCATAATATGTGTGTGTTGTTCTATACTTAAGTAATCAAGTAATTGTAATTTGTTACATTCCACCACTGCCTATTTAACTGCTGTACACCCATCAATGCATAAGAGTGAAAACGGATCAAGAACTGAGAGGGCAAACTGTAAAATGTGTAACTGTAGCCCTGCATATAATAACACATCCATTCTGTATTCCAGCAGATGTTCAGACTGTGCATTACTCTACTTAAGAAGCCGCCAGAAGTGGAAGCAGTTACAAGGACAGCTGAGTAAGCCATGGAAATTCTATAGAGGTGTGAGTGAGCCCATAAATACATCCGCATCCAACACGAGTACTCACCTTTCCGCTTCAAGTCTACTGTGATTCGGCTGGTAAATCTGAAGCTATCATTAGAGACAGTCCACCATGGCCTAGACAAATACAATCCTGTTTCAGCACTGTTGCATACGAGCTATCTGACTCAGACCTTCCAGCCGTTGAAAGGATACCCCTAATTCCATGCTCTCATGTGACCCTCCATCGTTCAATCCAGTCAATCTCTCCCAGATGCACCGAACACAGAGCCACCGAAGCAAAACAAAATACCTCATGAGAAAAAAGGGATTCCTGTCTTCAGTCAAAGGAGTTTCTCATCTCTCCAGGCGAACCAAGAGACGCTTATGTTGTAAATTACAGCTTTGGATGTGGAGGAAGAGGAGGGAGAAATACCGTTTTGGTTTATTCAGAGCAAAGAAAAGAGCTTGTGGGATCGGCCCCGGCCCCTGCCTCAGTGTAAAGACACAATCGCTGAAAAATGAAAGGAAGGTCCCAATTTACCACGCAACAAACCTTGAAAGTTCAGTCATTGCGTCAGCTCTCGTGTCACCCCTCGGGTGTGGTACTGGAGGTTCCGAGGACACGTTCAGAGGGCGGAATTGCCTGTTGAAGCTGTGTGAATCTGTCAGTCTGTCAGAAACGTTCATTGCTTCCGGTTCCTTGCAAAACCTGGTCACGGACTCAACTGTTTCTGCGGGTATCATCAATCAAATCATGCCAACAGAGATGGTGCCGCCTCAGAAAACAGAAACTTTGATACAGCTGAGTGATACTACCGACCCTTTAAAACTTTCTTGCAGTGTCAAAGACCTGTTGAGTACAGACAGGGATGCATGCAGGTTATCTATACACTTTAAAGAACCAAGGACAATGGTACCAGCTCAGAGTCTTGAGGTTGATAGCCCTTCGGGACAATTCACTGCTACCAGTTTAGGTCAAGGCAAGGCTACCAACACAGACACTGATGAGAGAATCACCGGTAAAAGGGCTGCGTCTTCTCAATCTGATGTCAGCCTACTGACAAAGGACATCCATGGTATACCTATTTTCACTTTTACAATCCCCCCCCCCCCCCACTGTGGTATTTGGTTTACATTTCTGTTTTTCATAGCTATTTGAAATGGCAATGTTTCCACATTTCTCTAGAATTTCTTGATGACTTCTACAAAATATATGGAAGCTTCATCCCATTACAGAAGAGAGACGTGTCGAGACATTTGGAGAGGAAGTTTAACACTGATTTCAGCGACAGGTACATCTTTGTCAAAAATCTGAATGTGACTACTCTGAAGCACATTTCATTGTCTACTGTCTTAACAGTAGTCATTTTTTTGTTGTTGTTGTAATTTTTTAAAGGATTGAGGAGGTGGAGCATTTTGAGTGGTAACTCTGGTGATTTTTCTTTTTCTGTGGACCAACTGTATTGTATTTTTCCACCCGTGCAGGAAAAATGCCATCTTCTCTGAAGTTGCCAGATACCAAACTGCAATCGTTCAGAAGCCTGTTCCCTCCTTCCAGGTGGTCTACAAGAAGCACACTCTGACACTGGATGACTTGTCCACACTGGCAGATCAGAACTGGCTCAATGACCAGGTCATCATCTAACACACCAAGACTTTGCCTTGTTTTTCATGGAAAGATTTACATGATTAAGAAAAGTCTGAATGTTTATGCTGAATGTAACTGTATTTGTTTTTTCTTCCTGCTTAAGGTCATGAACATGTATGGAGAATTGATTATGGAATCTGCCCATCACAAGGTAATCTTAAATTCTACCTAGATAATATTTTTTTCAGACGGGTAATGTTTTTACCTGCCAGGGTTATTGATATATTGCCAGTAATTAAAGGAATAATAATAATAATAATAATTGGGAAATGTGCATATTTGCTTTCTTGCCAAAAGTTAGATGAAAAGATTGGTACTACTCTCATGACTTTAAGCGAAATATGAAGCATAAAGACTGGAAACGTGGGAAACAACTAGCCTGGCTCTGTCCAAAGATAACACTGTCCACGAGTACCTCTAAAGCGCACTATTTTACCTGCTATCTTGTTTGTTTAATCCATACAAAAACAAAAGTGTGAAAATGACTAGTTGTAGTTTTACAAGGTTATATAAGGTACTATGTCAGAGTCAGACACAGTGACTACCTTGAGACTTTATCACCATGAGGTTGCCAGTTAACAGGTGTATACAAGGGCTTTAGTTAATCACTATACCTGCCTATTATTGCAGAATTGCCCTATTTCTTTTATCTATATAGTACTTAAAAACTTAGATAAGGTAATAACAATTTGACATCTTTACATTTCTTATTTGAAGATTACCCAAAGTGTTTGCATGGCATAGTCTGACTGGTAGTTTTGTAATTTTGATCTCCTTTTGTCCCAACTCTTAGGTCCATTTTCTCAACAGCTTCTTCCACAGGCAGCTCATGACTAAAGGATATGATGGTGTTAAGAGATGGACAAAGCAGGTTAGATCTAAGGTGGAAGTGGTGTGATTCTCAGTTTAATATAGATTGCTGTTTTCAGGTCACGTAAAGATTTAGAAAAAAAAGCTGAAACCTTTTTATTTTTAAGAGAAGAGAAAGCGGCCTTAGTGGCTTGAAACCCTTCTTTCTTGCACAGGTGGATTTGTTTTCTAAATGTTTGCTTGTGGTGCCGATCCACCTGGAGGTTCACTGGTGTCTGGTGACAGCTGACATTGTCAAAAAGAAGATCTGCCTTTACGACTCTCAAGGGAACGCACTCCAAAAGGTTGCAAGGGTAATTTCATGTATTTTATTTTTGGCACTCTAACAACTTACTTAAACATTTCAGTTGCTTTTCCTTGCAAAGAGTTCTTATATGTAAGACATTTTAAAACTGTCTGTTTTTTTTATGCTTTGCTTGTTATAGAACATCCTGAAATACTTGATGTCGGAAGCAAAGGAGAAGAAGCAAACTGATTTTGAGAGTGGTTGGGCGGTGTCGTTCGATGAGGTATGTTCTGCTGGTGGTGTAGGGTGTGATGGTGGACTACATGAGCTGCTAGTGGTACAAAGAAAAAAAACAAACAAAACAGACCTGTTGTGATGTCTTGTCTCCCCCTGCTGTCCTTTGCAGATAATCCCACAACAGAGCAATGAAAATGACTGTGGAGTTTTTGTCTTGGAGGTACAAGCATGCGTGTCAAGCTTAATATACAGTAAATTACTTCAATTATTATGGTGTCTGACTGTTTGAACCTATTACATACTAACTCTATTTTTGATCTCGTTTACAGTACTCTAGATGCCTTGCGCTGGCAAAACCTCTGCAGTTTTCACAGAAGGACATACCAAAGATACGCAAGAGGATCTACAAAGAGCTCTGTGACTGTAAGCTCCATGAAGAGAGCTGAAGGCTATTGTATGTATGCATTGTAGTGAGTGGATACTGTGTGGTTTATCCCAGTAGGAGTGTCTTTAATCGGGTGCACTTTTCATGCTAAATCACAGTACTTGTATGAGAACTGTATTTATACGATCAATATGTAATCAGGCATGTTATTTCAGAAAAAGATCTTTATATTCCTGTTAGACCTCGACTTGGAGTTTACACATCTACAGTGGACCTACAGAGCCTTACCGGTCGGACTGCCTGTCAATGTTTATCTAATCTGTCTCGATCCTCGACTGTTTTTTAGGTGTCACTTAGTTTTTAATTAAGTATCTGTACACCTTGTTTGCACAATTTGTAAATCTAATTTTGCTTCGTTTGACATTTGTTGGCACCAGATGACTGAATAGAAGCTGTGTACTGTTGGTAAGGAAACTGGAATCGGCATCCAAATGCATAATAGAGATATGTTTGTAAAGTTTTAAATAAAAGCAGACAGCTTCCAAACATTTCATAAAGTTTATTTTATGTTTTCACTGTACTGTACTGATCAGGTAAATGTATTCTGCATGCAGAATAGCATTTGTCATTTTTATTGTAGTACATACACGTGTAAATACACAACCTTCGATCTATTGACAGGTGTTTAAATCATATCCAGTACATTATGGCTGTAATCAAGTGTGTCCCTGAACAGTTATAAAACATAAACTGATTTGAAAGCAGTGCTCCAGATAACAAGCGGAAATGTAAGGCACAAGACAAACTAGTTTTCAGTATGAGAACCAGATCAAATGTATAAATATACTTTAATATAATATGGAGCAACATGTAATATTACCAAATGCATCTCTTCACATTATACATTTCTATTACTGACCTTGTCAGTACACTAGATATAATAAAATACAGTTTCAACAAATATTGCATTTGTTTCCTGTCTCTTCTTGTGAGCTCACTCTGTAGTGTTGAGATCAGAAAAACTTTCATGGGTGTAACTTAATTAAATACAAAGCATTAAAATGGTTACAACATATGGACTCATTGAGGTAAAGAACAGAGAAAGTTGAATTCATTAACAGATGTCATGGCTCTTTCCTCCCTTTTTTGTAAAGCATCACAGACCAGCTGATTTGATGTCTGCAGGTTCCTGATTACACATAATTTTTAGGGTACTACATTTTCACAAATGTACTCCAGTGTGACCCTCCACCTAGGTGTGTAGTCCAGTTCGATCATAATAGACAGTCAGGGGCCTAATCGTCGAAGAATCCCCAATCAACTTCTGGCTCATCGTCAATGCGTATCACAAGGTAGGACACCAGCTGGAAGAGGTTCTGCCACACGCCCAAGAAAAGGTATAAGTAGAAGTCACTGACGTCAACTTGGCAGTGTTTCCCTGAGTAATTTATATCGCACACACACTCAAAACTGTTCACGTAGTTCATACAGAAGCCTCCGTGCATGCATGGGTAAGATGCGCATTCATCCACATCCTTCTCACACCTAGAAGGAAACAAGACAATAGGATTATAGATCAAGAACAAAATAAGGCACCATGCAATACTTATTGTTGTGGGTTTGTCAGTACAAGCAACACCTTTAACATTACACATAGCCATTCAATTCATCGATCATCAAAATATTGTAGATGGCATTTTTAATCCCAGGCCCCGCTGGATTTTGTCAACATTTTCTGGCTCATGACCCTGAGTTTGAATCCCCAGATTCTCATGTGTAGATGTACTAACAAATCAATTAAATGTTAATTATGTTCTGTTTTAAAAAATAGTTAATTGTTCCTATTTTCAAAATGTATCACAGACATTTCAAATTATCAAATCTGAGTAGCCTTGTGCGGCTATCTAGGGACCCCATGTGGAGCCTTTAGGTGTTGACCCCTAAAGGGCCGAGCAACCTCGCTGGTCAGCAAAGAGGATTAAACGTCATAATGGATGTCCTACCACTGTCCTGTGAAACCAGGCAGGCAGTAACAGGTGTTGTCTTCTTCAGAGCAGTTCCCTCCATTAAAGCAGCTGTAGTTCCGTCTTCCACCCATGCATGTTGATACAAGCAACTTAGGAAGTCTTAACAGATAAAAGAACACAAGGACATATGTCAATGTCCTTTAGATTGGCACTGGTTGATGTTATATTTACTTCATGTACTGAAACAATAAAAAAAAAATCCTGTGTTGTGTAAAAGCACTTACAGATGTTTTTCAATGTACCATGGGATTTCAGGAATTTTCTCCCTGTAAGAGACCAGTTTGTAAATCAGTACAACTCTGAGCTCATTAACCTATTACAGATGTTTGCTACTGTACGTTTAATGTCACAGAGATATTAATAAACTGGGGAAGAACTCACTCGCAGTATTGCCCGGTCAGATCCTTAGGGCAGAGGCATGCATAGGTTGTGAAACCTTTGAGGCACGTGGCACCTTTGCTGCAATTGCTGTTTTCACACATATCAACTTCCAGCTCACACTGTATTCCTCTGTACCCCGGCTCACACACACACTTGAATCCCCCCGATAAGTTGATGCAGTTGCCGTAGATGCAGGGACTGGAGATGCAGGTTTCTGTTGGGGCTTGACAAAGAAGCCCCGTCCACTCAGAGGGACATGTGCAGTGGTGCAGGTCAAACTGGTCCTCACACACACCCTGGTTATTGCAAGGGTTGGGTTCACACACACTGGCGCCCCAGCAGCCGTATCGAAGCGCATCGTTGCCATTTATCCTCGTAAACTGCTCCTCCTGAGGTCTGGGGAGGTTCAATTCTGTGTCAAGGTGGAAAGGGAGAAGAAGGCCTCCGATCTCCACCGGGCCCAGACAGCCAGACAGGTTTACTCCTGCGTCCAGGCTCAGTCCCCCAAGGAAGATGTCTGCTTCCTCCCTAAGAAAATCAAGGTCACCCGCAGCTGTTTTGGACACGCTTAGCTCTATCTTGCCTCCATCCACTGCCATGATCCACATGGAAGATGGGAGTGTCTGGTTCTCCTTGCTTAGCTCCACAGTGTGCCACTCTCCATCATTCATTGGACCCTGGCTTTGAACCGTCACCTTGAGGGAATCCTTGTCCGCCCCAGCCTGGAACTCCATGAGCACATGAGAGTCCAGGAGTGAGACGGTGAGGTAGTCCGAGTCCTTTTGTGCATGCAGTAAGGTGGCAGCGGACTGTCTTGTGCGGAAGCTGAGGGAGACATTGCAGAGGCTGTGCTTAATCTTCCCGTTGCTCCGGTAGTGCAAAATGCTGCTTTCAACCCGAAATGTCACGTTAGACAAACCTAAAGGAGAAAAATGTAAAGAGACTTACTAAATTAAAATGATAAGTTTACTTTTTACTGTAGTTTTCCCGTTCATCTGATCTAGTCCAGGGCCAAGACATAGATCCCAAACCTCCTAAAATTATTTCTGCTGAACATTAAAGCCTCTGAAAACTTGGTTTAAAATCTTTAAGACCAAGCTAACATCAGGCTATTGAGCGGTTATTGCGCTGGTTGAGAGTTTCAAACTTAATGGATCGGTTGTGTCCTAAAGCACACCTGTACATCACTGCAGGAAGGCAAAAAGCCAAAACAAGAGGTTATCAAAAGGTTTTAGGGGTGCTAAGTTATTCAGTACTCATGACTAAGTAGCAAACAATCGGTTAAAATAAAAGTTTTAAAAAGAAAACCTATTTTCTTACTATTTCTGTTTATGTAAAAATCTTCTTCATATTGTTTGTGTGTCCTGATTGATACATGATAGTTTGAATCTTCTTTTCCCAACTGAGCCCGCTTCAAATGAGTATGAAGAGCACAGATAAAGATGAGAAGAGACAAGAAGTCTTTGAATGCAGAAAGTGAGAACTTCATATACGGTAAATGTGTGTGCAAATACAACCATGTGATAGTATGAAAAACAGAATTAAAAAAGAGGCTTGGACTGGCAGCTACTCAGGATCAACGGCTCCCTTCTTTTTCTCTTTGAGAACATGTGACCTCTCCAGAAAGACTTGTCATCATAAACGTCAACAGGCATGTGGCGGTAGACTTAGTCTGACTAGGGATTACCAAGTCTTAGAGGAATCCTATGTAGGATCCCTGCTGTTCCCTTCCGTAATCAGCCACACCGTAATTAATCAGTACCTCCACATTGCAGTTGGTCCCTCCAGTGGTCACAAGCTAAGACAAAAAATGGGCTAGTACAATGCAAGGCTTACACATGTATTATGGATCCTTTTGTTTTTTACGCGTCAGGGTGGTTGTACATTATACTTCATAGATCCTATTCCTTGTCCATTCTTAGAAAAACAAAGAGACTTTTATTTTTCCCATGTTATTTCTAAAACAGGAATAAAGCAAAAGGTCATCATTTTAAGACACTAACACTCAAAGCCCTGAGAGCGGGGTTGACAAACAGCAGAGGCGGGGCAGGGAGACAGCTCACACCACTTCACCGCCTCACAGCGTTGCCCCGCAGTGTTGGGGGGGCAGTTACAGATGAAATCATCCCATATGGAGTAACACACTCCCCCGTTGAGACAAGGGTTGACCTAATGAAGAGAAAACAACCCAAATAAATCAAGCTTAGCCTTCTGTATGTTATACAGTACCCTCATTTGTTATTAGTGCAGATAAGATATCTAAAAATAAAAATTCTGTCACTAGTGTGGCGCATTAAAGACAATATAATGATTGATGTAACTCACAACACAGGCATTGTCACTGATGCATCCTTGTGAGACATTGATGAGTTGCTCCAGGCTGTATGATTCCACTGGAGTTGCAATGGGATAAAACTGCAGTCTTTTGCTGTTAATTCTCAGGTCCTGGACACATCCCTTAAAGTAGCCACCAAACGAGGCAGAGGCCCTTGAGTCTGGTAGCCCCCCAACGTAAACCAGATCCCCAGGATGGACCTGGATGGGCCTAATGGGAATAGAGCCCTGGCTCCGGGCTGAATGGAGCAACATGGCTGCCATTCCTTCCACCTTCACAGTCACCAGATGGAAATGGCCGTCACTGACCTTACGCTGGCCAACAAGGGTCTCAAAGTTATTGACCTGAACTTTGACCCTGCCTTCTTCCAGCCACAGGCGAAGGTACTGGCTGGTGCTGTTGGCTAGGATGAGGAGCAGGCCGCTGAACTGTCTGGTCCGAATGAACATAGATATAGTCACAGTATCACCTGGGTCATTGTCCAAAGAGAAGAAAGCATAACTCCCCAGGTCTTTGTTTCCAAACCTTGCTGTGATATACTCTGCATGGGCACAGGGGAGAGAAAAAAAAGCCTCCACAGTCAAACCTAAACAGAACCTGATGAAAAGAACATCTTAAAGGAATAATATGACATTTTGTAAAATGTATGCATTTGCTTTCTGAACAAGAGTCAGATTAGAGGATTTGATCCAACTCTCATTGATGTCTACTAAATGTTAAGCTACAGCCCACAGCTGGTTAAGTCCAGGAGTTCCATTTGTTGCCTGGCAACTGCTTGGTGCCAAGAAATTCATCCAGCACAAAACTCCCGTGTCGTTTATACACTTCGGTTTCTGCACAGCTTAAACAAATGAGATACAACATGAATTTAAATATTCAGTTTCCTTCTGTTTTTTATTTTTATTTTAAGCTAAACTAACTTACAGCTGGCTTTATATTTAGCCTAATGGACACCCATGAGAGTTTTTTTAATCTTCTCATGCTTTTCTTTTCATTGTGTTTCCTGCAGTTGTCATTGTTATGGACCATAAGCATTTCCTAACTTCATAAAAGCTTGTTTTGATAAACAGATGAGAGTATGGACTATTTCCAGCATTGTTTTGCCAAAGCAGAGTGCTCTTTGTTCATTGGAAAGAAGGAGGTGCTGAAAAAACAAACCAAGGGAAATGCCTCTGCATGGCGGGAGTCTCTATGAGGACTGGTGAGCTACTGAAACTCACGTTTTTTTAATCCTCAGCCCAGGTGTTGCTAAAGGCCCCCTAATGCATGACTGTTTGGCTGAACACAGTGCTATTTCTACTCTCTCTGTAAGCTCCTTTAAAGTTCACTTACTCATTTAATCATTCTACATGAAGATTTCCACACTGACACCAATGAGGTTAAACTTGACTCGACCTTTACCTGATATTACAGCATGTCTTACAGTAATTCTGTCTAGAGAAGTGTTATATAAATGTTGCAATTAGTGAAAACATACTCAAAGTCAGTCAAAAATGTCAAAGTCAGTCAAAAATGTTTAAATATATCTGCTCATGCATAGATTTGTTTCATGCAAATCTAATCTACATTTAAAACACCCCAATAAGACCTTCATATTACACACATACAGATCACAAATCATTTTCATCATCCCCCGGTAACTCCTGCTTGGCATAGTCCCACTATTTTATAGATTAAACAACATTTTTTGTTAAAAGTGCCAACATGGTGATGCCTCATCACAGCAAGAAAATCTATTTTTTGAATGGTATACTTAAGTTTGCTCATGTTTTCCTAGAGGAAAGAGACAAAAAAGCAGGAAAATATTTTGGGAACTGAACCACAGTTGTGGTTGCATTAAACTTGTTTCAATACATGTGAAATGACAGGCAGTGGTGCTAATGTGTGTATGTTTTACCCTCTGCACAGTTGTTTCCCTCATATGGCCTATGGCACTCACACACGTAGCTCCTCCAGCCCTGGCTCACACAGCGCCCTCGGTTCTGACATGGGCTGTCATCGCACTTGTCTTTGTCGCTGCATCCCACAGTGATGTTTTCTTGGGCATCTGAATCTTCTGGCTCTACAGCAGGCAACACCAGATGTGAGTCCACAAGCACATCTCTGAAGCAGCCCAGAAAAGCAGTCGGGTAGTCTGTTTCATCCCCTGCTCGGCCTGAACCCCAGATTGCCCCGACTGCTCCTATGAAGAGGCTTTGACGAACTGTTTCTGGCTCGGGGAGAGCAGAGGCTTGCTCAAGCAGCTGGATTTCAACGCTGGAGTCTCTGATGCAGCTTCCTGCAACGCAAAGCAGCCTGATGAGGCTGACCACACCGCCCAGTGATGCTTCCACCGTGTGCCACTTGTTGTCGGACAAGTACTCGGGCAGCTCCTGAACCAGCGTGCTGGAGCCTTGACCTCTCAGGCTGCGGAGGCAGAGATGGCCGTCCATGAGCTCAATGCTGAGGAGCAGGTCATCTACTCTGCGCTGCAAGAGGGTGCCGACCGGTCTCGCTGTCCTGAAGCTGAATGTCACATTAAGAGGAGCCTCTGGGTCAGGAAGCTGAGTCTCTATGTACTTGTAGCCTCTGGACTCAAATGAGAAGACGGTGGGGGTCTGGCATTTAGGGCCGGTGAAGCCAGCAAGGCAGATGCATGTATAAGTGTGCTGATCATTAACAAGTAAGGGAGAGCATATTCCTCCATTCTCACATTGGTTATCATCACAGCCTGTGAGTGCAGTCGTGCAGTTCTCTCCCCCATATAGGCGGCCATTTTGGCTTTGTTGGGAGCAAAGGCATCTGAAACCTCCACTGTGGCTCTCACATTGACCACCATTATGGCATTGCTGTTGTTCACATCCATTGATGTTGTCATCGGAGGAAGTGCCTAGAGAGACAAATACAATCCATTATTACTTCTTTAAAACGATCAAAAATGAAACTGCATGCAAATTTTAAACACGTGTCAGTGAGGTTCAGCCCAAAGTCCCAAATATGTGTTTAGAAGCAAATGAACTGACAAAATAAAGATAAGAAAGGATAACCTAAAATACTAATATATCTGCTAAAATCTAAAGCATCTATACAAATGCGTGTTGTACTTTACACTATAAACTTGTTGAACAACTCAACCAAAACAAACATAACAATGATTAGGTTAGATGACAATAGGATCTCTGATCTATCTCTGATTACAACATACATACTGTAAACATTACCTGTATAAAGCAACCATAACATCCACATATGCACGCTGAAACTCAACATTGTCTTCAAGAAGCCATCAAAATTATGAGATGTTTGGCAATATCTTCATTTCAGGTCAAAGACCTCTCCATCGCCTCCGTGCTTGTATCTGTTCACTGAAATGCTTAGAGTGGTGCAAGTCAGATAGGAGGGATTAGGCTAATGCAATTACAATGTATTATACATTAACTGTGTTGGTGAAGGGAGGGGCTCATCCAGGTTCATCCAGGAGACTAGTTTGAGTAACTCAAAAATTTGTCCCTATACAAAAGTCTGATGTAAGTGTCATGAGGCACATGAGGCACACCTTGTGAAAACAGTGGGATGTGAGAGATGGTGAAGTTTATCTGAGCAGAGGCACAAACATCAATTTAGTTTCTCTTTGTTACAAGTTCAGTCTTCTATAGAAGGAAATATTGGCAAAATTCTGCTATAAAAACACACCCTGAAACATGGTAACAAATATAAAATGCACATATGCACATGCAAACACATGTGTACTACAGAGCGTGTCCTCAGTTGAGTAATATTTGGCTGCAGCAGGGTGGACCGAGGCCCAGTCTTTGAAAGAAGCAAACTGGTGGTTCTAACCTGGGAATATCTCTGTCATTTAAACAGCACTGACATCATCATTAGCAATGTCCCTGAAGAGCCCTAACAGCATTTAATTGGCGTGTTAGTACGGTTTCTTTTACAGTTACTTGTTCTGGCTCAGGTTTGACAATGCCACCCATACTGTGTTATGGCCCAGAATTTGTGGCCATGATCCAATATAATAAAAACTATTACATAAAAAGGAATTTTATCATAACATTAGAGCACACGCTTTTTTAGGAAGCATGTGTGTAATATAGCTGGTGTATTTGCATACACGTTCAAATCAATTGTTTGTCTTAAATTTAACCTTGAGAGAAGTAGAAGACCATTGGTGGAATAAGTAATCAAATACTCAATTACCACAATTTAAAAAATACTTTGTGACAAGTTAAAGTCTTGCATTTAAAGTCTTACTTATGTAAAATTAGGTATACAATCAGCAAAATGTACTTAAAGTTTAAAAGTCTTGTAGATGTATTTAGTAGCTTTCCGCCACTGTAAAAGACATGGGAGAAAATTAGCTTTCAAACTTCATTTCCCATGATACCCTTGTCTCATGAACTCTTCCGTGTATAATGCACGACAGACACGTCCGTTTAGTTTTATTGGTGTTTGACTTTTAATGCGTTACATAGAACATGCATTAACAAAAGTATCAACGTATGTTTTTCTCACGCGACTTTTACATTTTTTATTTTTTTTTTACTTTTGTTTACGCCACGAGAGCTTTCGAGGACAAAAGCTAAAAACAGCCAATGGACGAACGGTTTATTGCGGTGTCCGACGTTTCTGGAGGATGGGAAAATGGGCGTTGCAGATACGATACTCAGGAAATTATTATACCTCAGTTTGTTTTCCACATTCATGATACGTGTGTCTGCTGGAGTGTACGGTGCTTTGTAAACGCTGCCCGTGTATATAAGGTAAGACTTGTTTTTAAAATGTCCCGATATAGACCTCATTTCCGGGGTAGCAGGGAGGGTCGTTTGTCAACACTCTCCTCGGAGGGGGGCCCGTCCGTCCGACTCTCATGTTAGGAAGGTAGGGGTCCTTGAGGTGGAAAGCCAAATTGCAGACAATGCAACCGTCTTGACCGTCAGGATAGCAGTACGGTTACTAGCTTAATTTCACATCTGCGTGAGGCCTGTATAGTCTTTTGAGCACAGTGTTAATAACAGTTAGTTCTCTCCTTTGTTTTAACACATGAGAAAAATATACCGAAAATGTTCGGAATAAGTCTGCACTATATGCACTTTTTAATGCAGAATTTTCACCTGTATGATAACTTTTGACCACAATGTACTATTCATGTTAGCTTCATGCTGTTACTATTGTTGTGTTGTTAAAGTCAGGTATGTTTACATTCTAAGCCATTTGTCTAGCACTGCTATCAAATATGAATGAAACCCCAGTCGTTGAGAGTTGCACGTTAAATCTCAGCACTGTTTGTATTCCTCTGGTTTTCAGGAGTGATTCATGGTCGCCCACTAGGCTCACCAATGAAGAAAAAGCCTTGTAATCCGCTGCGTCCCAAACGCAGCAGGCAGCCCAGTGCCACCAATGGATGTGATACAGAGCCGAGCACTCTGCTGAGCTCCATCACCCAAGCAAACTCTGAAACTGTCCCAGAATCAACATCCCCTATCAGGCACATGGCTATGTCTCAGCACAGTCACAGTCTCCTCAAATTCTTGAATGAGGATCGGACCCGACAGAGGTTCTGTGACGTGTCTGTGTCTGTGGGTGGGAAACCCTACAGTGCCCACAAGGTGGTTTTGGCCCACGGGAGCAGCTACTTCCACGCTGAGCTGTCCAAGAACCCTGCTACAGCGCATGTGACTCTAGACCATGTGGAGGACTCTGTTTTCCAGCACCTGCTTGGATTTTTGTACACCTCTGAGTGTGTTGTCCCAGAGATGGATCTCCCAGCTCTAACTGAAGCGGCCCGGTTCTTGGACATGATGGACATACTTAAGTTGCTGTGTGAAGAAGGAGACAGCAACAACCCAGTACGTATGATCCAGCAACAGGATGAGATAAGAGAGTCTCCTGAGGTGGAAATGACCTCAAGTGACTCGCCAGCAGGTGACACACACATCCAGAGCCTAGGTGATGTTCAGTGCACCATGTGCAGTCGGCAATTTAGCAATGCAAACTCCCTGCAGAACCACTTAGCTGAGAGTCACACTGATGCACAGCAGGAAACCTCAACTGAGAATGGGAAGACAGCAGCTGAGAGGACTGCTACCATGCGGAGATCACCTCGTAGGAGGAGAACACCTACCAAGTATCAGAGAGACAGTGTAAGAGACAGCACTTCTGAGGAGAAACAAATGATTGTATTACCAAGAGAGCAAGATGGAGAAAGAATAGAAGAAGCGGAAAAAGTGGTTGTGGAAAACCAAGCTCCCAAACTAAATGCGAGCGATACATCTAAACCAGCTCAGCTGGAAGATGTAGTGGAGGACGAAGAAGAAGAAGAAGAAGAAGAAGAAGAAGACATGAATGAGGATGTGGTTGCCCAGAGTAAAGATGTTAAGATTTGCGCAGCAGACAAGAGCGCAGGTCAGCAGGGTTCTGATGTAGAAAGGGCAGAACACCAGGCTGATGGACAAGCGGAAGTATATGTGCCATCGGCAGGAAGCTCTACACAGGGTCCAGTGTACCCTGAGGGTCTGGCTCCAGTCATCATCCAAACCTCCAGCAAGAAGATTCTCAAGTGCCCCAAATGTGACAAGACCTTTGACCGTGCAGGTGGGAACCAGGGAGTAATCTCTAGACTATAAGTGGTCTCATTGATGTTATCTCTTAGTAGCTGGGTTAATACTGTAGTTGTTGTTGTTGAATGGTAGTTGTATTATTACTAGTATTAGTCAATCAGCCATAGCGGACAATGCCAGACTGAGATGTTAAACCCAAGAATCTACTCTATAAAGTATCTTTCTTACTGTTACTAAAATAATAAAGGCTTTATTATATGGTTAAGGGGTATGGCTGCAATTCCTTTTTTTTTTTTTTTTAATCAATGACTGCGTATTATTTTCAATTACCGGTTCATCATTTGGTCTATAAAATGTAAGAAAATAGTGAAAAAGGCCCATCCTATTTTACCAGCACTGATACTTTATACAATATTAACCTGTCCACATACTTGCATTTTATAGGGAAGTATGAGAGTCACACCAGAGTGCACACAGGAGAGAAACCATTCCAGTGTGACATCTGTCTTCAGCGCTATTCCACCAAGTCTAACCTGACTGTACACAAGAAGAAGCACACCAGCGATGCACCCATCCAGAAGAAGGAGCACAAATGCCCCTTCTGTAACAAACTCCATGCCAGCAAGAAAACCCTGGCCAAGCATGTCCGAAGGTGAGACACTTCAGAAACACAAAATCTATTCTGGTCAGTGAGCAATCTACCTTACTGTCTGTCTGCTTTGGTTTTTTTAAGTTTACCTTTGGCTCACAAAGTCAGCCATGCCAGACAACACAATGAAATATATAAAATATAATCCTTATAATATTAGGATAATTCAAATATTCTCAGAGAGAAAAATGCATCTGATGGTACAATTATCTTCCTGGTTAGCTGTCTGTAGTATCTTGCTAGCTCACGGTCATTGTTGTGCTAATAAAAGCTTAGTTCTACATAGCTGTTGTGCCATTTTAATTGCCTTGATTTAATATTTTGCTGGCAGAGTTAGGAAAGTCAAAAAAGTTAGAAAGTTTGAATTTTGGAAACCTAGCTACATGTAAATACTTTAATTACTACAATTATATTTCATGGTAGTCTAGTCTGTTCAAAAATTGTTCAAATATGGCCGGCTGACATCCCTAAAATTACGTTGTGTTAGCATTGCTAAAACTTTACAATTTTACACCTTCACTTAAGTTGGTACAAAAATAGAATGTCAGTAAAAAAGGCTGATTTGGAGAACAATTAGCCTAGTCAGGGGAACTTTGGAAGAATACTCTACGTGTTCATTGCGACTGTGTTGAATCAGGAAAATGGGAAATTAATTTTGTAGAGCTAATTACACAATGGGTCTCTATGATGGCAACAGCTATGGTACCTACAATCATTTTGTGTGACGATGTCATGTATTTTCACTGTCCTGCCAGGTTTCATCCAGACCACATCCAAGAGTTTCTCACCAAGAGGAAGAGGAAGAGTGAAGGCTGGAAATGTGCTGTAAGAATACATTTCAGTCATATTATTGCCTGACTATGTGTACTGATCTGAAAGTGCTCATATTATGCTTTTTGTTTTTTTCCCCTTTCTTTTATTGTTATTGTTATTCTTTTTTGTGCATGTAATAGGTTCACAAAGTAAAAAAGCCCAAAGTCCACCCCAAAGGGACTTACCATCTTCAACAGAAAACACTGTTCACAAACTGCTCCAAACAGCTCCATTGTAGTCCAGCCTTTACTTTTGTGACAAATGTGTGTTACAAAGTTGCACGTTAGTATATTGGTCGCCCAGCTGCTAGCCTGGCACGCCCTGATACTGTGCATCTGACTCAGTACTAGTTTTTACCTATGTACTGACAATGTAATAGAAATGAGATTCCTCACTCTGTAGCTAAAAGAGAGAGCTCAACACACAGGGTGAAAAGAGGAGCTGCAGCAATGTATTCTGTATTTTGAAAATTAAACCATGTAAACCTATTCTGATACCTCTAAATACAATTGAGAACCTGAAAATGAGCATAATATAAGCACTTTAAAAAGATTATGATGATGAATAAATGCATTTTTGCAATTAATAAAGAGTAATTCAATGTAAGAGTATACTTTGATTTTAACTCTGTAACCCTTGAATCTACTGTACCAGATATGTCTGAAGACCTTCACCCGCAGGCCTCATCTGCAGGAGCACATGATCCTGCACACCCAGGACCGGCCTTTTAAATGCTCCTTCTGTGATGAATTCTTCAAGTCCAGGTTTGCCAGACTGAAACACCAAGAAAAGTACCACTTAGGTAAGAATTATACAGTAAACAAGGGTTTCAAATAAACCTTAACTTTTGCTATTAGAAAAGCTTTTTTTTATCAATCCATTATTTTGATCTCAAGAGAAAATCTCTCTAACATATATAACCTTTAAATGTCAATGTTGTGGGATTGACTGTGCCAATCGATGCATTTGATAAAAGCGTTTGCATCCTTTTTCATTTTCAGGGCCCTTTCCCTGTGAAATTTGTGGCCGCCAGTTTAATGACACAGGCAACAGAAAGAGACACATTGAGTGCACACATGGCGGCAAAAGAAAGTGGACCTGCTTTGTTTGTGGGAAATCTGTAAGGGAAAGGTACATCTCTCAACTTCCCCCAGATTTCAACAACTTATTTTGACATGCTTAACTGAAGACCTGAAACTGCGCTGCTTTTATTGAGAGGCATGTTTTACTTCTTATAGGACAACCTTGAGAGAGCATTTGAGGATCCACAGTGGGGAGAAGCCTCACCTCTGTAGTATCTGTGGCCAAAGTTTCCGTCACGGCAGCTCCTACAGGTCGGCACGCTGACATTTGACAATGTGGTTGGTCAGTTTTTAATGTTAAATATAATGAACAAAGTTTTCCTTGGACAGGTTACACCTGCGAGTCCACCATGACGACAAGCGTTATGAGTGTGATGAATGTGGGAAAACCTTCATACGCCACGATCACCTGACCAAACATCAGAAAATACACTCTGGTACGGCATGAGACAAACAGCAGTTGATTCTCGTGTGTCCTTTTTTGGCATCTTTGGTGGCAGTGTCTTGGTTTGTGTCATTCACACATTCCATTTTGTTTCTTGTTATAGTACAGTGGAAAATACTGTTACTTTTTTCACTGTCTCCAGTCAGTATTTACATGTTTATTACAGGTGAGAAAGCACACCAATGTGAAGAATGTGGTAAGTGCTTCAGGCGCCATGATCATCTGACGGTCCACTACAAAAGCATTCATTTGGGAGAGAAAGTTTGGCAGAAGTATGTTCATATCTTTCAAAATACAGTCACACTTTTTTCTAGCAATGTAGTAAAAAGGGTGATATTCCCTTAGCCTCCTTTGTGTTCTTTGTTTTTGTCTCTGTTAATACGGACTTTGTCAACAGGTATAAAACCGCAGTGCATCAGTGTGAGGTTTGCAAGAAAGAATTTAAAGGAAAGTCCAGTCTAGAAATGCACTTCAGGACCCACTCAGGTAAGGAAAAAATAGAAGTCAATGAACATATTTGCTTGAAAACATTTATGAGAACAGAAAGTTACATTTGGATGCTTTAGGAGGCAAATAGTTGTTGTTTTCAATGCTTTTATTTTTAATATATGTGCTATTGCCTGCCCGGGGAAAAGCCTATCTGCCATATTTTCAGAAATGTTAGTTAATATCCATTGTCCCTGTCAAATAAAGTACTAAACTAAAACTAACAAACCCTTGGATGGTTATGCTTACAATATAAAAACACACATAGAAATCATTTTAAACCAGTTTAAATTGCTTCAAATTTATAGAAGAAAGGCTACCCCAAGCTCATTGTGGGACTGACTCTAGTGACTATAATTCTACACCAAGGCTAAATTTTGGTGAAGAGACTTCAGATATGGTATTAGGGGACCACTGAAGTCCTTATAAAAACATCCAAAAAGCACCTTGTCATGGGACCTTTACCTCTTACTAATCCTCGGTTGAACACATCAAAAAGGTAAATTATTATTCTTAAAAACAAGGGTGCAATAGAAACGACTATCTAATAATACTTTTTGATGTTTTCTTGTTATAATGTGACAGGTGAGAAACCCCACAGATGTCCCGAATGCAACCAGACATTTCGGATCAAGAAGACCTTGACTAAGCACATGGTAATTCACTCAGACGCTCGTCCTTTTAACTGCCCCCACTGCAGCGCCACCTTTAAAAGAAAAGACAAGCTCAAGTACCATGTTGACCACGTACACAGCTCCCGGTGTACTGAGCCGCCCCTCGGCACAGTTGGCGAAATCAAAATAGTCCCAATTCCTTTTGAGGAGCCCTCTAAGGTGTACCGTGCAGAACCTGAGTCAGCCCTCCAGAGCCCCCCCCGTCCTACGAACGTCTGCATGCCTGTTACTTTAGTTCCTGTCCAAATGGCAGGAGGAGCGCAGGGAGACCTGAATACTCACAGGCCTGCGTCCCTCTCCTCTCAATCTCACAACGTTGTGGGCATGCAGGCTCAAGGACAGCAGCAAAACTCTCGCTACCAAGCTGCGACAGACCTGGCATTCTTAGAAAAGTACACCCTAACCCCCCAACCCGCCAACATTGTCCATCCTGTTAGGCCCGATCAGATGCTGGACCCCCGAGAGCAGTCCTACCTGGGCACGCTGCTAGGACTGGATTCAGCTTCCTCTGTGCAGAACATCTCTAACTCTGATCACGCACACTGATGCTCCTCAGCCAAACAGTCATCTAATAAGAACACAAGCTAAAATATTCACCACTAAAATGTATTCACACTTCAATACAAAGGACAGTTGTTTTCCTCCATGTAACATTATTACATTTAAGACAAAAACTGTAATGGTGCAGCATGGGATAATGTTTTTGATATTCAGCCTGATCTCAGGTAATTCATACCTCATTGTAACCAAAATACATGTATTTGTGTGACACATACAAAAAGAAGAAAAAAACGTGGATTTAAGCAGTCTGTTTTAACTTTAAATAAAATATCTATCTTTAAAACTGAAAAAAGAGTGTGGGAGCATTTTTGGACCAATAAATGAGATGAAAACACATATTTAAAATGTTATTAGAGAACCGAATGCTGTTCCTTTATTCAGTGAATGAAATGAAAAACTCATGTTTTGTCTTCAGTTCTAACTAATGATTGGAGCAAGTATTTGGCTTACCAAATAAGTAAACATCCTTAGGTAATTCAAATCACTATTGGCAGCCTCATAATGCTGAGTAAACTGTGGCCTTCATGAATATTGTAAATCTGTGTTATGCAAGTACATGTCCCTCATGCGGCGTACATATGAGCACAGTGATTAAAGGTTAATATGTCCCTATGTATGTGCACAAGAACCTTATTTCAAACAGAAGTCAAACGATATAACATTGTTAATGGACCATTTGTTTACAATGGTTGGATACTTAAATATCAAAACAGTGCATCTTTACATACTGAAACCGGCGATTCTCTTCTCAGCTATTGTGTCATGATGATCAATAAAATCAGGTGTGACATTTTTTATGCTTGTAAGTTATTAGGCATGTGGCAGCCACCTGTGACCCTGAACAGGAAAAGCAGGCATGGATAATTTGGATTAATTTGGAGCTATTTATTCTTAAAAACTGCAGACACAGTCTAGAAAGAATTTGGTAAAATTCCAGTTAAAGACTTTATTGAGGCCTGTCCATCAAATATACACACTGTATTTGTTGAGTCAGAAATTTTGAAAACCCAAACAGTGTGTGAGAGCACAACCAGAACTCTGCTGACTCTGAACGGTTTCCAGACTGTTCTCAGTCGTTGAGCAGATCCGAAGGCAGCAGATCTTCCCCTTGGTGATACAGCCTTAGCAAAACTGGTTACACAACAGATGTTTTACAAAGACAAAATTGTAAAATATAGAAATAAAGTAAAACTTAAATGTATAATGATTAATGTAAATAATTAAAAAAAAGACATGAATAATGAGTAGGATTACTCGTGTTAGACAACATCAGTGTTAATACACTGTGTTTCTTTAAAAAGTAGATTCAGGAGTAACACTCACCAGCCACTCAATAGCGCCGCAACCTGACAACAGCCAGAGAGAAGGGTAACAGTGAATATGTGGAGCAGCTCATTGACTTCTCAT
>NC_048418.1:8672376-8674539 GCF_013103735.1 Etheostoma cragini | reverse complement strand
TCAATAGCGCCGCAACCTGACAACAGCCAGAGAGAAGGGTAACAGTGAATATGTGGAGCAGCTCATTGACTTCTCATAGGTAGGTGAAGTCTGTCTGAATTACTAGATGTCTGCAGGTTTTTAAATCAATGTGCATTATGCAGAAGCAAAAAGAGAAAACATGTACTACATTTGCTAAAAAGCAGGATGTGCTAAGTTTAGTGTTAGATGTCCCTAGGTTTGTGAAAGACTCGTAGGTGCATGTGCTCAAACTGATTTGACATTCATCTGGCTTAGCGGCCTGCACCCCAGTCTTATAATGGTAAGGAAAATCCTGGATGAGACAGACACCACTGCATGTTTCTCGGCCTATGCTAAATATATAGCTAGCAGGTTTTAGCTTAGCTTATTATAAATACTACACACACCCACACACAGATAAAGATACTTACATCTGGAAAGATTCACTTTTCCATTAGTGCAACGGACCGCAGAATAATGATCTGTCAACCAGTGATCCTGGTCCACACATCGCAATTTCCCGGTCTCACCATCTTTAATAATTTGAACTCCAACAGATAATAATGCAGGATATGTATCAGTGTCCACAGAACAGAAGGTGGCTGCACAAAGGAAACAACAGCAGATTGTTATTTTCCCCCAGCCAATCTCTTTGACAGATCTTTAGAACTGACTTAGTTTTACCTTTGCAGATGGGTACTTCTGACCACATGCCGTTGCTGTAACACATCACTCTCTCTGGACCCACTCGTTTATACCAAGCAGCACATTGGTACTTCAAAAACATTTTATTATCTCCCACAATATCACCATTAGATACTACGGGCCGCTGTCCACAGTTCTTCACTGAAAAAAAAAAATACTTTTAATAAAGGACTTTGGAATCGATTGTTTAAAGCTATCTTAACATAGTAAAATGTCAACCCATTTTTTGATTTCCTCAGCTTTTTACTGGCTGCCTCGCTAACACCGCACATATTCTATATTAAAATTAGATAAATGGGTATACAAATTCATATTTTAGAGCGGTTGAATGCATTTGTTGTAAATAATTTTGCATCAAAGTGTCTGCATAAATGTAATGTGTAATGGGAAAATTACATAGACAATGATTTTCTTTCAATAATTGTTCATCTCTTAATGGATTCTTTAATTATAAGTAAATCCTTCAATTTGCCTCTAAAACATGTGTATATCCTAAAATAATTCCTCCAGTGTTGGAGAAAGCTAAAAATGTTATGACTCTGCAGTTCTCCACTGTAAGCAAGGTTGGAGCCATGGAGCATTCTACAGACGAGATAAATCTCTGATTCCTCAGACAGAATGACTGCTACAGTCATTCTTGACGCACTAGAGACAGATGCCCGGGGATATCAGGAGGTGTATTACTGATTGTATTCACCAGAACTGCTGCAACTTTGTTACTCTGTACATTGTGAAAGCTGTTCTCGTCATTTGATTGTTCTCTGCAGAATATAATTAAACCCTTGCACCGAATATCTAAACCTTTAATCCATTTTGCAGCCTGTCTTTATTTTGTTTCAACAAGGTCTCTTCTGCCAGTCAAATTCCTCCCTCGCTGAACGGAAACTTCCACAACAAATGTAATGTTATTTAATACAGCTCAAGAGACTACCTTCAACTATATGTGATGTCCCACTGCCAGTTGATGTAGTGGGCCTCCCACCTGTCCCCCCCCCTGCAGAACCACCATTTACAGGACCTGGTCTGGCTCCTTTGACAGAGAGAAAAAAAAACATTACATATACATTCAGCACATTCAGTTTCATGGATCACAAAAGATGGTAGTTTTGTTTGAACAAAGCTCATTTATAGGGTTCATGCCATAATTCAGTGGTGGATTATCTCTAGTGTCAATGACTTAAAGCCGTTTATTACCAATGTGGGCAGCAGAACACTGACATTTCAAATGGGGATAAAAACGTTGCCTATGTACACATCCAGGCACAGAGCAACATTGGCATTCATTTAGAGTTGTTCAGCGGTGTTTGTGGTAATGCATCAAGAAGTGACACTTTTCACAAATACATAGACTCATCTGATCCATTCTGAACAGTGATGATGGCGGTCTGAACAATCACATGTCAGCACTGCAACGCTGTCTCCTGGAAAGTACTTTTATATAATTAGTTGTTTCCTGGC
>NC_048418.1:8667739-8672276 GCF_013103735.1 Etheostoma cragini | reverse complement strand
CGGTCTGAACAATCACATGTCAGCACTGCAACGCTGTCTCCTGGAAAGTACTTTTATATAATTAGTTGTTTCCTGGCAACATTCTTTCTAGTGTCATGTGATCCATTGTTGATCAAAACATGTTGATAAGTTGTTTTAATGCCAATTCAATAAAAAGTATTTTAATTGCTTCATATCTCAGCACATTGTCCATCACTTACGGCACGTTGAGCCTTCAGTCCAGTTTCCAGACATGCAAGTGATGCTATCTTTGGTTCCTCCTCCCTCTACAGAATATCCATCTTCACATTCATACTGCACTTCTGAATCTGCAGCAAACAACTCCTGGTATTCCTGATGGATGATGACTGCATGGGGGATTTTAGGGGGCTCCCCACATGTCTCAATACTTTCTGTGAAAATAAGCACATTTGTCATAAAAACATTGATATTCTGGTCACTTAGTTTAACAACTTGCTCGTACAAAACAATCTACTCACTCTCACAGACCGGCACAGAGGTCCATGTTCCATTTGAACATATGGCTGTAGCATCCCGGTTTTTGGATTCATACCCTTTGTCACACTTTATGTAGATTGATTGTTTGTTATCATACCAACCTTTTGGGCTTTTTTTATATTTTCCATTAGGTATATCTAGTGGAATGCAGGCTTGTTCATCTGAGGGGTAAAAAGAAACAAAACACATTTTTTACCATGTTGTCTCTTAAATTCTTTTCATTTTGAGAATGACAATTCAAATGAATAAATGATTATTTGCATGAAGGTTATCTTTAGGGACTTATTTCGGCTGTCATGTCTTCCATCTTTACATATATTCTATGGTTACAGCTCAGTGAAAGATCCCTGTAAATGTTAACTTGGAACTCCTCTGACCTCCAGTTATGTACAGCTGAACTTTACTGTTGTAATGAAAACTACAGTGTAATGTTGGTTTTTCAGTAAACACACAACAAGTGAGATTTTAATTTGATTAAGTATGATAGGATTAATTGGATGCTTGTTACAAAAATATGATGTAAAAGTTTCATTTGTTTTTCAATCTTAAATAAAACTATGAGAATCAGAAATATAATAATTGAATGTATTTTTCACTACAATGTCATACAGTGACAGAAAGAAAGATGACCTTTGTAGTATTTAAACACTGAACAAATACAAAAAACATACAGTTTTCTATGAGGTGTTAAAATGAAAATAAAGCATGAAAGGTGGCACACAGTTAATGCTAAAAACACTCCTGCAGGCTTTCAGCATCTCATTCAAATACATATTATAGAACACTTACCTATACACTGTGGTGTATGCGACCATGTGCCATTTTGACATATGATTGTTGCCCACCAACCCTCCACTGCCGGTTTACGCCCGTTATCACAGCCATACATGAGGTTGGCTTCATGAGAATACGTGGTTTTTTTCGGGACCAAATAACCATCATCAAGAATCGGAGCATCACACGAATGACCTGCACCTAAAAAAATACCATGACAAACTAAAGTACATAATAAACATATATTTACCAAATTACATTTTTTTTGAAGTGACGGATTTGAGTACGTACCATGCAGCAATCCTGGAATAGAAACGAGGAAAGCAAATCCAAGATATCTCAAGCACATTTTGGCAGGAACTAAATCACCAGGACAAAGCAGAGCGAAGAGCACAGTTCAGATCGGAACTACTCAATAACAGTCGAGGGCATTTTCCCAAAAGCTCAGAAGTTAGGAAATAGTAAACATTACACTGAGTTACTGTCATCATTCTGTACACACAAATGTACAAACAGGCTATGTGTACTTTGGTCAAATCAATCATTAAGCCCAAAACCATTCGTTTGATTTCCTTCATGTTGTCTATACTAATCTATCGCCTATCTATTAGATTGTTTTGTTACAAAGATACATTTGATTCTAAAGCACAACACAGACATGGCATCATGTTTCATTTGAGCGTTTAGTTACAGCGTTTCTTTTAGCTTGTGTGGTCTTAGCCTACAGTCTGTCTTTGAGTTCCAGCTTAAACTCTTGTTGACATCTTCTGGATCCTCATGGACTCTGCATCGTGTTATTCAGTCTTAAAACTAGGCATTTTCCATTCAAGACATTTGACATCTCACAGTAGGAAAAGCACAGGTGTAAACAATGACGGCTGAATTTAATTTAGCTGCTTCAGCGTTAGGGTTGTGGTATCGTACATGCTGGATAAATAGAAAAAATACATTTTTAATGGTATTTGTAACGGCCTATGACAAGTCACAATGTTTGTTTAAAGAAAAGCCTGTTGTAACAAATTGATTATGAAGAGGATTGACACTATATTAACAGTCTATGACTGGCACACAGTGCTCCCCGAGCACATGACAGCTAGCGAGACCTCCTGCTGTTTTTCTGTGGGTTGGACTTCCTTTAATTTTTAGGTGACATGATGCAATTTGTCTTTAAATTTGAGAGAGCTGTCTTTCAATTGAAGCATAATGTATGTCTCTGAGATGCATCCATGATCATCATCGCTAACTTTGGAAGCTTCATTCAGATATAGTCTTCTGGTATTCATGCATATATCATTTAGAGTGACTCCACATTTATTTTTGAAAAGAAAAAAAACGTCTAGTATATAGACTACTGGTTTTTGTCATACAAGTGAGCACTGGTCATCTGGTAGTTTCATGTACATGTATGATGTACGTGAAGTTTTGTATAGAGGTTTTACTGTAGTTATTGCTGTTTTGGAATCTTTTAGACTGTTTTATTATCTTTTTGTTGCTATTAATTCGGTACAATATTGTTTTTGGTCATTGTTGGCTACTAGTGTCTATTTCTTTCTTCATATGAAGAGTTATTGAATTGTATTTGGCTTGTTTGCAACATCTTTATTGATTCTATGAGAGCGAGTTTGTTTTTGCTTGTTTTTGTATGGACCTCAAGACGCCTATTAACCACATTGGGGAAGCTAGATTTAATAAAAGGATGTAACTTACTGTAGCTTAACCCGTTATCTCACGTCAGCTGATCACCTGCTCTGGAGTGTCCCAAAATCAAAGCGTTAGTTCAAAGAGGGCTGCGTCTTTGCTTTGGCAGCTTCTGTGAAAACTGTGGAATGATCTTCCTCTGCCCATAAAAAAAGGCTTCTTCACTGTCTGTTTTTGAATCTCATCTGAAAACCCACCTCTTATCCTTGGCCTTTGACACCAGATGTTGACATTTTGATTTTATTGTTTTACTATATGCTGTCTTCTCTTGTTTTATGTCCCTTAACTCGTTTTCTTTGTATTCTGTTTGTATTTCCTGCCTGTGTGAGGTATGTACTTTATTTATTCTTCTGTACAACACTTTGGTCAATCTAATTTGATTGATTGATTGATTGGTTGATATCTGATTAGGGTGCTGCACTGACAGCTCTTTGGAAATAGGTCTGGCAATGCGCAAATATGTCGTTTGGTACGCAGTCTCCACAGGATGAAACATAATGACTTTGCTAAATACTTTGCTTCCAAATACCTGCAGAACTAATGACATTCAGCCTCAGCCGTACTAGGTCTTTTGTTGATTAGCAAATGTTAGCATGCTAACTTGCTAAACGGAAATTGATCAAATGGTTGTTAAACTGGCTAAACAGCAGCATGTTAGCATTGTCATTACACAATAACCAAATAATAAACTTTGGAGTTGTCATCAGAAATCTTTTTTTCTTGTTTTACGGATGTAAAATGTCCAGTTACATGAATGATTCTCGTCAAAGATGCTATTTAAGCATGAATATAAAATATCGACTATCTGTGTTCAACGAAAAGACAATCACTTTTCACATTTTATTGTATTTTACAGGTCAAATTTAAAAAACAAAAATAGTTTTTTAAGAAATCTAACACACTTTGACAGCACATTTGAAATGTATTTTCAAAATTTTCCAGTTAGTGATGCATTGGCTCAAATCCAAAGGCAGTTGCATCTTCCCCTTCATGATACGGCCTTAGCAAGAACACAAGTTACAAGACATTACAGATATTATTATTCCATACAATTACTATTATGATAATACTAAAATATATTTGATTATTTATTAATGTAGAAATGAAATTAGAAATGAAATATGTGGTAGTAGTGCGTTTCATCTTGAGACTTTTCAAGATGGAACATTGGTCTACATCCCAGCAAAGATTGTGTGACAGCACAACCAGAACTCTGCTGACTCGGAACGGTTTCCAGGCTGTTCTCAGTCGTTGAGCAGATCCGAAGGCAGCAGATCTTCCCCTTGGTGATACAGTCTTAGCAAAACTGGTTACACAACAGATGTTTTAAAAAAACAATATTGTAAAATAAAGATATGAAGTAAATGTATAATCATGAATGTAAATAATTAAAAAAAAAGATATAAAGCAGGACTAGTGTGAGACAACATCAGTGTTAATAAAGTGTGTTTCTTTAAAAAGTAGATTCAGGAGTAACACTCACCAGCTTCTCAATAGCGCCGCAACCTGACAACAGCCAGAGAGAAGGGTAACAGTGAATATGTGGAGCAGCTCATTGACTTCTCAT
>NC_048418.1:8624630-8667639 GCF_013103735.1 Etheostoma cragini | reverse complement strand
CGGTCTGAACAATCACATGTCAGCACTGCAACGCTGTCTCCTGGAAAGTACTTTTATATAATTAGTTGTTTCCTGGCAGCCTTCTTTCAAGTGTCATGTGATCCTTTGTTGATACAACCATATTGATAAGTTGTTTTAATGCCAATTCAATAAAAAGTATTTTAATCACTTCATATCTCAGCACATTGTCCATCACTTACGGCACGTTGAGCCTTCAGTCCAGTTTCCAGACATGCAAGTGATGCTATCTTTGGTTCCTCCTCCCTCTACAGAATATCCATCTTCACATTCATACTGCACTTCTGAATCTGCAGCAAACAACTCCTGGTATTCCTGATGGATGATGACTGCATGGGGGATTTTAGGGGGCTCCCCACATGTCTCAATACTTTCTGTGAAAATAAGCACATTTGTCATAAAAACATTGATATTTTGGTCACTTAGTTTAACAACTTGCTCGTACAAAACATTCTACTCACTCTCACAGACCGGCACAGAGGTCCATGTTCCATTAGAACATATGGCTGTAGCATCCCGGTTTTTGGATTCATACCCTTTGTCACATGTTATATAGATTGATAGATTGTTATCATACCAACCTTTTGGGCTTTTTTTGTATTTTGCATTAGGTATATCTATTGGAATGCAGGTCTTTTCATCTGAGTGGTAAAAAGAAACACAAAAAAAATTATTTTTCACCATGGTGTCTCTGAAATTCTTTTAATTTTGAGGATGACAATTCAAATGACAAAATGATTATTTGCATGAAAATTATCTTTAGGGAATTATTTCGGCTGTCATGTCTTCCATCTTTACATATATTCTATGGTTACAGCTCAGCGAAAGATCCCTGTAAATGTTAACATGGAACTCCTCTGACCTCCAGTTATGTACAGGGGAACTTCAGGACTTTACTGTTGTAATGGAAACTACAGTGTAATGTTGGTTTTTCAGTAAACACACAAGTGGGATTTTCATTTTATCAAGTATGATAAGATTAATTGGGTGCTTGTTACAAAAATCTGATATAATAGTTTCATTTATTTTTCAATCTTAATTAAAACTATAAACTATGAACAGAATCAGAAATATAATTGAAATGTAACTTTCACTACAATGTCATACAGTGACAGACAGAAAGATGACTTTTGTTGTATTAAAACATTGAGCAAATATTAAAAAAAAAAAGTTTTCTATAAGGTATTGAAATTAAAATAAGGCATGAAAGGTGACACACCTTAGTTAGCGCTAAAAACACTTCTGATTTTAGGGGGCTCCCCACATGCCTCGATAGTTTCTGCAACCATGTTCCATTTGTGCATATGGCTGTAGCATCTCCGCCTTTGAGTTTATGTCCATTGTCACATCTTACTCAGGATAGTTATTTGTTCTCATATCAACCTTTTGTAATGTGCATTTATTCACTTTGGGAAATCCCGCTCTATAAGGCACACCTAAGCTTATATACTATATATACTATACTAATACTATAAATCCTGTCCGTTTCTTTTACAGTTTGAGAGCGAATTGCTCCACAATATGAATGCGGTTTGTTTATCACTTTTATTTAGTTGGTAACCAAGGTTGTATTATCACAATATAACACTTGATGATATACACATACAGAAATGTGTTCCGTCATTCTTCTGCATCCTCTACTCTTGAACAATTTGTGACATTGACCTTAAGTCATTGTCATCTTAAATACATTTTACCGCCCGTATGTGAGACCACTTAATTGAAATATTACTTGCAAATGCTAAAGCTGTAGATATTTTTATTTTTCTGACAACTTTTACAAAATTTCTTTAACTTAGACTTCAACAGTGAAATATGAAGTGGTATATTACGTGTCATTATTCTTTCAAAGGTTTTAAGACTATAGTGATTTGATCAATTGAAAAGCTGACTAGAGCCATGCCAGCAGCTAAGAGCTGTAGCAACCATGGGTAGAAAAGAAAAGAATAGAGGAGCACTTACCTATACATTGTGGTTCATGAGACCATCCACCATTTTGACATGTGCTTGTTACCCACCAACCTTTCACTGTTGGTTTACGTCCATCATTGCAGGTATAGGTCAGCTTTGTTCCATGAGAATAAGTCTCTTGCTTTGGGGCAAAGAAACCACCATCCAGCCTGGGAGCACTACAGGACTGTGTTGCACTTTGGCCTAAAATACAATGATAGAATTACTCTAGAGTGTTAGTTTTTAACCAATTCAAATTGTTGTATGTGAAATTATTCAATATCCTCACCATAAAGTGGTGCAGGAAACCAAATCAGAAGAACCAATCCAAGATATCTGATGGACATTTTGTCAGAAATGAAATCCTCCAACGACAAAGCTGACGGTCCAGATCCGAGCCAGTTTTATATTGTTGAGGGCATTGCCCCGAAATGTTTGTTGAGTAAACACTCTGGCATCATGCACTTGCACTGGAGCCCCAAAAAAAAGTCCTCGGATTTTGATTTTTTTTTGTTGCAATTAATTAAGAAATGAAGCAAACATTATTTAGTCAGTTTAATGTTCAATGTTGCTACTTGTTATCATATTATGCCAATGAACAAATTAAATAATTTCCATTATGTACTTCAAGGATATGCAGATTTTTGGATTAATTGTATTTAACATGTTAATTATTCTGGGAAAGGCTTGTGACAATGATTTATTTGTCTCTTTAGAGTAAAACAACCAGATACCCTCCAGTGTGTGTGTTGTTTAGCTATGAAAGCCTGTGCTGCTATAATCTAACATGAGCCTGGTTTATGCAATTATAAAGCAAATAATGTCCTTGAATGAAATTGGGCCAGTAAGTGGCGCAGTTGCCAGGGCTTAATTTTTATCCAAATCCGCCCCTTGATTCTTTAACAAACAATCGTGAATTGTGCCGCCAGATCAGTATTGATGAGGCCGACCGGTAGCGTTTCACAAAAACATGGCTTCAGGTACTAACGTGCCAGACAAACTCCAACGATTCCTGGACAGTTGTATTGTCTTTTTTGAAAATCTTTTAGTTATGACATCATTGTAAAGCTTTGAAGCACACAACGGTCTTTGAGTGTCTGTCTGTCCATGTTTCTGCATACTTTGCAGTAATGGTGTCTCATGTATATGAATATAAGAACTAATGCTTACTGACGTATCCATGTTTAGTTCTACGCTTTGTAGATAAAGTTATACAAATATCTTTGTTAAGATTTCTCTGGGGAACATTTTATTCACACTACTGTTGATATATTAACTTTATTTAAAAGTACAGATCATGTTATTAATACATCCAGAGTTCTGATTGATCCAAATGAAAACGCAGTAATGTTTTGGCTATTGTTTTCTGGTGAAGGAATTTAGAAGTGTCCAACTTGGCTTTGCTTGTCAGTCGAGCAGCGATTCGTCATTTGCTTTACGAGCAAACTCCCTGGTTTCAACACAGACAGAGAGCAAAAGTGCTATCAACATTGACAATACAAAACGATAACAAAAATGATAATGATATTATATTTAATGTTTGATTAATAAATCAAAGAATAGCACTCACCCGTTGATGGTCATCATAATGACAACCTACAAAGTAGTCCAATGACAGCATTGAATAATTAATGAATAATGAATTCATTCAAACAGACTTTTATTAGTGAAGTCCGATTCAGATTTTGATCTAAATCACTTTAGACTCTAAAAATGCTGAAACTCAAAGCATTGTGGCAGATTAAAATGTAAAGATCTGACTTGTCTACTTACACTGGGTATAAATCAATTCTCCACTGATGCACTTAACACGACTGCTGTAAGCACGCCAAATACACCGAATGTACTTGGTTTCTCCTTCAGTTACATATTCAACTCCAGATAGTTTAACACCGTCCACAGGATTTTGAGCAAGATCCATGGTACAGTATGCCTCTGCACAAAATAAACAGAAAGAAAAATGTATGGTGAATTATTTGAGTACATATTTGACAGACTTTTAGAATGACAATGGTATTACTGACTTGTTTGTACCTTGGCAGATGGGTAGTTGTGACCAGCTGCCTTCACTGTGACACCTCACGATGTCTGGACCCACTCGTTTATAAAAGGAATTGCATTGGTATTTCAAAAACATTGGATCGTCTTTCACAACATCACCGTTTGGTACGATTGGGTACGCTCCACAGTGGTTGACTGAAATTTAAAAAAGGTATTATTTAACAATGTCACAGTATCTTAAAGTGCTAATATTATTCTCATTTTCAGGTCCATATTTGTGTTTGGAGGTTATATCAGAATAGGTTTACATGGTTTAATTTTCAAAAAACATCATCATTTAGTTGTACTACATATTGCTGCAGCTCCTCTGTTCACCCTGTGTGTTGAGCTCTCTGTTTTAGCAACAGAGTAAGGCATCTCACTTCTGTATTTTTTCCTCTTTGTTGGGAGTTGCACATGCGCAGTAGCTCGGTAAGACTAACCAGTCGGAAGCAGAGTATGAGGGCAAGCCCGGCTAACATCTAGGCAAGTATTATAACATGTGTTACAAAGTGACGCATGGCCATGCGTCACACAGCAGCAACTAATAACTAAAAATAAAATACACATTGTGCAATCAGCCTTTTATTTTGTTTATCTAAAATCTTAGCTTTAATTGAATCCTAGTTTTATCCCTGTTGTGGTCTCTGTCACCATGACGTTATCGGCTGCTTCTTTTACCTCAGCAATGAGTTTCACAGGAAAAGGTCCTAGGGTGCGGCTCACAGAATAAACAAACTATTTGACTGCATCCCACCCTCTCCAGTGCATGCACTCCAACCAATCATTGCCAGTCATTAGTGCAGTGATAAAGACACGATCCCTCATGGGGTCCCAGCCACAGACACTGCCAATTACAGTTGTTGGCAATAGCAAACTCCGGCACCAGCCATTTGCGGTGGGTCACCAGCCTTTAGAAGGTTTTCAAGCAGGTAATGTGCATTAAAAGGCACTGCACAGTTTATATCCTCAACGTTTCACTTCCGCGATTGCTCCGGTACTACAGGAAATGCCGCCAGATGTTTGTCGATGTCCGTTACCTTCCGCTTTCTTTGTGTTGGAATTTCAAACTCTGGTGGATTTAGGAGGACTATGGTTAACCGCTCCTCAGATCTCAGCCTAGTGAATACAGACAGGTGGCACCTTGTATGGCATCTTTGGCCACAGTGTATGACTGTGTATTGTTTTTGTACTATGTTAAACTGCTTTGAGTAGTTGTTAAGACTAGAAAAGTGCGAAATAAAAAATAGTCAATTCATATATACATAGGGGGCTTCCCCAAAAAAAGACTTATAACCAAATCCAGCAACTGCAATATTTGAGGTAGCATTTGGAAAACTTTACTGTCATGTGCTCAGGATGATGAGTTTTCCTTTTCTTCATTGTCAGAACAGAAACTAATGTTACAGTGCTGTTAGGGTACTTAAGTTTCTCTTGCTTTAGATCTCTTCTCCTGGCTTCATTAAAAAGTATTTTAAAGTCTGGCAGCCTCCTCCTTTGAACATGAATTTCTATCCAAGCAACAGTAGGTCTTTTTGGTTATCACCATTTATTTATATATTTTTTATCTTGTGTTATGCATTTTAATACAGTTGGTGTTTGTATGACCACTTATACAATGTTGTTTATGTATGTTTCTATTACATGTGTTATTCTATGTTCTTTGGGTATTTGTATTTCCCTTTAAAAAAAAAATCTCAATAAAAAGATCTGAATACCCTAAGGGCTTCAAAGAGGGTACCCTCAAAGGTGAGCGAAGGTTGTTACATATACCCTAGCTATCCCAAAACCACTCAGTAAGGCTGTACTGAATTGATGCAGATTGCTTTTAAATGCCCAGTGGCTATAAATTCATTTTTTCATTCCAGTAACTAGTCAGCTAGATAATAAATATTTAAAATGTTACACCAACTTAAGACATAGACCTAGTCTAATACATGTGATGCAATGAATGTGAATGATTTACCTGTTGTGAACGAAGATATACTGCCTTTCTCATTCGAGCCAGAGATGGGAGACAATCCTGTAAGATACAGAGCAGGTAAAGGGATTCATACTGTAGAGAAGACACACCCGTAAGTTTCACTTTTGGATGTTCTTTGGCATCCATTACTCTCTAATACACAGTAGAACTTTTTTTTTATTAGAAAATGCAAATTGTAAAGTAAATCTAAATGTCCTACCTCGACCTGCAGGTTGTATCCCACTGCCGGGCGTAACTCCACCATCTCTAGTACCTAAATGGGTTCCTCTTTCTAAGTGGAAACAAAACAACAAGTTAGATACACATATAGATGTTCTATGGAGATATTTTATCAACATATTTACTGATTCAGTGGTAGGTTGGCCCAAGTGGCTAGGAAAGTGGTAGGTAGGAAGACTCAGACATTGTATGTTTCTAGAGGTGATTATTTATTTCCAGTGGTCTGCAGTACACAGATAATCAAATAATCAAAACTTAAAAGACCATTACACATTCAACTAGCAGCAACACTGAAAACAGGCATGTGTTCCTTGCAGCACAGCCTAACCTCCCTGTTTCCTCAAGAGCAAAAATCCCACTGTTTATATAGGGTTGTCCATTCACACCCCACTGCTTCAGTCCATCTCATCCTAAAGCAGGTTGATCTACTCCATAACATTAATACCTAGCAATCTCTTAACCTATGGAACTTGGTTACCATTTCCCTCCTATCCTACTGACAATAAAACAGGTCAGGGTTATTCATACCTTTTTTATATAATAACCACAAACAACCAAAGTAAACATTCCTATACACAAGAAAACCCTGTAATTTGGTTTGGCCCGGTGATGTCATCCTTGACCACCCTTTTCCTATAAATCAGGAAATGCTTAGGCTAGCCCCTCCCCAGACAATTGTCTTGCATGGTGGAACTGAACAAACGAACAAACAATTCTAAGTATCAACACAGGGAAACCTTTAAACCATTTTTAAACTTGATGCCTAATAAAAATGGAACTGAAACTAACATATAACTGTGTGTCTACTTACTATAACTAATGACCTGTAAGGGACAAGTGGTGAACAAACCAACTACATCACAGATTCATATATAGTACAGGTTAATAAGCTGTATTAATAACCTTAATGTACCTCCATGTCCCATCTCTGGTCTGGTTCCTCTGACTGACAGGAAGGACATTATGGCAACTGCCCACTACAGGATACTTAATTGTACACTTTTGATTTACATTTTTGGTTTTTATTGGATAATTGGTTAACAACAGATACCAGACACCCTCCAATTTGGGGTGGCAGTAGCCCAGTCCGTAGGGAGTTGGGTTGGGAACTGGTTCAAGTATGGACCAAAAACAGTACGGAGTGTGGATTGGTGGCTGGAGAGATGCCACTTCACCTCCTGGGCACTGCCAGGTGCTCTTGAGCAAGGCACCGTACCCAGTTCAGCTGGCAGCCCACTCACTCTGACATCTCTCCATTAGTGCATGTACAGATTCTGAGCATGTGTGTGTGTGTGTAGTTCAGGACTGCATATGATAACTAACAAAAAAAGTGTGGACACAGAGTGTAAATTGTAATTTAGCCTATCAAGTATCAGTCTTACTACATCCCAATGCACGTTGTTCTGGTGAGTGGAGATATCCAAAACTTGACAGGCCTGCCATGCCTAATTATGGGTTCTAAACTCTGACCATGTCTGCTCGGGGGTTTAGCTAATGCGGAAATTTCACTTTTGCATTTATTAAAAGTATTTGAATCACTTCATATCTCTGCACATTGTCCATCACTTACGGCACTTTGGGCCTTCAGTCCAGTTTCCAGACATGCAAGTGATGCTATCTTTGGTTCCTCCTCCCTCTACAGAATATCCATCTTCACATTCATACTGCACTTCTGAATCTGCAGCAAACAACTCTTGGTATTCCTGATGGATGATGACTGCATGGGGGATTTTAGGGGGCTCCCCACATGTCTCGATACTTCCTGTGAAAATAAGCACATTTGTCAGAAAAACATTGATATTCTGGTCACTTAGTTTAACAACTTGCTCGTACAAAACAATCTACTCACTCTCACAGACCGGCACAGAGGTCCATGTTCCATTTGAACATATGGCTGTAGCATCCCGGTTTTTGGATTCATACCCTTTGTCACACTTTATGTAGATTGATTGTTTGTTATCATACAAACCTTTTGGGCTTTTTTTATATTTTCCATTAGGTATATCTAGTGGAATGCAGGCTTGTTCATCTGAGGGGTAAAAAGAAACAAAACACATTTTTCACCATGGTGTCTCTGAAATTCTTTTCATTTTGAGAATGACAGTTCAAATTACAAAATGAGTATATGCATGAACATTATCTTTAGGGACTTATTTCGTCTGTCATGTCTTCCATCTTTACATATATTCTATGGTTACAGCTCAGTGAAAGATCCCTGTAAATGTTAACATGGAACTCCTCTGACCTCCAGTTATGTACAGGTGAACTTCAGGACTTTACTGTTGTAATGGAAACTACAGTGTAATGTTGGTTTTTCAGTAAACACACAAGTGGAATTTTCACTTTATCAAGTATGATAGGATTAATTGGATGCTTGATACAAAAATATGATGTAAAAGTTCAATTTGTTTTTCAATCTTAAATAAAACTATGAACAATGAAAAGTATCAGAAATATAATAATTGAAATGTAATTTTCACTACAATGTCATACAGTGACAGAAAGATGACTTTTGTAGTATTTAAACACTGAACAAATACAAAAAACATATAGTTTTCTATGAAGTATTAAAATGAAAATAAAGCATGAAAGGTGAGATACGGTTAACGCTAAAAACACTCCTGCAGGCTTTCAGCATCTCATTCAAATACACCAGGAGGGATGTTGTAGAACACTTACCTATACACTGTGGTGTATGCGACCATGTGCCATTTTGACATATGATTGTTGCCCACCAACCTTCCACTGCCGGTTTACGCCCGTTATCACAGCCATACATGAGGTTGGCTTCATGAGAATACGTGGTGTGTTTCGGGACCAAATAACCATCATCAAGAATCGGAGCATCACACGAATGACCTGCACTTTGTGCTGAAACAGTGATAAGTTAGAGAGCACTATAAGTACACGCTTTAAAAAAAGAAATTAACAAAACACAGGATATATAATTGAATGTTCTTACCATGCAGTCCTTCTGGGAACCAAACCAAAAGAACAAATCCAAGATATCTCACACACATTTTGTCAAGAATTAAAATATTGAAGCAGAGCGAGTTGCCAAGTTCCCATCTGAGCCAGTTAAAAATTGTGTAATGCAATTCCCCCGAAAAGTAAAGAATCATGGAGTGAACTTTAACCCTGACATCGCGCTGTTGCTCTGAAGCAAACACACAATAATAAGCACCAAGCATATACATTACAAACACATGTACGAATTGATCTGAGAGATATACATGTGAGATATAAGAATACTTCCTCCACTTTCCAAAAGTGATTAAAATATGACTGAGTTTGTTATGATTATGTCATAGTAAGTCAGATGTACGACACACAAAGTAATATTACCAGTACCTAATTATGTTTCCCTTGATTTTAAGAAAGTATATTAGTAGTCCTAATTATGATATTATCTCCATATTGGGATATCAACAACACTTTAATCTGATTACAAAGACAGCATTGGGACAATTTTTGCTTTCCTGATTAAAGACAATACTATACATTTGGTGCATAAAGGCTTTCATTTTGTATATTTTATATATTGTAACGTTCCAGGAAATGATGCTGCATTCTGCTGTGTCTATTCCATGTTTGTTTACACAGAATAGCCCCCGCAACATTGATTAATTTGTTTAAAGTCCACATTTCAAAAGAATTTCCCAGACTGCTATTTCTTAATGATAACCTCGGATCACCGCAGAGTCAGGCCAAAGTAAGTCAGCAGGGAGACATGGACATACAGTGACTCAGGAAAGATCTATGAACTCGAAGTTAGAGTGTTTGTGTGTAAGAGAAAGAGAGTAAGTATGTGTGTGTGTATAAAATACTGATTATTATTGAAGTTGGGTTGTATCAATTCAGAATTTATTTTTGTATTTGTTCACAAATGTATTGTCATACATGTGTGAACACCATACTCACAAATCATTATACATGTTCATAAATCTCTTACTTGTTATCAAGAAACATGCAATTGTCACATTGACTAATTTATCTTCATTGCTAAAGACACAGTCACAAACGTAAAAGCAACGTTTGTTTTACATAATAAATGTTACGTAGTTGTTTTTGAAGGGTTCTCACACTGTGATCTGCCTGCTTGTGACACACCTTTACTATAACCGGAGTCATATTTTAACGGTTTATAATTTGTAAAGCTGCAGACAGATACAGTAACACAGCAGCACTGCTAAAGGACCACATATATTATACTTAACAGCCGAGGCCAAGAAATCTTTCTCTGACTTGTGACTATAAAATGCTCAGTTTTAGGTTTCAGTTTTGACATTCTCAGCATGTTCTACTGAGTAAGTCGTGCTTTTGTGCAATACTATGGCTTCAATTCTAAGCTTTGACATTTCCTGTGGCACTGCCAGGATCGCTCAACAAATGAGTCAATTTGTGTTCCAGGACATCATCAATATCTGGCAGAACAAATTCCTGACCTAAAAAGAGTACTGCATCTCTGCTGAGGGTGACTTCAAAAAGTGAAGCCGGCAGGGCCAAACAGTTGGATCTTATAAAAGAGGACTGAGTTCTGGATACAATTTGTCCTTGTCGGTGTGTGAGTCCCATAGGGCTCCAGAGGTCAGTATTGATTTGCTTCTCCAGTATCTGCTTTACCAATATTGTCCTTTCTATTGTTTTTTCTTTCGTTCATCATCCGTCTAGTCGCACTATGGCTTCCTTCGTTCTAGATTTTCTTCTCATAACAATGCAGCAAATTGAAAACACGTCAGCTGAAGGCTATAATAAATACACTTTTTTCAGTAGGGAATAAAGACCTTGACATAACTAATGCATTTGTCTAGTTCAGTCCATCATATGCTTGTCATTTTCGAGATATTGAGATTTAAGATTATCTTAAATCTTTCATTTTATTTTGTTCCTTTTATTGTGCACATTGCCTCCAGACATTTCTGCCTGTTTCAGCCTTGGAAGAAGCTACTTAATCACCCATTGTGTGGACTGAGCAGTGCTGATAAAGCACTCATTAGTCTTCATTTAAGAAACATCTCCTACAGACTTCATCTGCCAAGACAGCTGGAAAAATTACTAAGAACGTAGCCAGGCTACCCAATCAGGTTTTGCTACAAAAGCCTTGCAGCCAGCCTGCATTTCATGACCAAGACATGATAGAGTACATGCTGCAATACAGCAAGACTTAATGTATCTAAAGTTCATCCTGACCTTGCAGCAAAAAGCTGTGAACCAAACTTAACTGACAAGTTATTTTGTTTTTATAGGCTCTAAAACGCTGTTATCCTTCACTAATCTTTCAGCAGCAGAATATGCACTGGCTGTGAATTGAGTTGCAAATACATTCTGTGGTACTTAAAGTAGTGGGCAACCCTCCTATTATTAATTAGATGCCGCATATAAAAATCGGCTCTTGAAAATTCATGTAACGTTTAGTTAAATCGGATTATCTGGTACCAGTTCCCTCTTTATACATCGAGTAGATATGGAGCAACATTAGCATTCATACGGAGTTGTATTTCTGACCACCTGGCAATGTAAAGTAATGTACTTTACTGGTGCCAATTCCCCATCAAATTTACATACAATAAAATTACTAAAACAAAGATGACACAGAAAAACTAGAATTGTTTGGGTCCCCTAGCCTAGACTCTAGGTCCCAGGCACAGTTGCTTGCCACGTTGGTAACCCAGCCTTGTTTCCTTTCTCCTAAAGGGACTGCTCTTTCTCAAGTCACCCTTAAACATTATCATTCCCATTCATTAAAATAAAACCTAAACAGGAGACAACCTGCGATCACACCAGCAGCAATCCCAGATCTCTCTCACTCACACACAGACACACACACACTTCTCTGAAGCTTTATTGTCTATTTTTATGTGATGACTTAAAGCAACACTTTTCATCATTTCTCACCTCTAGCACAACACCATCAAAGAGGAAAACAACTTCAAGCAGGTCATTGTATTACCAAGAGGTGTGCTGCTTGACTGAGATCATCTCACTGAGCTAGAGCAGAGTAGAGTAGTATTAACAAATCACTTACCTGTGTCCTCCTCTCTGCTCAGAGAGCTTTGGATCTGACAGGTTTCATATCATATCATATCATATATGTACATTCAGACCACAAACAACACAAAAGAAAAAGATAAGTGTAAAGGACGTCCGTTTCCTCAAAGTCAGTGGCCGTTTTGTTTGTACCGAGAGTTATTTTCCTTTTTCTCTCTCAGCTGAATTCACAATTATTTTTTTCTGGGCTATTGAAGGAAAAAAAAATGAAAATCCCCTCTCCCTCAGACCCCCTTATCTTGCTTAATATCGCATTTCAATTGTTTCTACAATATGTTGCCCTTTTTATATAAAACCTTTTTTTAACTGTAATGAAAACATTAGAAAATAATTACAAGAAAAACACAAAAATCCCAGAAATCTCCTCTCTAGTGTTCAGAACATTTCATTCGGGGTCCCCAAGGAATCTGCTGGATAACGTGTCCTGCTTCTCCTGTTACAATGGGGATAATGTTAGAAGATGGAATGTCAGCTCCAATGTGAGGGGCTACGTGTGTAAGAGGTGGACTCCGAGGAGAGCTGGAGGGTCGAAGAATTCTTTTGAAGGATTTTTGGAGATGTACGCTGTGATCTGGGCTCAGAACCGGAGGTGAGATTTGTGTTTCACCATGTATCTGAGGAACGAGAAGGGAAGAAGGGTGAGTTTGTGCCATGCCAATGTCTTCATGAATTTTAAACATAATTTACAAGTATTACTGACAATAAATGGAAACAGTAGAACTGAAAACAAACAAACAGATGAATATACATAGAAGCGCACAAGAATGAAGACAGACCTGTCGAGGGTTTCCCAAAAGCGCAGGAAGACGGGCCGGTCCAGATGGCGCCTGTGGCGGCTCAGCTCCAGGACGGTCACATCCCACTTCTGCACGTTGGGGTCTGTCTTTGCCTCATCATACTTCAAATGAAAGGCTCGAACTGGAGTGGAAACATGTATGCACACGTGTCTTTGGATGAATTTAGTTTGAGGGCGGAAGGAAACAAGCAGCCGTCAAAACCGGCGTAATAACACTGTAATGTGGATATAGATTTTTAACCACCCTTGCAACAAAAACAACCAGGCGTTCATGTAGAACATGCTGCATGCTGAAATTACTGATATCAAAATGCTATTAACAAATCAGCTATCTATTACAGCCATAGCTATTAAATTTGCATTTTGACAGTAACAGCAACAATAAACACACTATTGTTAGCTATAAAGATCAGGGTCTGCTGCGATGTGCCGCTTATCTCCTGCTCGCTATACACATTTTCTGGAGGAAATTGCAATTAAAAAAAAAGTCTCCTGGCATGAGTTTTTTTCTTTTCTTTTTTTTTACGTAATATGTGTTCCCCCAGCCTGCCAATGGTCCCCCGGTGGCTAGAGATAGCAATAGTTGTAAACCGAGCCCAGAGAATTTGGCTCACCCATGAGAGAGACATCATGACTTTAAAACGAGCAAAGTGGCACTTGGTCAAAGCCACACCCCCAGCCTCCACCAAACCCCCCCCCCCCCCTCCTCCTCGAAAGGTACAAATTCAGAAATGGCACATGCTAAGGAAAGCTCATTGTGGGAATGGCTCTAGTGGCAGTAATTCTGCACCAAGGCTGACTTTAGAGAAAGAGACTTCAGATATGTTATTAGGGGACCACTAACGCTTACATAAAAGCATCCAAAGATCACCATGTCAGGGGACCTTTAACAAATTCACGGATTTGAGATTTCTGTTTCATCTGATTACAGTGCAAGAAATCAGATTTCAAGTCTGTTGACTTGACATAAAAGCACATATTGCCAGCTAGGTTTAACTATTACACAGAACCTTCAGTTTTTTTATTTACAAAGATGTCATAACCAACTTTAAACTTTATTTTTTATTTATCGGTTTTAAAATGGCAAAAACGTTTTAAAATCCCATTAATATAGAGTCAAAGGTGACATATTCAAGAAAAACTGAAAACCCTCAAACAAGTAGAATTATTTAATTTTATATAAAGTCTCTGTATTACTCACTTTTAGCGAAAATGTCGACAGGAGATCCATCGGGCAGCAGCCATGGCCAACCTTTAAACTGCCAGGCAGGACCCTGAACAAACACGGCCACTACTCGATCCCTGCAGGAGCACAATATTCCTGCTTGTTGTTGTTGTTGTGAAGAGACATTATGTGTAACAGTTGAATACAAAATACAGAATCAAACATTTTACATGAAACCTAGTCATTCTTTCATTGCGCTGCGGAAGAGGGTCTGGCTAGTAAATAAATATAGTAAATAAATCCACCAGTTTAAAATTCCAACACAAAGAAAGCGGAAAGTAACAGACACTGTGCCGAAAAGGATCCAGCGGAATCTCTGGCGGCACCAGAGCATACCAGGAAGTGGAACGTCGAGGATGTAGGCTAGCCAAACACCAATGACTCAATTAAATAGACACTGGTGTTAAAAGCTGAGCCATCTTAGATATGGACTGACATGTAGCTGTTTTTATGCAATGTTCTAAAGCAAACAGGCTGTAACAAGTGTAACTTGTTATTCTTAAAATGACAGGAAAGTCTAAGATTATGTATCATATTTGTCAAATGGATTGTCTATACTATAATATTTTTATTAGGTTGGTTATTCATACATCTGTCCGTCCTGGGAGATTTATCCCACCTCACTCCCAAGGGATGGTTGTAAGGACAGAGGGTGTTGTATGCTGTACGGATCGCAAAGTCCCTTAAGGTAAATTTGTAGTTTTGAGCTATATATAAATTAATAGTAAAAGAAAAAGTAAGAAATGCTGACGTTATGCCAACCCTGCAGCCCGCGCTGGTTCTCTCCACACAAGGTTCCCGTTGAGTGGAAACATTGTAATTAACCATAAATTGTACTGTAAATTACATGCAAACATTAACAGAACGCTTACCAGTCCTGTGGAGCCAGTTTGAGTGGCTGATCAATGATACGGTACGGCACAGTGACACTCAGTGTTGTACCACCGGGCTGGATCTGGTCTTTGCGCCTCTGAAGCAGAACCTCATTGTCGCGCTGGATACCCTGCTTCTTCTTCTCTTCTGGTGTGACAAACCTAGTGTGGTAACAAAATGAATACTACTACTTTAAAGGGTTGAGCAATGTCCCCTAAATTGGCAGTTGACAGTGTTTAAAATAAAACATTGTGTAAATGTTTACATAAATACTACTGTGGGCTAAAAGTTAACATAGAAACGATCAGACATACACTACATTTAAATGCCCTCTATAAATAGACTTTATTACATGGCTATGCTGTCGCCTGCTGGTAGGGGCAGTAAATTACAACTTGACCCACTATCACTCAACTCTGTTGCCGTAAAGTCTAGACTCAATCAGATGTCCGTGATCTGCGTAGCGACAGTACAGTGGAACGTTTAACAGAGTAACAGTAATAACCTAATATATCAACATTGCTGAGATTAAACTACATTCTTGGTTATATTTGCACTGAACAGCACACAACCAGCGCCCTCATGAATTAGCCTACTGTTGCTAACGTGCGTTCATAAATCCTACATAACATCGTCATCAGACTTACTTATTGATGCACGCACACAGTAATGTTGACAAAGTTAGTCCAATGAGGGGAGTAAGGAAAGAGTGATAGCTTTTCAAGTTAACGCTTTCTCTCTCATGCTTGAGACCGCTGTGTCCAACGTTAGTAGGAAGGTAGAGCAAGCTACAACTGACAGGGAGAGAGATACTGTATCACTACAGCCAATCCATTCTGCTCAAAGCGATGGTCTTTTCCACAAATAGGTTGCACGTAAAGGGGAAAAAAGTATCTTCCACTTAAGGGGTTCCTATGTTGCACTGCGCGGCTACTTAAAGAAGCTTTACCCGATATGAGCAATATGTCTTTATTAAACAGGTTATGTACCGCGGTCATTTTAAGTAGCTGTGATAAATCCTCTCTTGAAAAAAATTACATTATTTAAAGAAAATAAACACAAAGATAAAACAAGCAACAGTATACTTACTTTAGATCCTGCAGGAGATCCTTAGCATTGAGCATTGTGATGAGTGAGGTGGTGGCAGCAGGGATGATAACGATGGGTGTCCGGGAACCTGTTGGAAAAGTCATAACAACAGGTCTTGAAAAAATTAAAAGGCAGTTACATGGCAGAATAGAAAGCCTTTGTTGGTTCACATTATATAACATCACAGTATACTGTATTTTATGTGCCAAAAACTGAGTAAGACCAATGTACCTTTCTTCTGATTTGGTGGAGGTCTGGCTTGTGAAACTAGAGGGAAAAAGACAAGAAGAATGTATGTACACAAAGTAAAGCGCATAACTTTCACAGTACAGCCATGACTAGACCGAAACAGCCCGTATAGCTTCTGTCTAAACCCCATCCGAGACAAGGAAGCAGTTTAGGGCCCTAGATAGGTCAAGTTGGTCCCGGTCAAATTTGGGCAGACAATCAAAAATTATTTACTGCCATGCAAATGAAAATGGCTCAAATGAAAAGCTCAAATCAAAAATAAAATCAAAGAAACGAAAAACCTTGAGGAAACATGTAGATGTATTAAACTGCGTTCCTTTCTTTAAATATTCATCTATCAAGTTAAAATCCTCGATTTATATCATTAATATCATTGCTTTAGGACAAAAGTGTCAACCAGTCAGGTGGTCATCACTTACAAAAAAACAGCCCGATAATGCTTTGTTGTGCTCTTACATATTCTGCAAGAAAAAAAAAGCTGGAGGAGGATCTTGGGCCGGTATCCGTATTATGGAGTAAAACAGAAATGTGATTCAATCTCTACAACAAATTTCCCTTTAACAGAGGCAGTTGGTTACATAAGGTACAAGTTGATATTACAAAAACTGGCAATAAAAGTGCAAGCATTGCTAGGTCAAGTCCAGAGGTATCAAAAGTATACAACCTGGTGACAAAAAAGCTTCTATGCTTTTATCTTTATACAATGTTAAGACATTTTAGTCATGTACAGTACCTTAAAGAAACATTGCGTAAAATGGATATTTTTCTAGATTTCTAAAGACATTTTTGGGGGGAAAGGAGATTTAACATTTTTTAACTGTTCTGTGAAAATTCGGTGAAATGTCACATAGGAAGAAAATCTGCTTCATCACACTATGTACTGTAGTTTCTTTATCCAGGAGAGGGATATTTCCTGCTCGTTCAGAATAAAACTGAATGCATTAATAGATAAGACGATGGGAGATAGGGATGTTTTGCAATAAATTAGCATTATGCAACCTTAAGAAAAACATTGTAAGCAGCAGACATGAATGAAAGACGTAGATATTTTGAATCTAACCAACCTGGACGAGGGACAGGCTGCAGCGCTGGGGTCTGGGCCTTCCGAGCAGATGCTCCTTCCTGGAAAAAACACCACCCAAGGGTCATATTAAAAGAACAACTACATACTATGCCTTTACCATGTAAATGTTGCAGCAACAAAATTGTTGCGGTGTGTGTTGTTGTACATGTAAATCCAACGGCCTAAGACTGCATCAACAACAAATAAGACGTTAAATTTACATAACGTCATATAAAACAGACGTTTGCACGTTACGCACCAAAGCTTTAAGAAGCTGGAACAAATATTCAGCAATTTTAATTAAATTACTGACACGATAAATCGAATTTGTTAGCAAATCATTTTTGGTTGACAAATCGTTTCAAAACAACGCGTAGCTAGCATGCTCAAGAGGTCAACCCCCTTCTGTCAACTGATGCCAGGTCAGTCCATCCCTGCCAATCAAAGCTTGTCTATAGATATGCTCTACTTCACTCCACATTAGCTTTACAATGCAGCATTTAAAGGATTGCAATTTATAATAACTTTTTATTTTCTATAGCTATACTGTATATTTTTGGGCCGCTTAAAGAAAATGGCTCCCAGCAAACGGCAGTATGTCTGCTGAGAGAGAGCTTAGTCTAACCGTCTGTTTATAGAGAGATTAAATTTAAGTCTGATAATAAGGTGGGCAGAGTGCATCTAAAGGGATCATGACTGCCAATGAAAACAACTTCCCCTACCCTCCTTGAGAAGAAAGTATTGCTCCCGTTCATACTGTGGTTGGATTAAAATTGCAGACCACCACGGCTGAATGAAAATAGAGGAAATATCATTGTAATTATCTATATTCAATTATCATCCATTACAAGAGACTGGCAGGCTACTGGGACTAAACCGGCTTTGAGTTGCACTGTCCATCACTGCAAAAATAAGTGGTAACCTGACAATTTACATCTTTAAAATCATATTAGGCAATCCGCAAACCTTTAAGATTTGTGGAAGTGCCGACATGAAGGCTTCTCTCCCCCTCACCTCACAATACGATAAATTCAGATAATGCTTTATTCCTCTTTCTGGAGAGGGGGTGTGAATACAAATAGTTCAGCAGCCCAACCCCCCTTTAACAGAGCAGGCAGCAACAGAAGCAGAGACGGCATGACGTGTTGGGAGAGCATATGCATACACACACACACACACACACACACACACACACACACACACACAGCGCTACATCTTGTTCATCTTACTCCTACCCTGCTGCTTTTACTCCTCTAGCCCTCTCACAGACAACACAACAGCAGCACAGAGCAGTGTGAAGGGCTGCTGAAGGAGGAGGGTGAGAAGAGGAAGGCGGAAACACAAAAAGGAAAGAGGAACATGGGGGGAGGGATGTTAACATGACAGCATGTTAAAGAGGAAGAGCGAGAGGAAACAACAACCAGCACAGTAATAGAAGAAATAAAATGGAGGGAGGAAGGTTTTTGCACAATCCAGAGAGCGTCCCCATCTATGCACTGCTGCTTTAATATACATAATACAACAAGCAAGGGCAGTGAAAGGACCCCGGGCTGCAGCTAATTGTCAACCACTGACTCTCTACTGCCTTTGGCCAAAGGAAGCAGCACCGTTAGCATCAAGCTTCTGGGGACAATGCGCCAAGGCAAACAGAGAGACTGCACTGGAGCTGGAGCTCTCACACATGCTTTAACTGTGCACGCATGTGCCAGACAGCTCCAAATACCTGGATGAGGACTACATTTTCATATCTTTCTGAGTAAAAGCCACATGTGGGTTGGGTTAAAAGAAGAGGATGATTTGTCACATGTTGTAGAGAAAATGTGTCAGAGTTGTCGAGCCAAAACTGTATGCGATTGTGATTTGGCTAAAGGCACAGCAGCAGCAACCAAGAAGGTTATCGGTGTGTGAGGATTGTTATTCACATTCAGAAGCAATGGATGCCCAAAAGAGACGAGTACTTAGATAAAAACGGGTAAGTTCACGCTGTTAAAAACGCAGATGTGTATCAATACAACACTACGCTGAAGAAATATTTTCATGCTTGTTCTCGTGTACTGTACAGGATGTGAAGGCTGTGCCTTCCTATAAAGGAAACACCGTTTCTATTTCTGTTAACACAAGCAAGAATGCAACAGAGCGAACAGAAGTCTTTTCAGTGTTCCTGCAAGCTCTAACAAACCACTCTTTGTCTTGGTGGGGTCCTTTAAGAGGTTAGTGTGTAATTCAGTAAAAAAAAAAAAAAAAAGAAAAAAAAAAAAAAAAGAAGAAAAAAACTCCACTTCAGGGTGCTAGCAGCACGCAAACACAGGCTGTTCTATCTATAACCTTTGCTCATCTGGAAGCTGTTTGAAAGCAAACACATGTTGTTAAAAGAAGTTGATAGAAGCAGAATATATTCGGTTTATTTTTGTTTTGAAAACAACATAAGATATTCCTAAAGTTCAGTAAACAAGATGTGAAAGTAGCTAAAAATGTGCACCTTTAGGAGTTATCTTATATGGTAGTGTGTAAAAGGTTTGTACAACTAGTATTTTAGCATTATGTTCATCTGTGGAGCCACAAGAGACTAATGCAGGAATGAGTCAAAGGAGAAGGAAAAATTTAATTTGTGGCATTATTCAAGCTTAATTCACTAAACTTCACTATTTAAAATATATTCTACATGAAACCATTAAACTACATGACACAAATTTCATATGAAAAAGGTGTTAATAACAAAAAAATTGTTATTAACACAGCTGTATATTGTTAAGCAAGGGAGTCAAATGTGTATTTGTGCCAGTGTTTCCGCAGGTAACTCTGCTATCGCGGCCGCCACGGCGAAGAACACAGAAGAAGTCATTGAATGCAACTTACTTTAGTTCGTAGAGTAATAGCATGCAAGACGGAGCTGCTGGACCTGGGCGAGAGATGTGACCCATGGCCAGAATATCATAGTTCATATAAATGCAGCGCAGTGACGATACAGACATTTTATACACAACGTGTGTATTCACCATTCGACCCATGCTGGACCCGTTCATAACGAGTCAGCCGTGTTCTCTGTGGGTAGCGTCCATCACACTCCCTCTATATCGATAACATTTCTTTTGGTTAAAATCCACAAATAATCGTGATCAAAATCTTGATCAAATTAATCGTGATAGTCATTTTGGCCATAATCGTGCAGCCCTACAATGCGCCAAGGCATACAGAGAGACTGCACTGGAGCTGGAGCTCTCACACATGCTTTGCCTGTGCACGCATGTGCCAGACAGCTCCAAATACCTGGATGAGGACTACATTTTCATATCTTTCTGATTAAAAGCCACATGTGGGTTAGGTTAAAGCGAAGGGTTTTATCTGTTGTGAATATACAAATTGAGTATAGCAGCTTTAATGTGAAATGCTGTATCCATCGTGTTGCTCAGATATATCCTACTCTCTGTCTCCTAGGCAATAACAAGACATGGGACGGAGTGGACTCGCATACTGCAACTGGCTTGTCAGACAACAAAATTGTCTGTGTGTCAAATGATTAACATACATTGAAATGACAGATCATCAATAGTTCCTTAAGCAACCCACCCGACTTCACTTTGCCTCCTGGGATCAAAGACTAGTCAGATACTACTGATGTTTGACCTACAAGCGACTGTCCGAGTAAAATATTCCTGTCGAAACCATGCAGTGGAGACGACGCCACTGTTGTGCACATACAGCTAAATTTCTCTATCTCCTCTCACTGTTGGGTCTACTGGCCTTTCTGGTCCACCAGGTGTGGCTGCCTAAGCTCACAGGTACGTCACGGTGGAGAGGTCATCCTGTGGTGTACGGAGGTGGTGAACTTCATACCACCAAAGCCAAAAGGAACATGAGCACCCCACATTCAGCGTTGAGTTTTGTCATTGTTCCTCAGCCATCTTTCAAGGCTGATGCCAACATCAGCTCCCCTGAGAAGGATGGTGTATACTCTCCTCAAGGAGACCCAGGTTTTGAGTTTCTGAACACTTTAGCAGCCAACACTAGCCAAAGTGTAGAGAGAGACCTTGGTAGCACAATAACCCGTGGGCCTTTTAATTATATTATCAACGAGCCAGACAAATGTGCTGACAGCAGACCCGCGCCATTTTTAGTGTTGCTGATAGCCACGGAAGCTCGGCAGGTGGAGGCAAGAAATGCCATACGGCAGACATGGGGGAACGAGAGCGTGGCTCCGAATGTGGGATTTATCCGGCTTTTTCTGCTGGGGAAAAATGAAGGAGAGCTGGGACTTTTACAACAAAGAATGCTAGAAGCAGAGAGCCGTCGGTATCACGATATCATTCAGCAGGACTTTATGGATTCCTACAAAAACCTGACAATAAAAACTTTGATGGGAATGAACTGGGTGGCAATTTACTGCCCACAAGCCAGCTATGTCATGAAGACAGACAGCGATGTGTTCGTCAACACAGAGTACCTCGTTTACAAGCTGCTCAGGCCAGAGCTGATGCCTAAGAAGAACTACTTCACAGGCAATAACATGAGAGGCTTTGCACCCAACCGAAACAAAAACAGTAAGTGGTACATGCCCTCTGAGTTGTACCCAAGTGACAAGTATCCCACCTTCTGCTCTGGGACTGGTTACGTCTTCTCTGGAGACTTAGCGAGGAAAATCTATCGCGCATCACTGAGAATCCCCCGCCTGCATCTGGAGGATGTGTATGTAGGAATATGCCTGGCCAAGCTCCGGATCGAGCCCACTCCTCCATCCAATGAGTTCCTATTCAACCACTGGCGGGTGTCCTATTCCAGCTGCAAGTATAGCCATCTGATAACATCCCATGGGTTTTATCCCAATGAACTACTTAAATACTGGCATCACCTGCAGAGCAACAAACGCAATGCATGCATCAACACATTGAGAGCAGGCAGGACAAACTCAAACACAATGAACAGGGAGAGACCAGCTCAATAACTGAAAAGGTTATCACCAAACTCTCCTTGTCTCCAAAGTTCCTTGTTGGATACAATTGTTTATATCTCAGCTCATTCGGTTATAAACATCAAGGGATTAATGATCTCTTTAATTAACATGGAAAGGCTGGAAATTCTGCATTACTGTGTAAAAACTGATGTGCTCCACTTTTATTGCCAACTTTGTAAAAAACAGATGAACAATGTTTATGTCTGAGTCACACCATTGGAGAGTCTATGTACTGTTATATTTTACACCAAAATAAGTAGTGGTTCACAGTGGCGCAAAGGCTTCTTTCTTGTAATAATATAAGATTTATCATACGTGTTTTTTATACACTGCCTTACAGACACAGGCTACTCTAAAACTAGAGTGGACAGGTTACAGTGCCAATAAACATTTCTACATCAGTATTTTTCAATCAAGTCATTACAGAAGAGAGGAAGTTAGCTGAAATTATTGCATATCAACAACCAGTAACTTTTTATGTATCAAATGACCAAAACCTTATACAATATTGGTTTCTGGAAAAAGTTTGGGTTTCCCCTTATTACTTCTAATGACAACTCCATTTAAAAGAGTTCCAGCTATGATGTAGCACCTCTATAGACAATCTTAAAGATGATTAAAGAAAAACAAAAACATTTTGGCTTGTGATTTATGCATTTTTAGGCTTGCTGTGGTACTCCGTGTTACACATATCCGGGCATATGCTGATTATATTACTTGCACACCACCCCTAGTTGTTTTTTTTCTCTCCATGAAAATAAAACCCATTTGGTTTATTTTTGCGTATCAGCGGATACATGGATAAACGTCTTTTCCGCTCAGTAGAGCAGCAGCTGTTATTACTTACACGATATTTTACTTATTTCCTCAAAAATACGTCATTATCAAAGGGGTCACATTGAGGCTTTCTTTAGCAGCTGCTCTATATAACCGGTATATACCAGATGTGCTCAAAGTAAAATTTACATTCCAAAACTAACAGAGTTTTGTTTCTTACCGTCACAGACTTCAGGGTCATGCCGTGGTAGGTGCCCATGGTATCAATCTTGAAACCCTCCGTTTCTAAGAAAACAACACAGAAAGAGTTGTTGATTATTGGCAGAACTAAATGGGTTATTTTCACAAGTGTAGAATATACTGTATAATGCCCAAATATTCTGTAACAAGCTTACATTTTTCCATTCCTACACTCAATCAAAAAAACTTTTTTAACATTAACTCTACAAAATTTTGTTTGTATTGTATGCATTTGCTGAAAGGTAAAATCCCTGTTACAAATGTTGGGGGTAACTCAGTCACTTTTTGTCAGGATGCAGGGCCGCCACACATAGCAGCAGACTCGCTGTGACAGACCGTTGTGAGGCTGGTTTTATATTGGACGTTGGCTATTATACACATTCAAAAAATCTATTATGCAGTTTGACCTACCAATATAAATCCAACTTTACCACGGCTGTAACAGCTCGTCCTTGCTCACTCCGCAGATAGCTACAGACACTGTTCTTGACGTGATTTATCATAATAAATGCAAATTTAAGCATTGTATCCAAAATTCAAGCACTTTTCAAACCTTAAAAAACACAACATCAAAATTCAAGCATTTAAGTATTTAAAGCACCCGTATGAACCCGGAGAGGAGCACCCCTTCCCTCCCTGTGTGCGCACGCAGTTATCAAACTAATTCTTCGTGTTCCAGAAAAGGTGCGCCAAAAGTATGCAGTTTGATGTAAACATTTACATTTTGAACCAATTGGACAGCATTTCCTGCCTTTAAATGATTTGTCTGACCACACACACATTTTGTTTTTACATTAAAAAAAATGATGACATCTGATCACGCCTTTGCCTTTACATCTTGTAATAAACCATTCGTGTTATCTTAATTATGATCTCTTAATTCTCAATGCAACCAATATTTAAATTTGTTGTTAGGCAAAGCTTGCATTCCTTGTGTTGAGGGAAGCAATGCTGCTGTAATTTATTGCCTGCCCAACATCCAATTGCACTTTTGGAGGTAGTCTGGTCAACGCAATATGCTCTGTGTGCATCTCTACCTCTCTCTGACATGAGTTCATAGATACTGGGGGTAAATGAGGTACTTCAAATGTATGTTTTGTTGACTCGCTGACCAAAATTCAGGCACGCACACACATACACCTTTGAAAATATTTAAGAAAGAAATCAAATTACAGAAGCACAAATTAGACTCACCCTCTTTTCCTTTGAACCGCTCTTGATCGTATCTGTTGTAGGCAGCTGGGACAGGCTGCTTGTTTCTTAGGGAGGGGTCCTGGAAACAGCAAGAAACCCAAACAATTCATTACTTTACATACCTGCCAGTACACTTAGTCAAAGACGTATTAATCGTTTATAGACTTGCCACTGTTCAAACCTTCAAGTTAATTTCAAGCTTGAATCATTTGTGGAAAAAGGAATGTTTAAGAAAAAGTAGGAATTGACTGGTTTATTCACATCACCCCCCTCCAACACACACACACACACACACACACACACACACACACACACACACACACACACACACACACACACACACACACACACACACACACACACACACACACACACACACACACACACACACACACACACACACACACACACACACACACACACACACACACACACACACACACACACACACACACACACACACACACACACACACACACACACACTTAAACTTTCCTTAAATAGAGAATGCAATATATAAAACGCACATTTAACCCACACAGAATGTTGTTCTTACCACTTGAGTAGTGTTCTGTGCTGGTCTCTGCTCTGGTGCTCGTCCTTCTTCTCTGGCTTTCACCGACTGCAGGATGGCAAAGATGTTCTTGGAGAAATTCTGCAGAGGAGCAATACAGATTATAAGGAGTTCAACACCTTGCAAAAATTATGGCTTTTCTTATCATTTGGTGAAAAAGAGTGAAATAAATTTAAAGTTTCAGGGTCCCAACATAAAAGGCTTTATTTTTTCACTACCACTCCATTTAGGCCATGTTGCTTATTAAATTATGTATTGCATTGATGTATTAGTGTTTTCTTTAACAATTTATTTTAACGATTAGAAGGGCTGCTTTCAGTATGTTCACATGTTAAGAGAATGTTATTCATATTTTCCTCATTGATTATGTAATATTTTAACCACCCACATCTCATTTGCTACAAATAAGAATATAAACTTATATGATCGGGAGCCGAAAAGGTACAAAATCAGGAATTTGGATAGGCCTCATGTTCCATGGCAGTGGGACATAACACAAAAAAGTTATTTATGAAGTTGTCCTTTGCACAGTTGTTTCCACAAGAACATGTCTAAGGTGTGAAAATATTCCCAGGTTAATAGAATGAAAGCCCAAAACAGAGAAGCGGTTTTCAAATGTATCTTGGTTTGGATATTAGATTGGGAAATTGCCAGAGCAACTGTTCTACGCATATAGCCAATTAATATTATAATGACTTTGCAATGAGCATGTCAAAGAAATTCAGTGGCCCAGTACAAATTCATATTTTAAGTAAATACACACAGGACGAAAATGACTATTGCTGCCATCTAGTGGTTGAGACTTTCACCTTGCTATACACAAGGTATTTACACAGTTATTTAGAAGTTGGGCAACGGCCTTGGATGTGGGGATTCTTCCCACAGAATTCAACAAGTTTGGTAAAATAGGAAAGCTACTTTTGATCTTAGGAGTAGTGGTCTTGAAGTTAAGCTCCAAATGGTGGTCTACAATGTGTTTCTTAGCAAACTGTCCATTAAGTCTACACCAAGGGTTCACAGTAGTTAAACATGAGAAATGCATATCTGGTTAAAGTCTACATGAGTACAAACATTTTCAAATGAGATGTGCCTTCTTTGAAGCCATTACTGCATGGTTACAAAAATGGCATATTAAATACTAGGGCTAGGGGATATTGAGAAAAATCAAATACCATAATATTTTTTGGACCAAATACATCAATGTCGACATTGCGGCGATATTGGGTTATAGGGTTATATTGGGATATAGGGTTCACAATTGGTGCTTTCACAAAATATTTACACAATGAGATTTTTGATGAATAGTCATTAATAATGTGGATATAATGACTAAGTGGGTAAAAGCAAATTATAGAACAGCTAGACCAGTCAAGTTCAGAAAAGTACATCATTTTACTGTAATGCAGCCAATAAAACCAGGAAAAGACATGCATGTTACGATATCCAAAATCTAGTCTCATATCACGAGATATAATAACATATTCCCCTATTAAATACCTTGTAATGTACATGGCTTAATATTAAATTGTTGGTTTGAAAGGTTCTTACAGTAAAGCCTCCCACTCCCAAATGATTGAATGACAACTCTGGGTATGCACTAGTATATGGACCAAGTTGGAAAACCCCTTTAGGCCTAGAACAAACCAATGGTGATTGGAGAGGTTAGAGCAACAATGCTTTCCAGACATTAAATAATGTGTGTAATCGTTGCGTGTTCATTAAACCTCAATTACAAACTGTGTAATGACCCTGTCAGGGCAGAAATCTAGTTCCAATTTTGAGTCAATATGATGGTAAGAATAAAAGAAAATCCCTAAATTCACGTGCTAATCTGACACAGGTGTATTTGAAGGAACGGTCATTGATTGCTGTCGGGAGAGACATTAGATATCGTTAACTTTAAGCGGACTCTGACCTTTCCAGTGCTCTGGAGAATAGTTGTTCTGGTCCTCCAGACCCTCTCTCTGCTGACAATATCTCTGGTAACATCCACCTCAGCGTCCACAAAGCTTCTATCGTTATCGTTTGAGCCATGATCCAGATCTGTTTTGATGGTGGAACGTTTCTTGGCCATAATCTTGGCTTTGATGGCTGCAATTTTCTCCACCGACATGGCTTCAGAAAGTGATCTGGAGGAGAAAAGTTAGGATCATCTGAACAGCTCACTGCTTCGAGGAACTGCTACGGTGACATCCAGCAATCCAATTAACATTGATCAGTTAATACTGACATGGTTGAATAAAAAATACGCTCAGTGGTAAAATAATCTACATTGGAGAGAGTATTGCTACATATAGAATACACATTATGTATAAATCAATAAATATTAGTATAAATCAATTATACCTGATCTGGTCAGTCTGCACAATGCCCTCTTTGTGGCCCTCCAGACGGGCAGCCAGACGCTCCTTATCCAGACGCACTCGCTCTTCATCCTTAAAAGGAAAACAGTGTACAGTGATATGTGTTGTCAATATTCAAGCAAAACTATCAATTTCGGTTTTAACATGACCCAATTACATACAATCATCCATAAAAACCTGGAGGACAACCTGGAGGCAACATCAAAAAGAAAGGCTGAAGACCTTTCTTTTTGATGTTGCCTTTCTTTAAATGGTTGTTCATTTCTTCAATGTTTAATTTCTTACATTGCACTATAACTTTTATTCTTGTATTTTATCTGTTTTTATTTGTTTTAACTGTGTGTGCGTCACGGAAATGTGCTATACAAATAAAGCTGACTTGCCCACTAACAAACGACAGAATGAAACAAGATATAAAATCGGATGTCTATGATTTACCAGATCAGCAACACAATATTTAGATTTTTTTTTTTACTGGGGCAAAATGCATTTCATTTATAATTAAATTTACAAAGAGACTGTTTTATTTTGGCTAAATTTAAACTGACGGATGGAACACTTAAATGTCGCAATAAGCAAAAATCCTCAGAGATGTTAAATTATTTAAGCCATGTTTATTAAATTGGCTTTAAATCAAAACTTAAGGCCATCTTGGATAAATAGTTCTGTTCATTTGCATTGTTGCAAATATGTTGGTCTAATCCTATTTCAATGCGGTTAAAACCCTTTTAGGACAAGAGTTCCCCACCTACAGTTGTATTGGTTCACTATAGAGGAATTTATTGCTTATTCAGCTGTTACCAATGATCAACAAAACATCCCCATCAGTAATAGCTTTACCATGTACTAGAACTGTTCCTGCTCGAGGAATACAGATAAGGTAGTAAATGCTCCAAAACAGCACTGATATAAGTATAGTGTTGTTATCGCTGAGCAACTGTTGGTGGAAGGTAAAAGTCAGTATACCTCAATCCTTGGTTTTTTGGCTTCAGAAGACACCTCGTCTGCTGCTCTTTTGACTAAAAAAAAAAAGGCAGAAGAAATTTATTATTTCACAACACAAAGTCCATTTTGGTTTTGTTGACTGAGATAGGCCCGTCTTTTTAAAGAAAATTTGACCCAGTTGCAGAAATAGCAGATAAAAATTAGCTGAAAGATACACTTTATATTTATTGTAGTTAACTTTTAAATAACAATTATTCAGAAATAAATTATTACTGCGGGTGGCATTATCTCTTCAAACTTCATGCAACTAATATGTGAACGTACCTTGTGTTGGCCTTTGCAAACCTATTTCTATAGGTGCACTTCTGTCAATACTTGTTGATGTAGCTGTGAAAGACAATTAGAAACTGCATTAATAAGTTACCATTTAGCTCAACCACAGCTCGGCTCCTCCTGGTAGGGCTTAATCCAAAAAATCTGTCATCAATGTATAATGTTTTAGTCAATCAAAACCAGAAAGAAATCAGGACTGTATTAATATATTGAAGGACACACAAACATAGTCTTAAAATTCTGCACAAAACAGAAACACAGCGTACACAATAGCTCTCAAAAGTGTTAACGTTACTTACCGCTCTCGCCATTGAGATACGAGAGCATGCCTTTTCGATCAGGTCGTCTGACAACAGGGATGTTCTCTGTCTATAAACATGTAACAGAATCATGTTACCCAAAAGCATTTCTGATAATGATTTAAATATTATGCATCGGAGACAAAAAGAGGCTGAAATACTGCACTGTATTTAAACAACACGAGCACAGACAGGTTGAGGCAATGTGAAAGATATTTATGAGCACTTACTGCAGCTCTTCGCACGTAGGATGTATGCGGGAGATGCACATTGTTGAGCAAGAACAAGATAGAATCCAAAGTATAGTACTCTTTGGGCTGGCCATCTTTACCAGTACTGGAGGTAGAAACACAAACAATGAAAATCACTAAAAAAAATCACTAAAGTGCATATTTAAGTAAATCTTAAGTGCTTAAGTATAGGTATATAGAACATATAGTAGTTGAGTTAGCTACTTGTTTAAAGTAACGAACCACTGGTTCTGAAATCAAATTAATACAGAACTTTCGATAGTAATCTGGTTGGTTAACCTAACCTACTAATCCTCACAGCAACCTAATGGTCTGCGTGAGCAAATGTTGCTTTTGACACGGTAAACACAAGTACTTATAGTCATGACTGATACTAAAAACACAAGTCCCCTGACTATGGGAACACAACTCAAAGGCAGCTAACGTCGCTAATTATTTAGCATCACATCACAAGCAAGTTTAGCTGTAGGTAGCTACATCTTTCAACACATTCAAAGTTTGAAAAATATTAATTGACACGTATAGAAGCTAGCAAAGAGTCCACGTGGACTAGGGCAAAATACGTAAGTATCATGCCATAGTAACCAAAGAGTGCCTAAAGTTGTAAGTACAACAGCGGGGACGAGTTGGGTGAGCATATTAGCATCTAGCTAGTTAGCCGTTCCGCCTTTACTAGCACCACAAGGCACCGATGAGCTTCAGCAGCGGGCCTTCAGATGCAATTTATAGAGATCTTAGTACTGACGTACCCCCAAATAATGTAGTTGGTCTTGACATTTTTCGGCCAGGAAAACTCCCCAAATATAACTTCATCTCCTTTAGCGACGATTTCTTTTTTCTGAATGTTATACTGACGAAGAACACTCAACACATCCGCCATCTTCACTTGTCTGATTTAGAGTGTTAGCAAGGCCCCCACTTAACGTCATGTGGCCCCGTAGGTTGCCTGATCTGAATCTAACTTTTTTAGGTCAATTTACCTTGGTTACAAAATTTTCCGAGCTGGCGGTGGTGCATTTCCCTCCCCTTGTTGGCCAGATTTAATAAAATATCCGATGTGGATAAACGAACATCTTAATTTTAATGATTTGTTTTTTCAGCACTGGCAGCCAGTGTCAGTCCCAATGCCTTGCTCAAGGACACTTTCACAGTATGGCAGTTTAGTCACAGTTACACCATAGAAAGTTAAAGTTATATACCATAAATCCATATTATATGCTCACTAGGAAGTATCATTTGTAATTAGGTATTTGTGACATGGACAGCAAAACACAACAATATTTGAGGAGGAGCAAAGTGTTTATTAGAAGTTTACATGGCCACTTTAATAAGTACTTACATGTTAAGCACAATGGATGCAACAGACAATATGAGGAAAAATAAGTCAATCATGATGGTGAAACTCTTGTAAACTACCATACATCATAATAATTATCTCTTGTGTCAGACTAAAAACAATCATGTAATACTATTATTTTAATTAAATAGCTTTTTTACCTTTGGCCAAAAAGTGGACATTGTCTTAACATTGAAAATGACAGTATCAGCATGTGGACAAATATCCTTCACAGTAACATGGTCAGGTATGTATTCCTCTTTATATAGAGTGAATTAATGAGTTGAATGAATTAACAAGTTATGTGAAAGCTGTCAGTAATTACAATTGCTGTTGACTAAAACAAGAAGCACCACTGTAGTTTTTTGCTTGCATTGTCCAAACATAGTTTGGCCCCCAAATGCTTAAACACTGTAAGCAGCGTGTTTATTCTGTTTGAAGAAATCTTTGCACTTTAAAATCTCTACAGTGATATTTTTTACAAAATTACATTGAACTGATTTTATTGCAGAAAAGTAATAGTTATGTTAGTTTTTGCATAGTCTTGCTTTGCCAGACCTTCCTCCACAAGCGCTGCGGAGGGGGGTCTGGCTAGTCCACACAGCATTCAGGGATGTAAGAAAAACGTGCTCTGGTTTATTGGCATTTCTTTAAACCAATCACAATTGTAAGTCCGCACGGAGCCGCTGCAAAAAAGCCTCGGGAAGGAATTTGTTTTAGCGCAATGTGTACTGTATGTTCAAAAGTTGTTTTAGACATGCAAGAGACGCCTCAGGGTGGACGGATAGTCTAGCTAGATGTCTGGATTTACCCTGCAGAGATCTTTTGAGTAGTAACCATAGTCCTCATAAATCCACCAGTTATAAAATAATTAAAAGAATAGGGTGGGAAACGGACATCGGCAAAAAGACATGCATCTGGTGAAAATTCCTCTGGCAGCAGAGCAATCGCGGAAGTGGAACTTTGTGAATATAGACTAGTTTTTGCAAAATGAACATTCTTAAATCAAAAGTACAGAAATATTACCGTGCAGATTCATTTCCGTTAAACCCGTGTTAAATAGCTATAAGATTAGCATAGAAGTCATAATAAAATATGGGAATTAGTAAATTTCTCTAATTTACATTAAACTGACTTACATTCCCAAACATTGGCATTATTGTGTCACAAAGGAAAATCCCATATAACCCCCCCTCCAAAAATGTATTATCACATTAAAGAGCACCTAGTGTATTCTTTACAGCAGCACCACTGGTGGTGTGCAAGCTCCCTCTAGTGGTACACGGATGGAATCTAAAATTGTTTCAAAAAATGAAATGTATAAATTTGAAAACATACCATAGAAATACATTTCCAATAATAATTTGCAGTATTTAGAATGTATTACTGTATTGTACATATTACTTATCTTTTTAAATTATAAAAAATGCTTTTTAATGATCTTATTTGTATTATTTACTTATAGTTTTTAAAACTTTTATATATGTACATATATATATTATCTTTTACATGATACTTGTTGTACATGTCTTTATTTTCTTATTGCACAGCGGGTTGGAGTGAAACCTATTTCAATTGCTATGTATTTCCGGCACATGTTGCAGAATTGAAATTAAAGTTGAAATGACTTGATAACATTTGTAAATAATTAAAAATAAGTTTTTAAGTGTAATATTCTTTCTTTAAATATCAGCTTGCTACATACTTATGTTACATAAGCGGTTTAAATACACTGCAATCACAGCTCGAAACAGGAACTACCAGAATGATGATAAGGAGAATGTTTTGAGTAGCCCTGCTAAAACTATAGTGGACAAGCACAAGTGCTAGTTGCTACTTCAGCAGCGGCGGTGAAGCCTCCACAGCACCTGCTAGTAGCAAATGATGCAAAAGAGTAAGAAATTATGTCCTGGGTTGCCTCAAATTTGGATTCAATTGAAGCGGCACAGAAGAAGTACAGCGTAGCTATGGCTGTAAACAATAAATATTGTAGGCTAAGTGTTTGCTACTATTTTGAAATGGCCCACGATGGTGGTACTTAGAGAGCCTAATATTTTCTAAAGTGCTTGAGCTCTCTGCTTTAGCTAGAGTGAGGCATCACACTTCTATTCCATCTTTGCTGGGAATTGCACATGCGCAGTAGCGAGGTAAGGACTACTAGCCAATCAGAAGCAGTGTATGAGGGCTTGCTATGCGAGCACATTGGCAAACATTGTAACGTGTGTTACAAAGTGGCGCACTATCACGGAAGTAAAGGCTGGACTAAAATAGGGTTGTATGGAGCCGTTTGTGAACAGTGTTTTCTCTGGAAGATGATAAGACCCTTTGGGGTTGACTTTGGGCTTTTTCACCTTGTAAACCTATAACAGGCACTAAAAAGATATACAACACAATAAAGGTAAGCATATTATGAGCACTTTAAGGGAAAAAAAATGTTAATATGACAACTACAAATTGTACCTAGATTAAAGGCGACAGTTATGTTGTGTTTAATTCTAAACTGTTATATTACTTTAAAAAACAAACATTTTCTGACCAAATAAGTCAATGGAATACATTTCAACTTGTGGTGCTTTAGTTTTCAACTTCTCTCTTTTACAGTACGCAAGTAATTATTTGTAATGATGCTATATAATATGGAGGGACAGGCTTTTAAATTTAAACATATCAAATCTGCTCAAATCATACCATACATTCTAGAAACAGTAGTGAATCACCATGAAATAAACCTACAGTTGCACTAAGCCGCAAACATTTTGACTCTTACACTGTTCCTCTTATTTAATCTAACAACAGCTTGCTATAAATGAGTGGATTCATTGTTCAATGAGTTAGTGTCTCACCAAGAACCATCAAAGCACTTAACATACAGAGTGCCGTTTGCACTTACACTCTTGATAGTATGACATGCAATAACATGTCATAGCTTATCAATTCATTTTCAAAATTCTGAAAAATATATATATGCACATAAAATTTGCTGAGTGTTTTCCAGCCCGCTGGACAATTTTTTCTATCGACTTGTAAGCGACAAAACACAAAAAGAGAATTAGGAATTGTAATTACCAAAATCTTTTGGGTTTTTAGGGCACGCTACATGCTAAGTGAGCCAAGTTGGTACACTTTGTGCCTTCCTTTTATGCTCCAACAAGACGATTTAGAGACAATTCCATTTCTTTATCAGATCAGATCCTGGGCCAAGTCACGAATAACGGTCAAAGCTCCAAGGTCGAAGCCACAGATGCTCAGTAAACCCCTGTCTTCTGTGTCTGCTATGGCGTGTCCAATGGAAGTCAGCCCACACATCACCAATTTGGAATTGGCTCCGGATTTCTGTTGAGAAAATACCCATCAACTTTTTACTTTTGTTGTTTTGGTTTATGGGCTCTTAATTTTACTTTCTTTGTTGTGTTAAAGACATTATTGTTTTAAAGGGGAGCAAATTAAAGTTTAATTCAGGAACCGTTATACAATTACAGAAAACTGCCATGTGTCCTAGCGCTCAACTTTCTAACACAACACAATTTAATGGAATAAACTGTACTAGTAAAATGCCATGTCACTCTGGAAATTGATCAGCATTGATATAAATGTGAAAAGGAACCTCATCCCATTTGTCTGATTAAGTCTGCACCCATTAAATTACACATACATTTTACCCGGTGTTTGTGTAAGCCTATTTTCTAAAACAATCTTTATCCCAGAGGACATTAAATCCACTCCCCAAAGAAACATGTATGAATGAATGTACTTGTCTGTGCTTCTTCAGAGACTCCACTGGGCTCGCAGTGAACGTACACAACGGGTTGTTTGTCAGAATGATGAACACATCTACAGCTTTCCCATTCTCTGTGGCCCATGTGATGGGAAGGGTGCAGTCTGTGTTGCCACCGGGGATCTGGAAACAGTGAGGTGGAAAGGTCAGAAACAGAACTCAAGATCAACATAAGTCAATATGAACACAATGCTTGTTTGCTATTGAATCGACCAATTTATGTTTTACAATGTGTTAACAGAATGTAGTCTGATATCAGAGATGGTTGTAAAATTCCTATTTTTTTAGCTCAAATTATACAGAGTGATCAGTAGCTGTAATTCATTTCTTATTCTTTGAAGCTGTGACTTACCTTAACCAGCTCAAATGTTGCTTGTGCCAGAGTCATGTCAGCACAGACAGAGCATGGAACTAAAGCTCCTTCGGAGTAGGCCAGCACATGTGTGTCTGCCTCTGTCCTCGCAAAAATCTGCCAGGCAAAAGAAAAGTAGCACATCACAATTACAAAAATCCCTCTGAGACATATGTAAATGTGCTGTATTTATATAGCGCTTTTCTAGTCTTAACAACTACTCAAAGGAAACATCATACAGGAAACATTCCCCATTCACACACATTTAAACACTGTGGCCGAGGCTGCCGTACAAGGTGCCACCTCCTCATCAGATAAACACTCACACACATTCACACTCCGATGCGCAGCATTGGGGGCAACTCAGGGTTTCTTGCCCAGGGACACTTTGACATGGGACTGCAGGGCCAGGGATTGAACCACCAACCTTCCGATAGGCAGGCAACCGCTCTAGCACTGAGCCACAGCTGCCCCTTATATGCAACATACAGTGCTTCAAAACAAAAGAACTAGAAATGCTATATACTTATAGCATTTCTAGTCTCTCACATTTTACAATTGGCTCTTGTCTCAGCTAATAACTCCCAGAGGGCCTGTGGACTAAGATAATTGCACTGTGGAATTTTTTTGTGGGAATTCAAAGTATGTGTCAAAAGATTAATTCCTTGACTCAGGCTTCCCTAAAAGATGGTGCGACCTGGGCCCTGCTTGCCGTCACAGCTATTCCAGCTGGGGCAAAACTGACCAACGCAATGTGGAGCTATCTAGCTCTAGTATTGTCTTACCATAGTAATAGCTGCAGCGGCAACAGCAGTGCTGATCGACGTCCCTGGTACAATGCTGCTTAGTGATGTGCTCACGTCTACTGCCACTACGATGCGTTTACCCAGAGGCTCCACATTCTGGGGACAGAATTGCAACAGTAGAATTTAACAGTTAGCTGATGCTATTGTTTGCCGTCTTCTTTGAAAGTCTTTGAGAAGCTTAGAAAAATGAAAAGAACCTACCATAAAACTCTTGTAAAAGGCAGAGTCCATTGCTTGGAGGATGCTGCTGACTGGTTCCCATTTTGTTTTACCCTGATAGCCTTGGCCTCTTTTGTAGTTTTCAGAAAACAAAAGTATGTTGAAAGGGTGGATCTTTGCCTGTTGATTTCAAGACAGGCATTGAACAGTTGAACATTTGACTCATGTTTAATGAAAAATACTACTGTAAATAAATGAGCCAGTCCTATGGGTCCTACCTTCGCCAGGGCTGTCGTGCTCTGGATTCTGTCACACACAGCTTGTGTTTCTGAACTTCCTGGTTCAAGAATTGTTTTGGATGTCATCTTACCCAAGATCTTTAGCACTGAATGGAGAGGCATTTCCTTTAACAAAGCTCTCCATACCTCCAAAAAAAAAAAACACATACCCCCTTTATCAGTTGATAAAAAATAAAAAAAGTCCATTCCAAATGACAAATGCACTGACAATGCAATGCTGTTTTCCAGCTGATTCTGAAGTGTTGGAAGTCAGAGATTCCCACCAGCACAAACCACCCACCACCCACCTGTTTGGACTTCAGATGGTCTGTCAGCAGCTGTTCCTTCTCCAGTTTGTGTTCCTCTATTAAATTGATGACCTCCGTTTCATCACAACTGTGCTTGACCTTCTCCACCACTTCAAGATACGAAAGCACTTTGACAACCTCGTCTGAGTTCTGTTTGTCAGCGTAAGCAAGCTGGACTTCTTTCCATCCTTTTGTTATATATTTGCAGATCAAGGCAATTGCTGAAAACACAAATGACCATGACAGTCTTACTCAAGTGGTCTGTTTTCATCTTAGTCATGACATAAGGTAAAAACGTACATGATACAGATTGTTAGTACAGGTTTACAAATGTACAGGGTCAGGATAGATATACCATCAATCTTACAACACAAATGGTATTTTGAAAATGTTGTCATTCATTTAACTTTGATAATTTTGAGCCAGTAGCATGTACTATCTTCTGTCCTTGTTGTTTTGTGGCTATGTTACCATTGTTTCTCTTTTCTATTGGAGTGTTTTAGTTTATTATGACTTTTGAGGAATTTTCCCTCCTCTCATCATTTCATGACTCTGTAGCATTTACAACACTCGGTGAAATCTTATCAATGATGACGGGTAGCTCTGTACCTCCCACATACTGCTTATTGATATTCAGCTGAGCAAACTTTCTACATTTTAGTTGTGTTGCCTGTTAACATACAGTACATATGCTCTTTTAAATGTATTTGTCTGATGTTTGTGAGCTATATTTGTCTTGTACATTTAAGCTTAATAGTACTTTTTACCACATGTATTTTAAGTATATATGTAATTTTACTTCTTTTAACGACTATTACCAACTGTCTAGGGACGGCAGATGAAAACTAGCCTTTTGGTTAACTCTGGCATATTGACAACGCCAATTTATTTATTAATATGCACTGTCCCTGTAGAAAAATAAAATAAAATAAAACCATAGTCAGTATGGGTCTGTGTTAACTCACCTTCATTAGCTGGTTTAGTGTGTGAGAGCCTAAGCAGATCCTGGTGTGACCATCCCTCTCTCTGTTTACACTTGGTCACAGCCACTGCCAGAGTCATGGCGTCTTGCTCATTGTACCAATCAGATACTGCTCTCCTCAGGGCACGTCCCCAAATACCACACTTCATCCCCTCTTTCAGTTCCTTCTTGTTGTTTATGAAAGAAAACAGGTGGGCAGGGTCCTGACAAACTTCCTTCAGGGCTTTAAACGCTGCCTGTCTGGTCTTTAGCTCCGAGTGCTGGGAGCACAAAGCCAAGGCAAAATAGGAGGGACCGAGTCGGACAGCTCTCCCATCCCGAGCGAACCGTTTTATCTCCTCCACCACCTCGACACCTCGGCTCTCCTGCAGCAGGGATAGCAGAGCTCCGGCGCTCTCCATGCTGACATGGCCCTCCGCTCTGGCAGTGTACAAGTCTCCCTCCGAGCCATAGCAGAGGAAGCGGCACAGTCTGGTCTTGTCACTGACCTCCCAGGGACAGCCATCACCAGTTGCGTTCAGGGTGTGGTTGCTTGGAGTACTTACCGAAGGCTCCATTGTAACACTAGAGAAAGCCTGAAACAGAAAGTGGAGAAAGGGAATCCTTCTACCAACTTTTATTTAATTGGCCAAAGTAACTGTCTGATACTAAAAAGAACGCTTTTAACGTTACCACGCTTCAGATAAAACTGACACAGATCAAAATAATCCTGTGGACTACATACCAACCAAAGCTCGGATTTAAGAGGATGATGCCAGAGTAAATTTCCATTCATGATACGTGTGTGAAGATTAAGCAGCACTGCAACTTCGCAAAGACATAACCTCAGTAAACTGCTGGACGTCAGATCCTTAGCCAGAGACTCAATTAATACAAGATAACGTTAACTTTGCTAGCAACATTACTCATTGCCCCAATGCACTGACATAAATAACTTAAAGTCGATTATAAGACATGATGATACACAATAGACAGATACAAGCCACAGTGATCCGTTAATAGAGGATGCTAGAAAACCCTGCTAACAAGCCTGTCAACATAAGCTAACGTTACCAGTTCCCTAAAGAGGAGGGCAGTCTGGGCAATGGGAAGTTATTTAACGTAACGTAAGCTTAACGCTAGCCCTTCTTAAAAATGTTAAACATACATTGTAAAAACATATGTAACGTTAGCTACATACGTTCGCTATGTACGCAGCAAAATACCCAACCTACTCCTACGCTTTTCTGCTAGCTATAACGGTAATGTTAGCATCCCGGTATCCTCTAAACGCAGATATCAAGTACCACAGCGTTGTCCCAACCGAAAGCTAGGCGCAGCTTGATGCAGCTCGCCTGGGGCAGCTGGTTAACGTTCCCTAACTACGCAAACCTTAACTAAATTGTGTTGTATTCACTTAAAATATGCGATGTTTGCTAAAAAAAACATATGGGTCTACAAATACATGGTATATAGCTACATGAACTTACCACAAAATATGTGGAGAGTGGTAAAGTTTTTAGATGTAGCAAGATGTAAAGAGGCCTCCCCTCTGACCGACTAGGGAGATAATCAGGGGCGGGACCGTGATGGAAGCTGGGATACCGAGTGCCATCACACCATCGAGCAGAGGAGGAGGTCCACCGAACAACTGTGATTTTTGGGGATCTCCTTTTGATAGGCCTATGTCAATTTCATTTCAATTGACTGTATGATTGGGCCTCTTTTACACACACACTAAACACATTTAGTACCTAGGTACTCTCTTTAATAACTCCATTCTCAATCTCCTTAATGCTGACAGTTTTTGAACCACTATTTCTATAATCAAATTAAAAAAGATCCAGGTAGGCAACGGAACATGGAAGGAGGCACATGTTGAAATCAAAGAAAACATATTCACAAACCACACAGTTTTCCTATTTTTTTTATAAGACATTGCATTTTAATGGCAGAGTGACTGAAGGCATTTAGAAACCTGAACTTTGGAGCTTATTTTAGATATGGGATTTAACAAAATACTGAAAATGTAAATCACAAATTATAATTTTTTCATTAGAGAACATTTAAAACCTACGTTTTTGGAAATATTGAGACCATAGCTCAAACTTATTATGCAGCCTACATACATTAAGTTTTCTCGGTCACCATTGGGTGGCAGTGTCATATCAACTGCAAGGAAACAGGGTGCATTGTTACGACACCATTGAAGGCACGCTTAGTATTTTTGTTCAGTATATGAATTTGCAAAGTTGTATGACTTTGCCACACAATTGAACCAAAATCGAAATGCCCCATGATGCATACCTGGCAAAAGCATTCACATTTCAATAGCAACATCACAAAATACCCAAGAGTCTTACAGCCACTTGCATGAAACCACAAATATTAAGGTTTACGTCTAATACATTGTCTTTCACAGCCAGATGCACCACAGGGTTAAAAACCACAGTTTAACATTTGGTGATGTCCAGTGTTCACTATGCACCAGATTGCACTGCCTGCAGGTTGTTATATTGTATTTATTGTTGTATTGTTATGTCAGACAGTTAAGTTGACATTTTGAGGAAGGGGGAAGTTCCTGCTCAGTGTCTCCAATCTCCAGTGGTTTATATCTTCAAGGCCTTTTTCGTCCTTCCCAAGGCCTCTTTGCTTAGACGCTGCCTCAAACAGGACTTTGCATTGCTTGAACTGAATTAAGCATGGGACGGAGTCATTCTCCAACATACATAACATAATTTAGTTTCTACATTAATTAGCCCGCCATTCAAGTCAGTACTATTCTTACAGGTCAAGTGGTCAAGTTTCTTTTAGCAGTTTATCTTTTTATGTGCAGTCTTACTTTCACAGCTTCTGGATTATCTACTCTCCGCAATCATTGTTGGTTCTTCATATTTTGACTTTTTAAATTTTTTAGTTTAGATTCTTTAAAACGCTGTAACACTCCCAGCACCCTTGCTGTAACCACATTTATCTTCAAACTTGGCCTTCATTTTGGCTCTCAACAACTGTAAAGTTTTGTGACTGCATCTTTTATGGTTGTGACAAAAGCTAGCCGCAGACAGACAGTCGGATGGACAGACAGACACAGACATATAAACACCTGGCAAAATACTCAAATTCTTTTCTGTGGTAGTTCCCGCTACAGTAGATGTCTCCTGGAACACGTTAGTGCATGATGTCACACAAAGGCGCAAAGACCACACAAAACTAACAAAAAAACTGGAGTAGAAGAGATAAAATGCACCACATGAGACTGACATGGACATTGGACATTGTAATTGCATAATGACAACACAGTTCTCCAATCTCGATCCTTCCACTGACACAAAGACTTGATGAGCATGAAGTAGCATGTGGTTTGCAGGACCAGACTGGGCTTTGTCAAACAGGAAGTAGCCGTCTAAGAGAAAACCTGCAGCTTCATACATAGGTCTACATTCTAACCCCATGTGCTGTGAGAGCACTTCATGTCTTCAGCTATGTGCCTTCTTCAACACAAAGAAATCATGTACACAGTGGACCCTCAGTTAGATATAACATTTGTAATCAAGTTTGATGTTGTAGATCAACAGTGGCAGTTATAGCAGATCAGTAACAACCTGTCATATCCAATCAGCAACTCATGACCTCATTGTTGAGGTTGCAACGTTATGATTATATATACAACCCAGTCTATATGTAATATAGACTTATAATATATAAATCTGCTATGTGAGTAATACACCATTACTCACATAAAACCAGTGTAATCACACCTATTCAGGCCACACGGGACCAGAATATGCAACACTGTTTATGATTGATGTACGAATAAAACTCATAGTGGGTCAGCATCATCTTTGATCATCATCATCATCAATTTAAGATTTTGTAGCGTGCGTTACTCTCACGAAGGATTCAGTAAATTTTTGCAGCATGTAAAACTGTGTTCTAAATTAAGTTATATGACCCCTCTATACTGTAGGTGTAAATATAGCGCTAGATTTGCATTACAGGCTTTGACCATTGTCACTAAGGTATGCTTTTGATCACGTTAGTTTTACATAATACAGCTTTGGCAGCCAAACTGTTTTAGAGCCTTTCATCAATTCACACCAGGGTAGCTAAGCTCGTGGTTAACGGGTTGTTGTATCATTGGGTTTAACAGGTTAAAATGAATGTTAACATGCATGGTCACGTCCGTTTTTAGCCCATTTCTAGGCTTCTCTCACAGTCTGAACACCTGTAGATCGTGCAGACTGGAGACTATTTCTGTGTCCTGGTTGTTTCCTTGTCTTCCAATTGATGCATGCTGGGATAGATCAGAATCAGAATCAGCTTTCTTTGCCAGGTATGAGGACACATACGAGGAATTTTTCTTTGGAACATCGTTGCTCACAATGCGCTCACAAATACAAAACAACACAGTAATATATACGTACTCTAAACAGAAACAATATAGAGGCAATAAGGCAATGAGTGCAATGAGGAGTGCAAGGAGTGAATTGTGTTATTATTTTAAATGTGGAGCATAGTGCAAAGGATGCTGGAATAAATTGTATTATGTTTTTTACAACAATATGAACAGTACAAACAATATGAACAGCTTTCGAATAGAGAATAAGAATGATGAATTAATTATAAATAGGTGAGATATGAGAATGAGAATGATGAATAAATATTAAATAAGTGGAATAATAAGTGGAACCAGTGAACAAGTGCTGTCTAGAGACAGTGTTGCTGGTTTATCGCACAGAATCCTGACCGAGGATTGCTGTTTGGGAAGCTGTTTTCCATCTTATTAGCATAGCTCTTCTTAGCTGCTTTGATCTCTTTGGTCTGTGTGTTCCTGGCCTGGTTATACAGGACTCTGTCCCCACTTCTGAAGGCCTCATCTTTGGACTGACAAAGCTGTCTGAGTGTTGCTGTGAACCAGGGTTTTTGGTTGTTGTATGTGCAGAAGGTTTCCGTCGGCACACACGTCCTCACAAAAGCTGATGTAAGATGTCACAGTGTCAGTTCATTCAGGTTTTTTGGCTGCAGCCTTGAAAACACTCCAATCCGTTCAGTAAAAGCAGGCCTGTAAATCCATCTTTGACTCGTTGGTCCATCTTTTCGCACTCTTTTCAACAGGTTTAACAGATTTGAGTTTCTGCCTGTATGTTGGAACAAGATGAATCAGACAGTGATCAGGGAGTCCTAAAGCCGCACATGGGAGAGAGGGATTGGATAGATGTAATTCTAACCCTGAATATATAGTATTGGTAAATTGCCTATCTGATATGTTTAATGTTTTGGCAAAACCTGTGCTCACAGATGAGATCAACTGACCCCTGGTAAACTTAACACTCTTTATTCTGTAATCTGTATGTAGTCTGCCTAGCTTTCAACTCAGAAAATGAAAACATGTAAATGCACTTCTGTTTTTAAGTCACGCTGGCAGCATGGCTTTAGGGATGTCTATGTTGGTCTTGTCTACATCCATGATGTTCCGCTCAGGGCTGCCAACTTTTCCCCAAACCTTGGAGTGAGATTTGGGGGAGCCAACCGATATTTTGCTGCTTACAAAGCAAT
>NC_048418.1:8532105-8624530 GCF_013103735.1 Etheostoma cragini | reverse complement strand
ACATTGCTCCGTCAATTTGGTAGTGAAACCAGTCAAATCCGTGTGTCTCACGGCCAATGCGTGAGAGTTGGCAGCCCTGGTTCCGCTGGATTTGAGTCTTTTCAGCCAGATGTCCTTTACCTTCCATTTTGTTTGAGTTGGAATTTTAAATTCCAGTTTTTTCATGAGGACTGTTGTTAACTGCTCCGCAGATCTCTGCAGGGTGAATCCAGACAGCTAGCTAGACTATCTGTCCAATCCGAGTTTTCTGTTGCACAGCTGAAAACCTTTACACGTACACACACGTTCCACCAAAACAAGTTCCTTCCCAAGGAAATGCAATGCCAATGAACCAGTGCACGTTTTCCTCCCATCCTAAAAGGCTGTGTGGACTGGCCAGACTGTGGAGGAGTGTCTGGCAAAGTGGGACTAATGTTGGTCAAGCCGACACTTCTCCAGACTAAAACATCTCAATAGCTACTGGATGGTTTGCCATGAAATTAAATGTATGGTCCCCAGAGGATAAATCCCCAAACTTTTCCTTCAGCACCAGGAATAGGTTGACATTTAATGCTTTTAATTAAATTTAAAAAAATATTTTTGGGCATTTTAGGCCTTTGACAGGACAGCTAAAGAAATGAAATGGGAGAGAAAGGGGCAATGACATGTAGCAAAGGGCCGCAAATCTGAGTTAAACACAGGCACACTGCGTCGAGGACCTCTACATATGGGCTAAATACTGAGCTATCTGGGCGCCCTCAATTAAATATCTTGACAGCTATTTGTTTATAAATTTGGTACAGCCATTCTTTTCCCCTATGGGATGAATATAACAACTTTGGTAAATCCTTGAAGTTTCATCTAGCGCTACAATAATGTCAACATGTTGATTTGTCTAATAGTCTGGTTAACGATCAAATACCTACAAAACCAATGGCTTTCTCATCAGTTTCAGCTTCTACTTTGTGTTTAGTGCTAATCAGCAAATATTAGCATAGCATCATGTTTAACTGAGATGGCAAACATTGGTAAACATACCCAGTAAGCAACTTAAAGGGGGATGAGGGAAAAATGCCACGTGTTGGAAAAATCACTACAAGACCATCTTGCAGAGGGGTCACACCAGCAGTCAATCGGGCCACAGGCATAAAGTGGAAGGGCCTTTCTCTTACCACATCCATCTTTAAACTTTCATTTCTCCATCTTGATCTCAACCACACACGCAAAGTTTCACGCCTGCCGCTGCACGGTTGTAACACTATCCCAGTGACAAAAATCTGACAGACAGACAAACCCATAGCAAAGCACATTACTCAAATCCTTATCTGTGGTAGTTCCTGCCATAGTAGTTAACTTAAATGCATGTGTCTCAAGCACCTTTCATTTCATGTAAAGCCAAAGCGCTTTATATTAAAAACTGCACAGGCTACACATTAAAACACAGCTTAGAGGATAGAGGATTTATTTTACAGAAAAATAGAATGATCACACCAACAGAGGGATTCAAAGAATGCAAAAAACAAAGTCCAAAATCCAAATATCCAAAAGAGAAAAGGCAAGAAAAAAAAAGGGGTACAAAACAGGAGCACAGAGGTAGGGAAAAAGCAGGAACAAAACTGAAACCATAACAGCATAAATAGAAGTAAGAATAAAATAAACACAACGGTATAATCCAAAATTTGTGGACCCAACTGTTCTGTCGTTTATTCCTTCATGTACATTTAGTAAACAAAGTACACCCAATATCTTTAAATGCATAGATTCTTTTTACATTTTTATGATGATATTTTTTGGTTATACCACTGATGTAATTTCTTTAACCTCATGTTTGACTGAAGCAGATTTCTATCTGTGTGAAAGTTTCCGAATTGGAACGTTTTCACCTGAAACAAAGCCTCCTTTTTTTTTAACTGGTTGAGCGACACCCCACAGTAATTCAATGACCTAACAACCCACGTGGTTCCAAAAGGATGACTTCTGTCTCATGAAAAACCTATGGTCTCAATTACTGAGTTGTATCTATAGTGGATAGTGGATATCTTTTAACGTTTTACATAGCATTTTATAGCTACTTGTCATGCAATGTAACCATCCTGTCCCTCAGATGTGTTCTAATTGGTCTTACATTGCTTCTCATGGTCTAATGACCAATCTATCACAGGATCATCCTGTTACTAATAAACAGAGCATTGCAAAAAAGGAAATGATGATTAGTCAGGCAGTGGTAGATCTGTGTCAGTTTAACACCTCAGCTGCATTTGAATGAAAAAAAGAGCTAATGACCAAAATAATAAATTTAAAAAACGGATGTTCTCATCCTGCTAAAAGCCCTTTTATCAAAACATGAAATTACAGAAAATTTGATGTCTATTACTCTCCAAAAGCACAAGAGCCATTCAGTGTAACCATGACTTGTACGTTCACCTGTCTCAGGACACACATGTGAGATTAAAAGGGGATGTGGTCAAGCAGTTCAGTCGGAACACTTCTCTCTAATTTTTGTAACCTTCAACAGAGTGATACTTGGTGAGTTCCCACTCCTAAACTTCCTTTGTAGTGATTTTTTAGTTTAGATACAGTTTCACTTTGAAAATTTCCGGCTTTTAAGTACAATTTATGCGGGTGACGTGTCAAAATGAAAGACTGAATGGTTAAACAAAGGCTGAACAAATTGTAGAATGTGCACGAAACCAAAAGCATCAAAGACCAATGACGCATCTGATGTAAGATGTTGCGTAGGTGGGAGCATTAAGCAACAGCCTTTCTCACTGTAGTCCTTTTTGTTAACCCTTTAAACGCCACTGATCTACATTACAATCTTACCGTGTTCAGCCAGACACAGTTTAAACCCACAGCACTTTATTTTAGATTCTAGTGGTAACCTCAAAGGGCCCAACGCCACAATTGTGTGAGGCAGAATTTTGGGAACATCTTAAACATTTAAATTTACTGAAATAGTGTTTCACTCATTATGAAAAACATTTTTAAGTTTTGATGAGGAGCAGAGACAAAGTGATACAAAATAGTGTCAGACAATGTGAAAAAAGATTATTCTTTCCAACCTTAAGACAGGGAAATGTATGCTAAGGGTCAAAGTAATGATTCCGCTTTTTTGGAAATATGCTTATTCTTGCTGAGAATTTGATAAGAAGATTGATAACACTCTCAAAGTGGCATCAAACATCTAAAATAAACACAACAAATAAGCATATTTCCCAAAAAGTTTGCAATTTATAAACTTGACGAGGACACAGTTTCAGACACGTGAAGCCCTGTACACTGTTTAGTATCGCAGAAAGCATGAGGACTAATTCTGATATCTGTGCTGCGAACACTAAGAACAGGTTCTTACTATGAGTAGGTATATGAAGAGAAAAATGAATGAATGAGTTGCTTCATAACTTTTTAAGAGGATGTTTATCTAAAGTGGGAACCTGATGACATACAGATTTTAGTCATTGTGGCACTTTATGTTTAAAATAATTTGTTGTATGCAGATGCCAAAGCAAATACATAGTTTTTAGGATGTACAACTCTACCTTAATATTTACATTCACATTACATTTTCACAAACTGTGGATAACAACAAAACACATAGCTTATTACAAATTATTATAATTGTAACATATCAGTTATGTCAGTGTGACAGCATCAGAGTGTAAAAAATGTGTATGCATGACACTGCATAAAATTACACATCTAGGTAGCATATATTGCTTTTGTGAGACAACAATGAACTTAAGATGTTGTGCAAATGTAGCTACCCGCTCATGCACTTGCGTCTTGGGTGGAGGATGTTGCATGCACCACATACACTTCCTGGCGCCTCACACAGAAAGTCCCTATCATTTTCAATACATAATCGTGGCATCTCTGGGAAAACTTTTGCTTTACAGTGGCTATCACGGCATTACAACTGTAGCCATTTTTGGCATCAACCCATCCTTTTCCATTATACCAGCTGTTTGTAAACAAACTTTCTTCAGCTTTTTAGGACATACTGGCTTCTCTTCTCTGAAACTGCCCCATGCGACTGTGGCCAACTCCAAAGCATATCTTCTCCAGTGCAGAAGGAAAGCCTGCATGTGTTGAAAATAGGTGCTTTCGGTGTAAGAGAATCACCAACACTGCTCCCAGGACAAGCAAACACATACACCACCGCTTCTCTAAGGTAGTCCAGCATTGGGCTCTGCTTCATAGTGCAGCTTCTAAAAAACTCAATCTCTCAGGTATCTGTTTTATTTACATCTTCACCGATTCTGATGTGGAGTCCAGTAAAGCCAGATAGATGTCGGACCTGAGGAAACGTGGGTAAGAGTCCCTCTCCATTAGCCCGTAGACGATCCTCCGGGCATCGTCAAAGCACTCTGTGGTGGTGGTCTTCATGTTCCGCCTGATCAGCTCTCTGGTCTTGTGATCAATGTTGATCTGGAAGCAACGAAAAAACAATGCAGATGTTAAAAAAGTAATAGCAGGGGTGATACTTATAGCATAAAGGACTGTAAATCTGTCTGCATTTAAACACCACTGTGCTTACCTCTCTCGGAGCCTCAGCTTGAATGTAGCGTTTAAAGATCTTTTTGGCCCTGGAGGACATTCTGAAGGAAGACTTGATTTTCTTAAAGTCCTCACAGACCAGCCAAAACTCAATGTTTTCATCACTAAACTCTGACTTCAAGAATGCATGGAATATCTTTAGGCCATCTAAACAGATATGAAAAATGAGCAGTTAGCTAGCGTTGAGGAAGAATAGTGACAATGAAATTTGATTATGGGACTCCTTATTGACTAACTTACATTTGGATGACAGAAGTCTCTCTAGTGAATGTGACCACTGGGACATCTCCTCTGAACAAAGCCTGCAAAACAGGAGTGCACTGTCACTCACATGCCAACAGTTTAGATGTTTAGTGTCCAATGGAAAGCTTTTCTTAACTTACCCGTCAATGTTTTCAGCTTGAGATGATCTGCACTGCAGCCGAGACTTCAGGTTTCCTCCTCTGGTCAACCAAAACACGAACCAACAATGGTTATTTAACTAACATGGTCAATACTAAATATTAAAAAGGTTGACCATCAACATCAGTTGTGATAAAAATAATTACCTCTTCTTGTTATTAATGTCCATGGTGAGTTGCTTCAGCTCCCTTGATGGTGATGCGACTAGACTCGGCATGGCAACAATGTTTTGTGCGGGGGTGTGTTGGGCTGCTCTAAGAGCGTTGTGAGATCTGCGACTGCCGCTGTGTCTGTTTGATGAATTTGCTCAGTGTCAACTAATTTATGTACAGCACATGTCTGAAATGAGGTTGGTTAGTAGCGTTACAAACTCATGCTGAACTAACCACAGAAAAAGAGGAAGTTGGGTATGACGTTCACCCACGCAGGCTGCAACTACAGTCTGTGTACTGTACTTAGAACTGTATACTTGTTTGTTTTAGTCTGACGATGCAAATGGGGCAGTGGAAAATTCAACAGCAGATAGGCAAATGCTTTATTATCTGTTCCTGAGCAATCTGCCTCGAGAACCAATGCTGAACCACTGTTTCATGTTTTGGAAACAATCTTCCCCTTACGAACGAAAATGTGAACTTATAACATTAGCAATAAAATACTTACCTAATACAATACACTGAGGGGCTTTTGCTGCTACTGCCTCACTCTACAGCAGCAAAACCTGTAAAACCTGACCACTAGCTTTTGGTAGCTAAATGTTAGCTAGTTAACTAGTTAAACTATTTAAAAGCAATAGGTCAACATTTTCTATTTCGGGAAATAAGCCTATTTGCTTTCTTGCCAAAAGTGTGTCTGCAGAGCTACAGCTAGCATCCACTCAAATTAGTATAAATACAGGAAGGAGCTTGACTCTGTCCAAAGGTATCAAAATTCGTCATTCAGCATCTCTTCTCATGTAACTCTTGACTTAACCTCAGTGTGTTCTTTGGTTTCATAAATCTTTCAGGTCTCTCAGATAGGAAACATAGGGGGTAACAGAGTGGCGTGACATAACACACAAGTCGCCCACCAGAACTAAACCAGGGACATTGTGGTTGTGTGACTAAAACGCCCCAGCGTTTCCATTCAAGACAACGTTCAGTAATAATGATGTACGCAGATGACACTGATCAGGACTTTCTGAAATTGAAATTGTTGCTGTTTTTTAGGAGAACTTTATGTTGAACAATTTTTCAGACAGGTTGACAGCTTGTTGTATTTGCTTTTAGCCAATTACATTTGAAAACCTCAGCCCTAATCCTTGAACATCTGGATAAAGAAAGATCTATCACCTTGATGCTCCCATTTCCAACACTGGCACCCTCCAAGTTTAAGAAATACACTGCAGCAGTCAGTAATGGACACCACTTTCATGACTGAATGTCTAATAACCTTCTACATCATGCAAGTTCCTGATTTTCATATGTGATGCAGAATGATTCAACACTCACATTTTTCAGCCGTCAGTGCTGTATATAAAAACACCCTTGGCCAAAACTGATCTTTCAGCTCATGAAATGTTCAAAGAGGATTGTCCCTCCTTGCCAAATAGCTTTCATGCATGCTTTCTTTTTATCTCCTGTGGACTTAAGTAGTATAGTTTTCTTTACTGAAAAGGTAAAATGTCAGTTGCTCAAAACTACAGTTCAGTTAAGGTAGCAGCACTGAAAATACGTCCCTATTTGTCTAACTCTTGCACCCCCTTTTGTAGTCATATACAAATCTTAGTCTCAATTCAAAGCTTTTAATGTGTAATTGTGCAGTAGCACGGAACTAGATGCTTATTTTGACATGTTATAGATTGGCAACAAGCAGTTGTCGAGACCTGTCATTAAAATACACAAATGCCATGCCTTGTTGGCGACATAAGAGTGAGGGGATCACCAAAATCATTAGAATTCATCCTTTGGGGACCATAAATGTCCATAAAATTTCATGGCAATCCGTTCAGTAGTTTTTGAGTAATTTCAGTCTGGAGCAAAGGGGTGGACCGACCGACCCTAAGTTTACGATAAGAAAAAACATATTCTGAGTGAATGGGAACTTTCTTCAGAAAATGAGTTTCTACAGGATGTCCTGCAAATTGTCATTCTTTTACTTTTTGTCATAACTTAATATTCGACTTCATCCTGATTTATTTGATGTACCTACCTTTTATTTCAATGTCATCCTGCTTTTGTGCCTCAGTCTGCCATTGTTTTGCACTGTTTTGCTTTCATTTTTCAATTAATCTGTACTTACAGCTGCTTTACTTCTAACCCTATCATAATGTAACTTTAACAATAGATGCAGGCATGATGTTCACAGTGATTCCCACATTACCTCACGTCTACAAGCTGTTCTCTACTGTTGTGATACAATTGAAAACCATGGCAACACATTTCAATGTGTACAAGAATGTGTACATATTTTGCAAGACATGTAGAGAACAATATTGAGTAAAGGCCTGGGCTAAAGCATGTACAAAAATGCTGTAATGATAGAATTTTTAATATATATCTATTAATATTACATCTGAATCAACACATCGAATGAAAACTAAAAGGTTTTGTCACGTTGTCTGTGTTCATATCAGTTTTCTTGACAGGAAATGGTTTGTGTCAGAAGGCAGGTTGCAGCATACGTTTGTGAGTTTCCTCCATCAACTGCCTATAACTTTGCTAAGTTTCTTTCATTTATATGTTTTCTGCACACTTCCTGCAATATTTAATATTTCCTGCAGTTCTGAGCTACACGTTGCCGCACATGTAACGAGTGCAGAATCAACGTGGTTTATCAAACGCAATTCTGTACCCAACGAATTTAACCCTTCTCCTACAAAGAGGTGAGTACAACCAGGGTTGTCTAAACTGGAGGAAGTTGTGGTGAGCAGTCTGCACAACAGTGTGTTGTACAGAAACCTAAAATAAATCCCCCACATTAAGTTGCCACCAACACAAACAGAACTGAATGTTCTGTCCAACACCCTGCCTGCACATGGATGCTGTGCTACTTCCACTTTCCAAACATAAAAAACACATCAGACAATAAACATGTAAAGGTCCTCCAAGCTAAAAGGGAACAATGAAACTTTAACATTTTATTCCCCATGTTATTTTAATTTCTATCCTGCATGTTGATTTTACTCCTTTTTGTGGATCTGAACATGTCTAAACGTGGCCCTGCTTTATTGTGCTTCTTGTTTGTATGTTTTTTACATAAAAAATTACATAAGCTTGTAAATTTGTCTATTACTTGACAAAAAATAAACTGCCAAAATAAACTATTTAAAACTCAGTATAACATGTCCTGCACTAATTAAGGAGATTTTCCCATCATATCTGATTCAAAGTTGTGAATTGAATCCCCTCAGATAGTCATCAGTTGTAATGTCTGTGTGTCTGGGAAATTTAATTTGAGACATGGTAAATTCATACAGTTCCACAACGTCTTCTACCTGTGGCTGAGAATTACACCACACAAAGAGAGAGGAAGTGTAAAGAGTTTTTTTTTTTTTGTGTGTGTTCTTGTTCACTTAATGATGATGCTGTTTGAAGGACTCTGTTGCCATCTGGTGTATTTTTCTTACCATATTATAAGCATATCACAGTATACAGACAGAGAGACTTCTGTAACAACAACAAAGGAGATTTGCATCACATTCAAAATAACCACACCCAAATGTCACGTAACTAAGTGGATTTTGTTTTTAAGATATTTCAAAAAACTAGAACAAGAAAACACAAAAATGAGACAGATGTTTAACAATACAGTCACATATTTATTTGGATGTGAACTTTAAATTTCTCAGAGTATATTAGGATTGATATTTGCATAATCAATTAAAGTGTTGATAATACTTTACAATAAAGGATTTTTTTTTTACAATTAACTTCATGGGGAATATTAACATGATCAAAGAGATAAAGTATAATACAAGCCAAAATTATCTTGAGCTGCAACTGTCTACTGAATCACACAGGTTGAGAAAAGCTATTTCTGCTACACTTGGGATCTGGATTGTATGGCATAAACCTGTTATCCACACTGAAATCAAAGAGTGCCACAGCAGATCAGAGTTGGAGAGAAGTTTTCACGAGCCTTCGTCTGAGAGGCTGTCAGTTTTAAAACAGTCACCTTGAATCTGTTCTCCTCAGGAGTCCCTGATAGATGTCAGATTTTAGGAAGCGCGGGTAGCAATCCCTGGCCATCAGAGAGTAGATGAGCTTCTGTGCCGTATCAAACGAAGTCAGGGAAGGCTGGGAGATGTTCTTGGTTATGTTTTCTCTGGTACCGCAATCTATGTTGATCTGGAATCAAACAATATTGCCCGGGGGCGTCTTACGGCAACAATTTTCATCATTCTCTATAATGTTCTGAATTGTGTGCAAAGTACATTTTTTTGAAGTTTTACCAGCCTAAAACACACAAATACACATCTTTGCAGCAGTATCACTACAGGCTTGCTGAATTCAAATCATTGCATTGCAGTTTTGCAATTTTCCAACTTGCAGTCGTTTACCTGTCTGGGCGCTTCTGTTTGGACAAACTCTGAATAGATCCTGTTGGCAGAGGAGATCATCTCTGGCACCGTCTTGATTTTTTTATACTCCTCACAGGCAAGCCAAAAGAGAATGTTCTCCTCGCTGTACTCTGACTTCAGGAACTCCCGGAAAGCTATCTGTCCGGCTAGAAATCACAGACGACAGTAAGCCGGTAAGAAACAATACATACAATCAAGTATATATGAACTATCAAAAGAGACTCTCACCTTTACAACTGAGGACTTTGTCCACAGACTCACTCCAAGTTTCAACATCCCCCAGTGGATCCTTGGGAAAGCAACACAATCTACCCTTGAAAAGAGCATCAAGATCTATCACTAGCCCAGTTATCTGTGAACTCCACAGCACATACCACCTGCAAACCACACTGCCAGTTATTAAGCATTTACATTATGTGTTGTGTTGTAAGATGACTTATAAACGGTTCAATGCATTGAGCACCTGACAGCAACCTCACATTACTACAAGCTGCTTCAGAAATTAAGGCACAATGCAAAGTGAGACTTACAGTGAGTGAAAACCTCCTTGGTATTTTCCACATGGCTGCTGTAAGCTGTTGCCTGTTGAAAATGGTAAAGGCCCAATAATCAAATATGCAGTAACTCACTTTATCGCCATCTCCTCGTCCTCTATGATGGGAGACAGAGATAAGATCCTGCCAGACTGAAGTGTTGTTGTGATTGTTTGGTAGCAAGGGAGTCAAAGGGACCGAAAAAATCTAAATGACCTCCACCCAAAATGAATGGAATATATGGAAATCTGTATGCAAAGTGTTGTTGTTGGGAGAGACCGGGCATCCTTCTGTGTTGTCTGGAGGAGGAGAAAGCTCGGCTGTGATTTCAGCTGACCGCACCTGTTGTCCAAAATAGTGGTCATCATTAAGGTGTACGTAACAATATGAGGGTGGCAGATACTTTATACATATATGAACCAAATTAAACCAAATCATTCTAGATTGCAGAATGCTTTAGTTTTTAGTTTTTCATTCATCAGTAGGAACTGTGTTTTTATGAGTATAATCAGGAATATGGCAACATAATTGCCTGCTGTGGTGGAGTACTACATGACAAATTAATGATAATATTTAACTACAGGAATGACCAATGGTCAGGAAGCTCCTGACCATAAACAAATAGTCGTAAACAAATTCACTATCAAGGAAAACTCTCGTCATGCTTCCATTTGCATATCTGCAGTGTTCCTATTCACCAAGGTGACAAAAGCATAAACAAGCACTGATTTATTAATGTGTGTCATACTTCAGTTGATGTAGGTGATCATTGACCTTTGAAACAGAAAGGGTTTTTAACTTGGACACAAATTGTGCATGTCTATAGATCCGTCGACCGCTTTTGCAGATCTGCACGGGTGTTGGAATAAAGAAAAGGGATGATGTGATAGATGAAATGTTAAGAGATAACCGCAGTTAGATCAATGTATCCTGAGGGGAACCATAAGTGTGTACCAAAGGCCATAGTAAGAAAATATACCAAGTTTAGTACCAATCTATCTAGCATATGACATAACCTGAGATACTAACCTGAGAACAGGAAAAATCAGAGGATCATCACAGTAGTTCGTGAAGATCTGTACTCGGCTCGGGAATATCTGTACAAAATGTCATACCTCAGTGGTTTTCACAAAAAAGTAAGAACCTGGTGGTGGCACTACAGGAAAAGTCAGTGGATTGCCAATGTCAGTGGCGTAAATCCTCCGAGGAACATAAATATATGTGCAAACTTTTATGGCAAGCCATGCATTAGTTGTTGGGGTATTTCATTCTGGAATAAAGCAGTGGACTGCCAGACAGAGGGGAACGCTTTACTAAGATTAATCACAATGAGCAGACTTTACTTTTTGCAGTACATTTTGTCCAATATTTATGAGTATATTCTGTGTCACATGCTCTTAGGATTTGAAATAGATCACAAGAACAATATTTCTGACTTGCCACTGCACAGCAGTAGAGAATATCATCACACAGTCACATGATCATGAGCTACATGTGGAGGACCGTCCTTCGCTCTTTTGGGTCTGTTGGGCGTTTACAGGTTGTGTTGCAGAGTGAATTGTAACACATATATAACTTAATGTGTTTGTTTCTTTATTTAACAGTGGCATGGACAGTTATTGACTCTCCCAGAGTTAGCCAATTAGCAGTCCCTGGGCAGGGAAACCCACAAAAGAATTATGGCATCAAATGTTATAATTCAGACAGGGATACAGAGAATACAGTACAAATTAAATCAAAGAATCAAAAGTATATCAAGTGCATTTAACCTGCCCTGTCGACCTTCCTGACCACTGCTGGAGATGTGATGGGCCAAAACAAACCAAGAATGTAAATCACAACAGGTGATGGAAAACACCCAAGCTGCCCCTATTTGCATGTGCACCAGGTAGAGGAATTTGTTTTTCAAAAAAGGCACCGGCAGGAAAAATATTAGGACTGCACTGGGGAAGTGTTTTCTTCGTGCACTCATTCAAAAGTACCCAAGATGTTTTTTCTTGTTGTGGTTAATCATTTTGTGTTCTTAAATAAAACGTTATTTTGAATGGTCAGTGGTACCATCTAAGGACAAAAGGAACTACATACAACCCTAAAAAGCCTAATTTTGTAAAAGAGCCTGGCTTTGTTTTCATACTCACATCTTCAATGAAATGCACTGATACTCACTAGGGATACAGTAGTGCACTTCATACATGTGCCAAGTTGCAATGTTTTCACCATACACAGGGTGGCATTGAAGCCCTCTCCAGCCCCCTGTCTCTGTTATACAATGGCATCATGTGTCCACTCTGTCATTGACATCACTTGTTTTATTAATTTGATCATGAATGCGGGTTTGACCCTTCTCCCGCAGGGTGGTAGGTTTGTGTAGGGTGCATTTGTAACACAAAAAGTATTTGATCTAGATTTTGAACCCCTGAAAGTAAATCAGCACATGTGCCTTTGATTTAAATAGAAAGGATATAATTTCTTGCTCTCAAACTTTTATCGTTAAAACAGCGTACAGTTGTTCATGGTCCCTAAAAAACAAACAAAATACCTAGAAAAAAATACCTCTTTCTACATGTCTCTATTGGTCCAATGCTGCTGTTCGACTGTAGAGTCCTTATCACAGAATTCAATTGAATGATATTCAATTGTTTCCCCACATACAAACGAACCCTTTCATATGGTCCTGACACTTCAGTTGAAGTACGGTGTGTAGAATGAAGCGTACAAAGTTTCACCTTGAGACACCTTTATTAAATGAACGCAGACCTCTTTTTTTCTGTTCCACTAAAATGTTATTCAGTCTGTCAATATCGTTGCAGGCCAACAGCATCAAGTGCAAACATGTTTTAAGGGGCAAATTTCACAACTCAACATATGAGCCTTGGAGTCAGTAAATCTCTCACAAAATTTGGCTCATATGCAATAGATAAAACATTTTCCCATTTTTATCCCCCAGTTTCCCATTTGTGGTGTAAAAGTTTGTATACCAGAGGCGAAGAGGGCAAAACTACTGACAAACATTGACATAGATTGAGGAATCTTAAAAAAATAAAAACCCATTTGTTTGAGAACATCTAAACTCCACTAATTAGACACCTTACAATACATATCTTTGTTCTAAACTCCTCTTAGAGTGGTATTCATCTTGTTTTACAAGCCTCATGTCTCCAGGGATACTGCTTTCTTAGTCTTTTTTTCCCCTCCTTGCGGCTCCACAATGCATCTTTAAGTTGTGGATGATTTCAGAGGCTTTTAGAGTTGACTTGAGTCCCACATTTAAATACCAATGGGAAAGAAACCAGAAATCCGCCATTGGAATTGTTAGCTGGCAACTAATCTTAAACTGTGAGGAATTTGGCAGGCCAGCTGAGCTCCTATCTTTGTTAACACGCTATGTTTTCCCTCTCTTCTATTTGTGTGTGAGGACAACAGGAACTGCAGCTTATGGCAATGTGGATGCATAATTAGTGTGAACTGTAAAGTATTCAATACCTTTTTCGTAAAATTATAGTAATCTGGGCTGAGATGGACTCCTAAGGCTACAACACTGACGTGTGTTAATAAGATAACCAGCGCTGTATGTACATGTGAAGCTTTATGCTTTGCAACTGTAATTAGTGTTTTTTTACTCAATAGTTTGTGAGACAACCCAGTGGGATCACTGGCAGCTTCCAATTAATCTGCATTTGTCTTTGTAAGAAGTATAGCTCCTACATACATATAGAGTAACATGAATTACTCTGTGCTATTGTGGTTGCGTAGTTGATAAAGACTATTCATTTTTCAACTATTTGGAATAAGGAGCTGCACATGATCACAATTTTCCCACTAGTGTAGTATGCACATATGCCTTCACTTGTCATATTTAGATGTGGACATTCAAACTAATTAATGACACCAAATGCCTCAATAAAACAGCTTTTATAATAAAGTGTTTATTTGAATTTAGTTTGTACATTTTACAACTTCAAGGCAACGTATGAGCATAGTTATACATAAATTATATTGGATGGTCGCAAACTGAAAAATAGCAATTATAGTTAAAATAACATCATATTAGTATTCAAATAAGATATATGCATTTTCTGTGTAGGAAAATGGGATGCTTTTAAATTCGTAACAGAAATGAGAGCTCTATATCCCTCATTAAAAAAGTTTCAGTGCTTTGCAGTCACCATGGCTGCAAGCTTTCATTGCAAGTTAGTCTGGAAGGGGTTGGAGAGTGCAAGGGATAAAATTAAATTATGTAATAGTATTAAATTATGAATCCATTTTAATGAGATATGGTCAAATTAGCTTGTATGCAACATCAACTGTATTTTATGGTTGTATAAGGTGCTATTACTGGATTGGAAGACAAAGCAATTGCAGTGTAAGGTGACAGAAATCAGCAGAGGGGCCTCAATGTGTCAGTAGCATGGAGACACTTCAGCCGAGATTCTGAGATTTGGTCTCTAACCACCCCACTCTCATTCAAGTTTTGCAAGATTTGAGGAAATATAAAAATCATCAAGAAAGGTTCAATCCACAAGGAGCGCAATGCCCCCTAGAAAGAGAATGGATACATTGTTCCTCAAGTGCAAAGTGAGTTATCTGGTTGTTTACCATGGTCACAGAGAATACTCAGCTCTGGTTGGCCAGAGAGTTTCCATTATTTCCAGATATCCACATGGCTCCGACCTAGTGGCCTCATAACAATTCTGAACATATGTCAGCTTTTATCTGGCTACGTAGTATAATACTTACAGTTCGACACCTTGGGAAATGTGCTTAGTCACTTTCCTGCCGAGATGAGTTGACGAAAAAGATTAATGCCACTCTAATGTCTGCATGATAGATAAAGAAGCTACGGCAGCAAGTTAGCTTAGCTTAGCAGAAAGACGTATAATGGGGGGAAACAGCTAGCCAAATGTCCTTGAGTGTTTTCATCACTGTGAGGTTGTCAGGCAACCAGCAAAGGCCTCAGGAAAAAATAGTCAGGCACATAATCCTCCCGTAACAACGTAACACGTGCCATTACTACTCTCAGGTCTTTGCACAGATAAGACAAATAAGATTGAACGTACACATTAGGGATCTTCAGAAGTGCAAAGTTGATTTTGTAATCATTGCCCAGAGCCAGTCTTTATGCTAAGTTAAGCTAACCACTCAGCCATAGCTTTATATTTTATAGGCTGGAGAGTTGTATCAATCTTTTCATCTGTCAGCAAGAAAGGTCGAAATAGTTCTTTAAATTGTTAATTGTTGGCAAGCTGCCATATGTAAATTGGATAATCCACTGTGATGCCTGTGGTTATAAAAAATAACACACTCTGCAGAAGCAAATGTTCTTGAATAAGCCACTGCACCAATCTTTACATTTACAATTGTGCTGCTAATCACAGATCATTTCATTTTATAATAATCCGTTTCACAGAGTGAACAATCACGCCTGCAATGTTACCACTACCAAGCCGAAGGTTCAGTTGTGGCCTCGCCCCTGTCGTTGAACACACAGGACCGTGACCTTCTGCGAAACATGGTGGCCCCGGGGCCTTTCCTCCTGGTGAGACGCAGATAAATGTCAGAGTGGAGGAACCTGGGGTAGGAGTCCTTTTTCATCAGGCTGTAGACTTTCATCTGGGCTGCTTCAAAACAGCTCTTTGTGGGCTGTGCTATGACCCTCTGAATGGCCATCTTGGTGTTGTAGTCAATGTTGACCTGAGAGAAAGGAAATTAGAACATAAGGAAAATAATGCAGATCAACTGGATACAGGACATCTGTACTAAAGGAATGCCGTATATAACAATGCTCACTTTTGTCTAGATCTGAGTGTATGATTTAGGTGTTTGTGTCCGGATTCCAAAAAAGTTTACAACAACCCAATACCAGAACATGAGTTACATGCAGTGCCTAGTAAATGGGTTGAGAGCACGTCAGATAATGACGTGAAGAAAGGGAAAACCCCAAAGACAAGACTGAGACTTGATAAGAAGAGACTCTCTGTTTTATTGGAACCAAGTGACCTGAAGCTAATTTGAGTTTAAAGCTCATACAAGCAATCACTGCCCCACATGGATCATGGTCACAAAAATGGATGCCAATTGTCTGGTGTCTGCTTTTGTGAATGTAACTGCTCTTTACACTGGAAGCTTTTCTTTAAAAGACAAAGAGCAGTGAAGCTTCTCACACAGCAGTAAAACAGCTCTCAAAATATGCATGTGTATCAAACTGCAACTCTCTCGCCATCAATATCAAAGGTCAGATCCATTTACATTTGTATCTCTCTGCAAATCACTCAAACTGGTACACACTTTCATGTTAGTGCATGCATGCTCCATATTTACACAGACATTCGTCTTTGACTGAAAGTGTGTGGGTGATGCTCTCTCCAATTCTGCAGAGGAATGTCAAAACCTCAAACCAGACCCAAAGCTCTTAACGGTCAGATCTGCTGCAGACCACAAAAGCATATCGGATGATGGTCGCATCATCCTCACCAAGCGAATGGAAACTTTTGAATCTGTGACTGTCTTGCACACAATTAACCCAACCTGCTTTGCAGCAGTGCATGCACTAAGCAAGCTGCTGCTCCTAACAATTGTTCACTAAGGTCAACCTGCTGCAGGCTCATGACTATGTAGGGCTAAAGAATTCGTAATAACCCACTGTTAATTAACAATGACATTAATATATCAAACATCCAACAGCACTCAGTGACAAAAGTATAGCAAAAGCAAATGCTAAGCTAGAGGGGTTGTTTAAGCCTTAGCAGCTCCACTTTACAGCCTATCGTGCATCATTTCATCTGTACAGTTAGTGATAAATAAAAACATGCCACATCATACCTCTTTGGGGGCATCTGATTCAATGTAAACCGTATAAATATATTTGGCTTTAGACAGCAGCTTCGTCTCAGAATCAATGGTCTTGTATTCTTCACAGGCCAACCAGAACTCAATGTTTTCCTCACTGAACTCTGTCTTGAGGAACTGAGAGAAGCTTTCCAACCCATCTAATGTAGAGAAACAGAGACAAACACACACTGTTGTTTAATGGAGTGACACAATAAAAAGACAGACTACTGTTCAAAATTGGTTATTTTCTGAGCTTGTTGGGTAAACAACGCTCAAAGGCATAGATTTCCTATAGCCTAACTTCCTCATGCCAAAGTCACAAAATTGGCCTCTAATGTACAATTAAATAATTATATAGAACCCTTTAATACTTTAAATATACTTAGACAGTATTATTGTATTTATGATATAGCATAAACCATTCCCGAAGGAGAACATGCAGTGGTTTACAGTGTTTCAGTGTAGCACTAAAATGCAACTTCAGTGCTAATGAGGAAGTTGGACAGTTTCTGGATTACTATCCGTGCAAACAAACATTTAAAGTTGTAGTGAAACTACCACTGCTCTCCCCATTAACTATTTATTGCCTTTAGCACTTCTTTACAGTTTACAATTCAAATGGAGCAAACTGATCGACAGCAGAAAAAACAGTTTTGGATGGCAATTTGACTCAACGTTCTTGAGAGGCTTTGGGCATTGATCTGACCTGAGTGCTTCAGCAGTTCTTCAAAGGAGTCGCTCCATTGCAAAGCTGCCTCTGGTGAGATGCTGAAAAATATCAGAGATACGGTCAGCCCTTTCCTAACAATGCAGCAAGAAATGTTTTGGATTCTTGTTACACATTGAGATGCCATGTTTCTATAAGTGTGCAATGAGTCATGGAGGGTGCTGGAACCGGGATAAAAAATGAATAATACTTGTTCAACATTGCGCGTGTCTGAAATTAATGGATTTTGTCTCACTTGCTGGATGTCGTATTTGTCTTTTTATTGGGACTGACATTTTCATGAGAGCCTGACTTGGTGAGAAAAAGGCTTAGTCGGCTCTTCCTCTCCTTGTCTTTCTGTCTGCAAACAGGAGAAAATACATCAAGTTCCACAAACTGTCAGTAAACTGCAGATATGGCACTGTTCCTCAAATCAGCAACTTATCAGAGAATTGCTCCTCTGTAATCACAAGATGTGCTATAAATTACTCAACATCTTTGTGGTTCAATACAAACTGCATGACAAGTCCCCCCTTGTACATGTGAACCAAAAGACAGCAGCGACTCATTGAGGACAACTTTCAAAAGTCTAACAGACATACATGGTGTCAGCTGTAGTGGCTTAGTATTATTTTGAAACATAACATAGCTATGATGCAGTAACATGCTGCTTTTGAGGAAGATAAGACTTTTCCATGCAGATAGAAACCAATGTTTCTATTCTTCTCATGATAAAAGTTCCACTCACATTTCTGATTTCTGAAATTATTTTATATATATAAATATCAACATATTCCAAAATGAAGTAAACATTTTAAACAACTTTAAACACCAACCTGCTAGTATCGTCCTTCATCTTTGGTGTCTGCAAGTCTTCTGGACCAAACATTTTAAAATACGCTTCCTCCTTTGGGGCCATGTAGTTGAATTGAGGAAATAGAAAAAGAAGTGTCTCCATGCTGTCCTGTCTGTAGCTGGTGTGCGAAGCGATGAGACAAAAATAGCTCTTTGAAATGTTTTTAACCCATCACTCGATGATTCACCTCGTCTTTTATAAAATGCTGCTCGCATTTCATTTCCCATACCTTTTGCTCTTCTTCCTGTAATGGTGTAAGCACTTACTGCTAACAGCTTCATCTGTGAAACAGAAACCCCCTGGGTTCAACATCCTGTCAACTTTTTATTTCAAAATTTGAAAAAGACAGATGGCTACGCTAAGTCAAGAGTTTTTCTTTTGTTTGTTTTTGCTTGAAGTTATATCTTATAGTTGTACAATTACACATTGTACTGAAGAAATTATGACCTACAAACCCCCAGGAAACATTGAACTAAAATGTGTTGTCAGAATTTTTGTAGGTTCTGTTTATACACTGTCATTGCTGTTGTTGATAGATGTCTTCTTGTGTGAGATCTTGTGCGTAATGAGAAAGATCAGGCTTATTCTGTAATTCCACATGGATAAGCAGCAAGGACAGACACTGCAGAGAAATAATGAAATGTAATGAATAATAAAATGTGTCAGCACAGAGTCTGGGCTTAGCTCTTTCTAGAACATCAGAGCCTTAATGGAGAAAGACAAACTCACTGTGACACAGTGGGAATCAACAGGTAACAGGCGTGTTCTGGGGCAGATGGAGACAAATGTGATGTCTCTGTTAGAGATAGAGCATAGGCAGCCATTAGAGGGCCTTGATAATGTTTCTTTAGTTCTGACAACAAATTAATAAAGTGCTGGGGAAAAAAAACGGTGGGTATACCATAATAACAAGTAACTTAATTTAGAATTTTTTTCAGTCCCCCTTAAACAAAAAAACGTGTTATGCCTTTTGTTACATCACTTGGATGTTTGTATAGAACCCTAACCCATGTGCAGAGTTTGACACTAAAATTCTGTATTCTCTACGCTCACCTTACATCTGGCAGCTTCCGCCGGTGTTCCTCACCTGCGATCTCCTCTCTTGCAATGGCGAGTTTTGAAGAAAATTTGGATTTTGCAACAAGGCAGGCTTGCTTGGTTCTTTTGGAGAATAATTATAAAGACATACAAAGAATTGAAATGTTCCCCCAAAACAAGTTCCTTCCCGAGACTGTTTTGCAAGGCCACCATTGCATGGATGCAAATTTACCCGTGGTGGTGCAATTTGACAACAAGATGTGTCCACAAGACTTGAAAATGATTTAACTTGAGTGAAAATTTGGATATGTCAAACTTTATATGTCCAAGTCATTAAAGAAGAAAGGGGTCTGGCGGAAAATTGTGGGAAGTTTGGGAAGTTTTGAGCTGTCACACACTGATAGCACAAGCATGCTCTGCACGCAGACGGTTAGCAAATAGGTTGCTAGCTAGCACCTAGCTACAGCTGGTAACCTACTATACTACACACACAGTTCAGTGGTCAAAGTCGCACACGTAAAGCAAGGTGAAAATTCTCTTTGCTTGTCATGCAGCTTCAGGCTAAATAAAAGCCTTTCTCTATCCTCACATTAAAACAACACCCATTGATTAAAAAAGACAAATTCTGTATTGCAAATTGTGTGTGCAGCTACAACCCAGTGGGCCGATAAACTGAAGCTGCAGTATCCTTTTCCCTTCAGGTAAACACTGCTGAATCACTGAAACCAAATTAAATAGCAGTCATTTAGCTTTGCGGCATGTATTTGCCTCTTGTCAACATACCAGATGAGAAAACCAACAAAATCAATACACAGGCAGAGCCAGGGAAGTTCTCCTGGCAGCTGGGCACAAAAGATTAGGATTGTGTTATTTGATCACTTTGAAATACCCTAATATTTTCATTTATAGTTTTAATTATGTAACTACCAGCACCAAGTCTTACGTTTGGTGTCCATGTAATGTGATTGCAAATTGATAGCAAAGACTGAAGGAAAAACAGAGACGGTGCTACTGATTGGTCTAAAAGCAATTTAGCTAAAGGATAAACATTTTGTCTGAAGTGTCAGTGAACTTATTCTGAAAAATATTGTTTGAACACAACCACTACACTAATAAGGAAAAAAACATGGTGTATTGGTTAACTGCAAAATGTGTGCGCAGCATTGCATGAGTGTCCTCTTTTTGTTTGTGCATTATGACTAAACCCAACTGTACATCTTTAGGTAGCGATAATATGCAAATATATCTTTATATGTTTTGGATGTTGCTTGATGAAAGGGGAAGTGATGGAGTTGAAACTGCTGACATGTGTGAAGGGGGAAGGAGGGCTGTTGTTACTTCCTGTCTGAAAACATCTGTTCACGTAAGTCTAGTCTGCCTGGCATGTTGCACATTTTGTCATTGAAAACACAGTAAAGTCAGACAAGAAAGAAATTCAGTTGAAAACATTACAGACTCCATGGAACCAGCAAGACACATACAAACAGACAGAGAAAACTACAACAAAATACATAATTTGCTATATACATTTGTGTTCATGCATTCAAATACCAAATTAACAATTATCCTCAGTGGGATTGCTTTCATCTGAAACAGGGCAATGCAAGTGTGATGAAGAGAAAGCCATTTGGGTTTGAGGCTGGGCATCGATGACGCATTGATATTTCCTGAGAGGATACAGCATGTCAAAACCAGGACGGACAACTGAAGAACTTTTTCTGTTTCTGTTCATCAAGTGGTACATTAATAAATCGCTTTAACTTTGAATTATTATAAGCTTCTATCCCACCATTATCCACTCATTCAATCTTTGAATGATTATAAAAAGGTTTTATTTGAGAAAATGTATGTCAGCTTGGAAAGTAAAATTCACCGTTTACCATGATTCAGATTGCAATACAATCATGGGCAGAAGTGTAGTGTCGAGGACCAAACAGGCTGTGGGCATTGAGCCATTGTAACATGTCAAAAATTTTATTATGTTTAAGTATTAAGATAAATATGATGATGGTATGGGTTTGGTGTGGATAAGGTCTGTGTGAGAGGGAAGGAAAGCTCACTATCATAGGAATTATGTTCATATTGGACCATTCTGAACCTTCTGAATAACGTCTAGTCTTAATGTTCAGTTCTAATGCAGGAAACAGTGTGCAAAATTAGTTTTGGAAAAAATCTATAAATTTTTTTGTCTGCCGATAGAGTTGAGGACTAAGAGGACCCCCACTTCTGCCCATAAATGGAGAAAACCTGTGAGCTAGTTTAGGCCGTCAACTCCAGATCACTGCTGTCCTTAATGCCAGCATCCACCTGAAGGCTCTAGGGCCACATTTCCCCTGAGGGAAGGTTATCATAAGCACTCCCCACTTTTCTCTTGGCTACAATGTGGGCTGAATGGGCTATGAGTTGGTGTACAGCCAACTACAGTGGAAATCTGATTGGTAAAGACAACTTTGACATTTGCACTTCTCTCCCACTCCTAGCCAGATGTATTTCAATATTGCTCGCTTGAAGGACTAAAACTCAGTTAGCTTGGATTAGTATTATGGTTGTTGCCTCTGTGTGGTGCAAAAGAACAACATTTGACCACCACACAATACGCGGTTGTGGTGCTTTTCAGCTTTGGTTTGGTTTCGGCAGATGGCAGATGGTTTTGCTGCACTAATGACTCCTACTGAGTGGTTGGGTTGCTTGTGCAGTGAATGCAAAAAAAGAAGTAACATATTACACGTAACCTGATGGGCATTACTGGACTTATCTTGTCTTAAAAATGAGCCCAATTAAATGGAGCTCTCTTTGGCTCCATTAGCAACCCGAATGTACTGCGGTTATGGAGCTACTGTATTACGGAATCAGTGGACAAATGGGACCAATCACGTAGACATGTTGTTAGGTATTGTCTGTTTGTCTGTTTATGTCTGTTTTATGTGGATCCCCATTAGCTTCAGCATAAGCTAAAAGCTGTTCTTCCAGGGGTCCTTCAATCTATTCTCGTGAATACTCTTTACGACATCACATTACACACACAGACATTATAACATTTGAAAATACAAAACATATTTAAATCTCACACTTACCGCAATTAATACAAAAATAAAATAAAATGAAAAGAGACTACTCCGAACTGATCATCTTAAGAAATAAGATAACAAAAAGCCCTATAACAGACTCTAATTTGGTATTAAACATTTAAAATTCCTTTGAAGGTAAAATGTCTTAAGTGAATTTTTTTGATAGTCTTTGGGAGAGAGTTCCATTCACACATTGCTCTGTACCTAACTGAACGTTGATTTGATTTGGTTTTCAGTTTAGATAAAATAAAACTACCACCTAAAGCATGTCTCGTTGGATGAATACACAAATCTATTTTTAACTTTAAACCATGAGAGGCTTTCATGCATTTTATCAACATTTTATCTAAACCCACTCGCGAGCAACACGTGCAGCTTTATTCTGAATCAATTCGTTTTTTTAATATGAATTGCCGAAGTCCTGGACCAAACCACAGAGAGCATTAATCCAGATGTGAAAAAAACCAAAGCCTGCATAACTTGTTTACTGTGGTGGGAGGGTTTTTGCACACCTTTTAATAACTGACATGGTGTTGCCCATTATAGTTACCAGTTTCTGAACATGTTTGTCTCAACACAATCTCTTGTCAATCATCACACCCAAAGGTTCAGCCTCTTCTCTTTGCTCTACAGAAGTTTGCTCTACACTGAGTTCAAGTTTCGGTTTGAAACATAAAGAAGAATGATATCCAACCACTAAACTGGTAGTTTTAAGTTCCTGATAAATATGCAGTGGAATCATCAGCAAACATTGAAATGCTCACTTTATCTAAAACAGATGGTAAATCATTATTATAGATTGTGTAGAGGAGTGGCCCAAGACAACTTCCTTGAGGCACTCCATGTTCCACAAGCCTTACCTTTGAAAAACTTCCACTGAAGTAAACTAATTGTCTTCTATCAGTCAAATTACTTTCCATCCATTATAATGCATTTCGTGAAAAAAACATAATATTCCAGTTTTTTTAACAGCAAGTTGTGGTCAATTATATCAAATACTGCAGTAAAATCAAGCATCCCACCTTTTTTTTTCCTCTCTTCCATATCCTTAAACCAGTTATCAACTATCTGAGTTAGTGGCTGTTGTGTGTTTTCCTCTGTATGTATGTTGAAAAAGTGTGAAAATAACATTATCTCTATTAAAGATTACCTTTCCTCAAAATCATTCATACGGGTGGACTATCTGCTAACTCTGTCCAGTGTTCTTAGTTTATATACTACATGGTGATAAGCTAAGTTACCCAGCTGGATGTTGAAAGTATACTACATCAGAAAACAGTCTGTGGGCATGGACAATATGTTGCTTGTTCATCACAATAATATGTGTTCTGATAGTAGAAACAGAAAACGGTGTAAAGCAGCACTGCAGACACATTCAAAGAGAAAAGAGACCAATTAAGAGACAATAGCTGTGGATCAAAATATTACAAACTGTGGATTTTATAATAATTTTCCTAGTGGTATCTTTTCTCTTCTCTATCCAGAATCTTGTATTTTTTTAATCTCACAAGCTGTGTACAAATAAAATGTATGGATTCTTCCAAAAACTGATAAAAGCTTTTATTTTCACAGAAATAAGACAAGATAATATGACCAGACCAAGACAAAATTAATAAGAACTGGAATGCACCTGTAAAAGTTTAAATGTGTTGACGTACACAGTATGTGTAAAAATGTTTTCTGATGGTTTTCACAGGTTTGAAGGAAGTTTGGTTGATCAGGCATGGGATCTCCATTATTAGACTTTACAAGAAGGTTGAGAGCTTCCAGGAAATGAGCTCCACTTTTAGCTGATGTGTCTGAGAAGCAGACTGTACACAGCAACTTGGCTGCAAAAACCGGTGACATCATTTCCCTGTTAGTGAGTCAGACAGGTGCTCCCTCCAAAGACGAAAGGCATTTCGGTGCAAATTGTCAGCGTTTAGTATGAAGTCAATGGGGACTGCACAGGAAAGCACCAAACCTTTTGCTCTGATTTAATGTGAAATGGCTGTGATATGGGAAACGATCCCACACATATTCAGTATGTGTTGATTCTCTTCAAGCAACAACATCCGATTCCGGAACTTAAACTGTAGTGTTTCTTTCAAATATTGTTATAAATATTGTTCATGTCAATGAAGTGTCAGCTAGTCACTTACAGTGAATGACTGTAAAGTAATGTTAATATGTTCTACTTAAGTGACAAAGACTAAAAACTCATATATACTGATTTCCCAGGATACATTTGTCTTAGAGGCTCTAACTTTGAAATTTTATCTTTAAACTTTAATAAGGAAATATTGTTTACCCCTTTGGACCTAAATAATGTATTAAAATGAGAAAAGATGAGAAAAACTTTAGACGTTGAAACTTGTCATGTAAGGACTGAAACCTGCTGAAGTGTCACAAGTAGACCATGCTGTAAGAGGTCAGAGGTCAGGTTGTTGACTTGCCTCCTGTCGCTGCCTCTTGGCCAGGTCATCATTGTAAATGAGAATTGGTTTTCAATTGACTTATTTGGTTAAATAAAGGTAAAAACAATATATTTTAATACATTTTAGTTTTGGACTGTTGGTTAGTGAATAGAAGCAATTCGATCATCTTGGGCTTCAGGAAATTGTCTTGGGCAGATCTAATTTCAACAAATGGATTAGTGTTCCCCTTGAGTGGTCATCTATTTCTTATGAACAATGTTGTCCACTGACCAACCCTAATGAACATTGCTCAGCAGGTAAACATTTACATATGAGCTCAACTCAATGCTGCCACCTCATGATGTGTTGATGAATCAGAATACAACCAAAAGCTGAACATCATCAAGGCAAATGTAAAACTAAGTGGCATGTTCTTGTGTGATCAGCTATCATGGGCTTGCAACTGTGGAACATTGATAGGTATTTTCCACAGTTAGAAGACTGGGTAAAGAGACTCTAAACAGAATGATGTATTTCCATGTCTGTTAACAGTTACACGTCCAAAATGCACATTCTGTACGTGCTCCGTGGGCCAGGAGCTTATTCAGAGCGGGCTTTTCTGCCTGCAGTTGCAAAATGCTAACTCTGTGCTGATTACCATACCCGTTGCTGGAAAGATCGTTTTTCACATTTCATTTTTCTCTTTTGCCAGCGTGGTGTTTCAAATGAAAATGGACCACCCCGCCTACTCTGAACAAATTGGCTCTGTTACTGCATCTTACTTCCATTTTGAATGAGAAACAACTGCAAGTCAGATTCCACCACTCTGTCTCCCCATGAATATGACTGTTAAATCTGCTTTTGCACAGGGTTTCACATTTTTCAAGACAATTATGTTTTAATGTGGTTTTTTCTCATTCAGTACAAGTTTATTTTTTCTCCATAAAATAGCCCTTTCTGAAAAGTTTAGATGGAACCCCGAGATCCAGGCAGAAGAATCTCTGCTGGGATGGAGCCAAGCTAAGGCAATTGTGCCTAGACAAGGTCTGCAAAGCGAGTGTTTGCAATGCACTGTTCCTTTGTGCAGACACCCTGAGTGATGTAGTTGTAAAGAGGCCTGGACAGAGTTCTTTATCATAGGTCTATGAGACTTTCAGAGTCTCTCCAGTAATCAGGTTCACATGCCAATAGTGATGGATTCTACTCTGCAGCTACTCTGCCCCAGACAACTCACACATACAAATCAGAATTTACATGCCCAAGTCTTTTTTGATCAATAAACATTTACTCCTGAGGAGAGACTGCATCTGCAAATCTGTCTTTGTAATCAAATCAAACTTTCTGTTGATACATGAGATAATGCATAAATGGGATGACCTCTCAGTAGATATTTTCTGTCAATGCACATAAACTAAATCTTGTTTTCTCACATCAGCGTGTATTGTTTTTTAATTTTAGTCCAGACTTTTACAAGACTAGATTGCTATTACTGTCAGACAACAAGCACGGTAAATGCAGGTAGACACACAGTCGCTGCAGCTGCCAAAACTATAAGGATGATGATGACATTGCTGTAAAAGACAGAGATCATTTTAATCAATTAGCTGAAAGCATTTGCCTCCTTGATTAAGTCAGAAAGGAAAGCAACAAATAGCCCTGCTCCTCAGGTTGGATGAGGAGGACGTTGCCCTATTTTAGCAAGACAGATGTTGGAGAATGCCTGGATGCTGCTAGACTGTTAAAACTTTGCAGACAGATGCTTGATATTTTGCATTCAACCTCAGTGCAGCTTCATAGCAAGAAATGTAATACATGTTTGACTGCCAGACTATGAGAGAACAGACTCGTGCTGTGACACAGATTGGGCTTGAATTGTGAAGTGCCTTTCTGCAGGACCAGTAGTTTGTGCAATGCCCTGCTGTCCTATTTTATATCAGTGTAATGTTGTTTTTTTATGTGTTTTTTTTGCATACTCATCCCCTGCCAGTCTCCTTAGAGTAATCATTTTATTTTAGCACTAAGGTGAACAGATTACAGCCAGAAATGGACTTTAGAAAATTGACTTAATTATTTTAATTCATTAGTATACAACTAATGTGTGTCAATTTAGCCACCCCGTTTTTTCAGCCTTTTTTTTTACATGCTCAAAATTCTTGCATAATGCGGAGTGCTCTGGCTTCTCACTGAATATGAGTGGTGCTTCTATCTCATCTAAGAGGAAAGAATAGGTAGTTTATCATGCATTAAAGCAGTTAGGTTGTTTTTATTACTTACCCCCCTCTGCAGGGAAGTCAGAGGTCAGAGTCAGCTACTGGCCAGCAGTCCTGGAGCTGGTGGGGATCCAGTGTCATTCTCAAGGGCGTTTAAATAAGAGTGTTTCTTGCCGTGTCCTCTGGTATTGCGTTCAATAAAACTGCTCAGTGTGTCACCTTGCAGCCCACAATTTGTATCTATTGTGCTTTCACTGATTTGAAAGAGTTTGGTGACTTGCATTTCAGAAAAGATGGCAATAGCCCTACAGAGTGTCTGTGTCGTAATTCAATAAAATTCAAAGATTATGTTTTTCCCATTGCAATCCTTATTGAAAATATTGCTGTGCAGAAAGCTCCCATGCAACTCCTTAACTGTTTTTCTCCATGTAAAAGAGTCCCATTCGTCCCAATGCAGGCCATTGTATTTCTAATTACAAAGGGTAAATCCTCAAATTTTCATTTAGAGTATTTATGGTAAACCATGAAATGCAAGATTCAGACAGAAATATCCACACACTGTATTAACTCTATCAGCAATTTCACAGTGCAATATTTTGATCTAACAGAGATCTTTGTCAGGCCTTGTCAAAATCATGAAATGCTGCCACAGTGTCATGTGCTTTCTGTCCTTCCTCTCTTTCATCCTCTCTATCTTTGAATTATTGTAAGGTTTGAATGTTTCATGACTCATCATTGAGGTTGCTCTCCCTTCCTCTCTTTCTGCCCCTTCCGTCTATGACTTTCATCCCAATAGCCTACACTCTCTGAAAGTTCAGTTCTCCTGCTCTCACTTTCTATGAGGCAAGTCTAATTAGAGTAAATTATTTGGCTGATGGTCTGTGAAAACATCGCGGCAATTATCAGTGTACTATAAACAGACTGGTATCTGTGAAAACCCTTTGCCTGGGAGGGTACAAGCATGGAGGAGTGATTAATATGCAAAAGAAACCAGGTCACAGAAAAAAACTATTCATCGGTCAAACTGGAGGCTCCTACGAGGGGACTGTGGTCTCTGCTTTTGATTCTGAGCAGGTTGTTTGGTCTAAAGATGAGGAACGTCTCAGTTGGAAGGGAAGAACATTGTTGACATCAAAAAGTTTCAGCATTAATACATAAAATATAAATAGTTATTTTATGGAGATGCTAAGCTGTAGCTAGGGATACAGTCTGCAAATGTTTATTCAAGGATTATTTTACCTCTAATCTTTAAAAACCTCTGTCATTTATTTAATAATTAAGTGAAAATTGTATTTGTTGTAGTAATGGTAAACATCTGTTTTAAAAGGCACACATCAACGACTACATTAACATGCATGACTGAAAGAAAACACACATATTAGTGTATTTACAAAGACTTGTATTATTGATGTAATCAGGTCAGATTTTTTAGGAGTTAGTCCCCTGACAACAAACTTGTCCAGGTATCCCATAAATCACCATGTCATTGTGTCAGAAGTTGTTCACTTGACCATTTACGGAACTTAACGTGTTACAGCTGAATCATGAGATCCTGCTTTTGTCTACCATTGCCTCAAATGAAGGACCCATGGTTTTAAAAATTAAAGAATAAGTATAAGAATTGGCATATCGGTAGCTTAGGCGAAGCCACAGGAATTGAGGGGCTGGGGCTAAGCAAATGGTCAGTTCACTAAAGAGATAGGAATAACTTCCAGTCAACAACATCATCATTACAGTACATCTCTTCTTCTCTTCCTCACACTGCAGTTCATCAAGTGGCCACTTGAACTTAAATTGCACAAGGTGATGGTGTATGCGTGTTTACTGTAGACCTATGAGGACCCCTCTGTATACAGTTCATACTGGGCGAGGCATCAACCTATGTTTACAGAAAAGTAACCCAAAAAAAATCTTACTTCCATGTAAAAGTTCAGCTATTAAACAATAATCCAACTTGATTCAGACATTTCTCTTCCTGACTTCTACAGTGTGATACTGAGGCATGTAACGCCGGTGTGTCCAATTTTTTATCAAGCATGACCAAACAGAACATGCAAGAACTAAATCCCATGATTATAGTGCCACTTGGCCAGCCATGCCAAAACACTTATTTATGAACTTTAATATCCGATGGAAAATAATCTCAAAAGGAAATAGCATCAACTATCATTGCCGCATGGCGCTCATTTTTTCTGGCTAACCTCAACTAGCATGGCCCCTGGACTGCCATCTTGTGGTGCCTGTACCCGGCTCACAGTAGCCTATTGGCGGCTAAACCCATTTAACCCATTTTAGCTCTGTAGAAACTAAATCCAACCAGCTACAACTGCTCGGATCTGTCGTTCTTTGGCACTATGTGTTCACATTGCAGCTTTACTTAGTTAGGGGATTCATTTTGTCCCCACTGGGCATAAAAATAATTCAGCAGAGGCAGGGATATACAGACCAGAAATGGGGAAATCCCATGCATCCCCCCCAAGAAAATTGCAACCTAGCTGTACAGATGGAAATAACAATCCATCAGTTTTTAACAGAAATGTGTGTACCCCAGAGGATAAAGCTACTTGTCATTGGTGATCCCCTGACTTTTTCCTCTAGCACTACCAGGAGATTGACAGTCCTACTGTTGTCAAGACATTTCACTTAAACTGATAGCCATTAATTTCAATACAGACACGTATGGTGCCCAGAGGATGATCCACATGTCTTTTAGTTGATCCCCTGACTTTCAGCGCCAAAAGCCGGTCACAACTTTGACTTATCCTGTGAAATATCTACTTGATGTACTGGCACAAATTTTATGCACATGGTTCCCGGATGATTCATGCTAATGACTTTAAAATACCTCTGGTACCACCATGACGTTGACATTTGTAGTTTTGGGTGAAATACACATTCATGTTCACCTCGGGATTCATTTTTATAACTAATCTCTTGACCAGGTGTGTAGTGTTGCTGGAGCGCACTGGAAGTGCTGGATACACCATTTTGATTGATAAAGATCAAAGCTTTTTACCTAATGGACGTAGTCAAAGACATGACAACATAGACCTCAAGGCATATATCTCAGAAGTCCATAAAGGCAAATCAGTAATAAAGTTTGTCACACAGTTCAGACATTGTCTGTCCAGGCAGTTAAAGCGGTTGCCTTGAGTTGGAATCTGCTTTTAATTATTTGGTCATTTGTTGCTGTTAGGCTTGCATCCGAGCAAGTTGGACAATAAATCGACTAGGTCACATCACATGGTTGAATCTGGATCACAAAGCTGTAGGTGAATGATGCCTCCACTTTCAATTTTTCAGATTAATTTTCAAACTTAAAATGCATCCATGCAAACCTTTTCCATAATCATGCATTTCCAATCATGCCCATGTTGAGACGTATCAACACAACATCTTCCCTGTAGTGGAAGGAGTGGTGTTTGGCCCTAATTAACCCACTTAGAGTGTATCCAAGGCCAAGATTAAACCATACCTTTTATTCTGTGCCAGCAGTCAGCCTCATTTGTCTTCAGGACACAACCTTCTCCGTTTTAAGTCAAGGGTAAAAGAACAACACACTTGGTGGTTTACCAATTGTGTAACTCAGAGTCTGGCCAACTGAGGCGACACACGACAAAAGAACGCCGGAGCTCGCTTATGAATCGACAAAATGTGCATCAGTCTGCCAATCTCTCTCTTTCTTTTGATTTCTTTGTCTGTGTGTGTGGAGAGAGTGGAGGGGGCTCATCATATGACGTGATTTACTTTCAATAGAGAAAACCGCTATCACAAAAAACAGGAAATTAGATAGGTGAGGCATTCTTCTCCACTTCAAAAAAGTCTGTCTTTGGAATTCATGTTAGCTCATGAGGGACCTGTCGAGGTACCTCCCTCCTAATATTCAGGGGATTAACTCTGTGTGTGATAGAGGACACACTTCATTTCCCACATTCCTGTTATAAGAACTAATTAACAGGCAGGAAAAACATTCAGCCTGGAATATTCATTCTATTCAATTCAAAAGACTTGCAAAGACCAATCATCCTGAAAATGTCAGTTTGGGCCCAATAGATTTTTTTGGCAAAGTGAATTAGGCAGTACAGTACAAACTGTGTGTCAGTCAAGCACTTGAGTAATGAATAAGTAATTCAGGTGGTTGATATTGAAAAGGGGAATGGATCAGTTGCAGAGATCTTCAGAAAATGCAGCCAAATCAATCATTGACAGAAGAAGGAAGAGCAGTTGATAGATGAGCTATAAACCTTTAATCAGAATGTGATGTCTGTTGTTTAGCCAGGAGTTTTTGACAACTGATAAACAAGACATGTTAAATAAAGCAATCTAGTTAAACTTTCAACAATCTGAGAGGAATCATTCCTGCTGTTTTCCAGACTTCACTTTTCTTCTTGCGGAAAACCAATATGTAACTAAAAGAAGGATCCTCTGTCAGTTAACTCATTTAGAATCAGCCTCGGTTTCTGAGTCAGTACAATAGATATAAGTTACAAATTACAGCATAATGTTTCCACATTAAAACTGACGATTTGTGGTTTCTTCTGCAGAGAGATATTTGTGCTCCCAGCAACACAAAAGTTATATTTATTCTGTTTGTGTGAAAACTGACTGCGGTTTTCATAGGAAGACATTGCAAAAGGACTGTAATGTGGATAATGGTAACCAGATGTTTGGGTTCTGTAGATATACAGTATCTGCAATGTCATGGGTGCATCTTTAAAATAATTTGTGCTAAGCATAAAAATCTCATTTCATAAAAAAAGATGATGTGAAAATAGGATATCAAAACTGTTTTGAAGTTCCATAAAGGTCAAATCTGTAATCACAGTAATAATAACCAAGGGATTTATTGGACCAAAGATATATTCCATCAATCAGAAAATTGTTAATTGAGCTTTTCTAATACAAGGCCCATCACTGTATGACAGAGAAAATGTATGATGTACTATACAACAGCTAAAAATAGTTTGATTAATTACATTTTAGGACTATTACACTGCATATCACTGGAGATGCTACAAAACATTATTTTGAATTACAATGAATGCTAATGGATTAAGTTTCTAAAAACATAATTTTTAATTAAGTCAACCTCCTTGTTGGTATTTGTTGCACTAAATTCTCAAATTAAGTTTAAATTGTATCAAGGGTTTGAATATGTGAGGAAACAAGTTGGGAACACTACGTTGCCATAACATCTCCTTCTAAACTGATATGGCAAACACAGCAGTTATGGAGAAACATGATCAGTCATTGGGAGTTGTGTTTTCGGCCACCTGGTGAATGTAAGTCCAATATTTACTCTCCTTTTAGCTCTGTTTTTGTCTCCACCAACTGTCGACGGAAATAACTGGCTATTTAAGTGCTGAATGCTCCACCATTTTCACCAGCTAGTCACTAGCTGGTACTTGCAGTGGGTAAGGGGCCAGTGTCCAAGTGTTGTTTGGAGCTGGCAGGAAGTGTTGGCTATAGTCAGCTCTTTCAGTGAAAACTACACTGATGCAGTAAAACCAAAACAATGAGACAAAACACACTAAAACGCTCTGTAGAGCTGTCGTGAACTGCAGATTTGGGTGGTAATTCTCACTGGGTCTGTCATTACTGTACATGCACCCCCTTTTACATTACACATCCATTGTTAATATGAAAAGATTTCTTAGTGCAACTTTATATGCAGCTGAGCAAAAGTAGGCCAAAACACTAATGTTGGTATGGCTTACAATATAAGGTTGTAATGTATTTAAGTTGCGTAGCAAATGTCTATATATATATATAATAAAGTTCCCGTGGATTGTGGGGCACATCGGGCAGCAGATTTACTTGTGTTTGATCCTGCTTGAAATTGAAACTCTGTGCTTAGGGATTTTAAAGAATAAAGTAAGGAAAAACATCCCATGTTTAGTCAGAGATTTTGTCGTCCTTCATCTGAAAGTTATGCATGTAAATTATGCATTATTATGTTTCTAAAAAGAATAACAAAATGCACTGTAGTAAATCATGAGTAAAAGATGTTCAGATAACAACTAATATAAAAGGATTCATACTTCTCTGAAAAAAATGTTTAAAGGGCTAAATTAGTAATTATGCCCCACTTGTTTTTTGGTGCTTTGTTGTTTATGAGGGAGTAGTTGAAACAAAAGTGTTTCCTATGCTTGCTATAGGGCCAAATCCTTGCTGTAGTCTTTTTGATCTAAGGCGTGCACTGGAAATGATCTCCACTGGGAGCATCTTAAATGCCTCGCGCTGGAACGTGATTCACTAACAGAAAACAGTTGATGACTGACGGCTGCCTAAAGGTGACTGAAACTGAGACTCAAAGGTTGCTGGCTCAAGCCCTCAGAATCAATGGGAAAATGTTGGCGGGGTAAATGAAGGAGTTACACTTTACCCACCCTCAACTTGTAGCACTGATCATCAAGAACACATTCCACCACTGCTAAAAGAAAATCCCATTTCATATTACAGGCTTGTGTCAATGCTGTACTCCACGGCAGTGTGTTCTTGGCAGTCAATCGATGAAGGCTTTGAGCTGTTTTGAGGAAGTTAAGTGATGCAACCTTTTATCTCAAATGCTGAAATGTGGCAAGTCATGTAGATGAAGCACACATTTTCTCTCAGATATTGGGGCGGGGGGACAAGGTTCTCTGCTGAAATTATTGTCAGCTATACAAGATTAAAGACTGTGAATGTTTCTTAAATATTCACTGACCGGTGTCGACACTGGCGCTCCTCAATCCAGTCTGAAGTGCCTTAGACAGATGAGAGAGGGAAACATTTGCACAACTGTCACTCTAGTTATAAAAAGGGTGACCTTGCTGCTGTGTATCAAAAGGGGCGCAGCATCTGAAAGCTCTGGAAATACGTTTATGCAATGAAGCGGTAGATGTTTGAGATTTAGAGGCAGAGATAGGGCATGTGGGCCAAGACAACAAAGTACGTTTGTGTGACTGGACAAAGTGCTACATATACATACTGTACATGATTGTTGTAGCAGATAGCAAACACAATCCATTCAGTATGCATCATGTATCATGTCAAGAACTGGATTTTAAATATGGATCACTTTTGATCAAACCAACGTCCCTTTAAAAGCAAATTACAAAAAAAAATGAATGACTCAAAGCTCAAAGTCATAGTGCTATTTAATATGCCACGTCTGCGGTTGGTTGTGCCTCCAACCTCCTTGATCAGGTAAACGTTAAAAAATTAAATTGTCAAACCACAAAGCTAGAAATTTATTTCAAAAACAATTCTAGATGCTCATCAGTTGCCCTCCATCAGTAAAGATACTGACAGTATTCAAGCTTGACCTCCCTATGATGCAAGAGGCTAACTTTCACCAAAAATCATTATACATGTCTATTACTTTTAGGTTTCCCTGATGTATGAAAACAGTTTGCTTGTTGTCACTAAGGGCATTTTGATTGCAGATCTCTATCCACGTACATACAACTGTTTAAAATTGTATTGTCTTAAAAAGATAAACTTATAGAATTGTGCCGTGTTGGTATGTGCACTCTCTAGTTCAGTTGTTCCCAGACTTTGCTAGACTACAGAACCCAAAACTCAAAGCCACCTAACCCTGAGATGCTTACCGTGATTACATTTTTTTTAGCTTAATTTATATTATATAAATGTTAAGTTAAACAATATGTTTCTCAATCAGAATAAAAGCCAACAGGTGCTGTGCAGATTCACAGATAAACATTGTTAGTAAAGCCTGATGATGATTTTATTTGTGGGACTGGTGGCTCGATTCAGTTTCCTCAGACTGTGTTGAGGGCTGAGACATGTCAGCATCTCTTTGAGCTCTGTTTACCATCTCAAATCTTTCCACCGCTTGCTCTGACACTATTCTTATGAGCTCCTGAGTGAGTTGTTACGTCATTAGCTGTGTCGTAGCAGTTTTTAATTCAGAAATTCTGATATGCTGTATAATATTTAGAAATCTAAAAACCAAAATATACATGTATATGTTGCAGAAATGAATAAAATCTTCAAGCCGTGGCAATCACTTTTGGAACAACTGCTCAAGTTAATCTTCATTTAAATGAGATCAAAAGTGGGTGAAATAAATCTAAAAAAAACATTTTTTTTAAATCAGCCGGCACCTTTAGTCTGTTTTTGTACAGTATACTGTACCACGGGTCACCGTATAGCCACATTTTTTTAATGCCTCTGTCTTTTATCTCCTCTCATAAAATGGACCCTTTGAGGAAGGAAAGCCCATAATACTACCTCAGACCTCAATTCATAAACTCCCTTATCTGACTCTGCTTGTAACAACCCCATTTATAGAAGTTTATTGAATGATAAATGTCACCCATCCACATAGCCCAATTATGACTGTGTTTATCCAGGTATGAATCACTGACCCAAAAAACATGAACAAGAATGACCCTGAGTCCTTAAAGTGGTAAGTATTGAGCAGCCTGTAGAGTCATCGGCCTCTAATGCCCTGACTGAGCGTGGTAAGAGATGAAGGGGAAAGAGAAGAGGGACAGAAAGCTCTATGGGCTGCAGCTGCCAGCCCAGCACCTCTCATGGAATAAAAATGTAGCTCTTATCTCTGATTCTGTGGCCTTGGCTTGATCTAAAATGACTTTGTAGTTCCAGAACATTATCCTGCCTCTCTGCAGCCATCAGTGGCATCAGCCAAAACACAAGCATTTATTATAAATCCATTAAAAGGGCTGGGTCGTCCGCAATGCAGCCATTATCAGATGACATGTCATTATTTTCCCTCTTCACTGCAGCAGTGAGCGGTGGCGGCTGATGGCGGGTTCACAGGAACAAACATCTCATCTATATAAGGGGGGATGATTTAGGAACATATGAGACACGGTAAGCTGTTAAGTGGTCTCAAGGGGTAATGTGGCATCAGGGCTGACAGAATGATGACAGTGGTTGGGATATTAATTGAATGCAATTATTTGTCAATCCTAAATAAAAATTGGATAGTGGTCAAGACAGTTCAGTGCTCTTGAGAAAACAAGTACAGAAAAAGGTTTTCACCACTTTGAAAACACGTACAATGCATTTAGAGAAGAAATGCTGAAAAGGACAAGCTAACCAAAGCTGCTATATCAATTTTAAGATTTATGCAATGCATAACATGACTAAACGTATGTGTAAGTGGTTGTTTGAAGTAACAAACCCACAGATACAGTATGTCACCCAACTCTGCTGTTCAGCTCAGCTCTAGTGTTTTGCTGTACTGTCTTTAACCCACTTTTTTGGTTTCATGGCAAGCACTGTTTGGTTCAGTCTCACCACCCTCACCGTTGTTTTCAGTAACTCTTTTGAGTGTTAAAAAAACCTGTACACCGCACCAAACAACTGCAGATTTAGATGTTAGCGTCTAAATGTTAAACATGGGTCGGCATTTACCATCTAAAAAAACAGACCAGAAACAGAGCTAAAAGAAACACAATCTGTTCGACGTGTTAACAAACAACTGATATCAAGTTTGCTATTTGAACATATAAGGTGGTGAAAGATCCGTTTCATGTTTACAGCTTGTTCTTTGGCCAAACAAATCAGTCCATGCAGGTTTAAGAAACACAGTGACCAATTTGTTGAAACAAATTAAACTGCAAGTAAATAAACTGCAAATGGGACTAAAGAAAAAGTATCTCCAATAATACATAAATATACCGTGCTGTTCATCAATGTGTCTTGTTAAAGCAGCCGCGGTACATCACATCTCTTCTCAAATTTAAAAATACTGTTCAGCAGACTATTTATGCCCCAGAAGTAATTACTGAACTTGGAAAGTCTTCCAGCACTTTGCACCATGTAAATGAATGAATACAAACTTTAAAATCTTGAACATTTGAGATGTGTTTGATGCAGTTTACATTTGCTTGTGTGTAGCTGTAATTTGTTGTGTATCTTGTCTCCGTTCAATTTTTCCTGCAGTACTCTGTGCAAAAAATCTGGATTTGAATCAGACTAAGTGATCATTAAATATGTTACATATATATATGTTATATGTCATATACATACATATATATATATATATATAAAACATAATTAATGAATCATGCAATTGCATTATTAAAACTAAAATAAACATTGTTAGTGCCCTCTCGAACATCATTGTCGAGTGGAAGATCTCCAAGCATGCCTGTAAGAGCCAGGTGTAGCTCTATTATTTTGATAGGTCATTGACAATAATCAATGCACCTGGTGGGGGCGAAGGAAGCAAAGTAATATTGTCTGTTCACTGGTTCTGGTTGTGGGACTAAGAGAGGAGGTGAAAGGGGGAAGTCTCATCTTTTTTGCTGACCACTGTTTTCATGCTTGTTTTACTATTGTTTAGGACTTTTGGACACCAGTAATATAATTATGGGATGTACTGGAAGCATAACCTTGTTTGTGTTAGTGCAAATAAATCTGGAATCTGATCATTAAGCACATGTTGCAAGTTATTCCCCTACTCAGCCTCTCGGCGGCTAAAAGTTGAATCTCTGATTGGCGCTCACAATACCATCAGTTTTTATGATCCCAAATCACATGCTTTTCATTAGCGGATGGATGTTGGTCAGTTGATATGAGAGCCTTCACAGGCTTTCAGCTCCCAGTTTTCACATTGTCTCCAGTAAGTAAGAGTAAGGAATAAGCTTAAGGCCGGAGTCTCCTCTTTGACAAGGCTTATAGTTAGGGCTGGTTTAGGTTTGCCTTGGAGCAGCCCTTAGTTATGCTGCTATGGTGCTGCTGTTTAGTCTGCCGGGGGACTTTCTATAAGAAACTAAGCTCCTCTCTCCTCCTCTGTCTCTCCATCTGTACACATTCGTGTCCCATTGATGCATGTTAGCTTCTGCCCCGGAGTTGTTGTTCAATACAGGTGCGTGGCGGCAGCAGCGTTGACAAGGCAGGGATGGGGAAATTGTTGTCTGATTGTTTGGTTAGTGACATGAAGAGTGAAGCATGTTACATGTGTATAAAGCAGTGCAGCTCGACTTGACTGAGTTGACTACGAATTTGGGCTGTTTCTGCAGTTGCAGTGTGCCTTTTATACCATTTATGTGTTGTCAAAAGTCAACATGGTTAAGATGATTCTTTTGCATTTGTTTTGTCTTTTTGAATTGTTTGTGCCTTATGTTGAGCTCTTTCAGCAACTATGATGCTATGGTAAGGACATCTTAATTATAAGCCCGCACAAAAACACTGTAAGACAAAATAAGCTAAATATTTTAAATTTCTTTAGATCAGAGATGAAACCGTCCTTCCCAGCACACTGAAGCTTATCATGTTAAAAATGTCCAAAAGTGGGAGCTGCTCAAATACAAGGGCTCAGATGTTCACTCAATCAACTGAGAAAGGGATCATATGTCTGTGCCAACTCATACTGTAGTTTGTTTGTGTAGCAGGTGGACTCTGTGCAAACAATGAAACCCAATCCAATTTGAGCTATGTTGTGCAGGATAGATAAGCTACAATAAAATGGCATGGTGCAGCTCTGGAACAGGAAAATCATGCCTTGGAAAATGATGTACATACAGCTTCTCTATAGCTAGATCCTGCTCTTAACAATGGTTGCCTTTCTGTTGTTTATATTTGAAGGACCTAAAGGACATATCCACAAGCGCAAAAATGCACTTCATTGCAATGCAAATCCCTTTGACCCAAGATGATTCAATTGTTGTCTTCTTTCAACAAGACGAAATTAATAGAGTAATTAGCGCTGTGCATATGGCCACCTAGAATGAAATCCCGCTAACTATTGGGAGGAATTCAAATCCCCCTATCTTCAGCACCACAATTTCTTTCATTCTAAAAAAATCACAGTATAAAGCCACAATGAGACAGGGAAATCTGCATGTTCAAAATTAGCTCAGGGCTTATCATAATTTGCCCTGAGTCAGACTCAAACATCTGAGCCTTGGGGGCTGAACACAGGCTGAAGACATACAGAAAGAGAGAGGCCGACCTGAGTTAAGGCCTTAACCTTTCTTTATTTAAACACTTTTGTTCTGTCAATAATAATTCCCAGGGGATCATATGAGTAGTTGCCACTCACTACTTTTATGTTTTCCTTTACCTGTTGGTGCTTCTGCAAGGACTAAAGACCTACAGTACATGTTGGGTTCTACTCTGTTATACACACTCCCTCTATATGAGACATGCTCATTATCTCCAACTGCTCTCTTAAACGCAGATTGCACGTGAACTTAATTCCTATCCTCGTTAACTCCCGCAGACTAGAGCTGATAGTCATTATGAATTAATCATGTTTACTTCAGCGGTATGCTGATTTGAAACGATGCTAACACAGCTGGAATGATAAAATGTTGACAACCTACTTAAGACTTTATTTGTGTCTTTCTGCATCAAATCTGCAGGATTGTAAACAACCATTTCTACGTTTTCACCATGCTGTAGATGTGATTATTAAAACTGCTGGCACACACCATGTTGAATTACATTACGCAACAACAGTGCCACACCAGGGTACCCTGAGATAGAGTAGATCCTCATTGAGATATTTTTGGAAATGATGAAACCTCAGGGGTGAAAGTAGAAAATAAAGTTAATCAAATTCAAGAACAGACTTTCAGGAATGCTTCAGATTGCAGCCTACACATTACAGTGTAATTATTTTGGTATTAGTAAAATACTTCAAACAACATCAGTACAATACCAGTAGCAAGAGGGTTGGTAATGTGGCTAGCAACGTGTTTAAGAGGGACATGCACATAACTTACTCTGTATTCCTTTTTCTTTTAAATTAAAACAAAACTTTTATTAGCGGATAATAATGTAGGGAAAAAAAGGAAATGAAAGTACTGTAAAATGTGTTAAACATCTGTAAAATCTGTAAAACATGATTCATGTTACAATCATGACATGGACATGCCAATATATTTTCAAATTATATGCAAGTATTACGAGTGGTATCAATCTTCTCAACTATCTCTCTTCAAGAAAATGGATGAGTGTATTTCCCAAAATGTCCACCTATTCCACCTGTATAAATTGAAATTGTGTTGTAAATTTACAGATCTCTCTAATTTAGACATTGGATAATTCTGAACACTGAATACTCATACATTCAAAAAACTGTTATTGTTTGATTATGATTACAACTAAATACTAAGCAAATATTGATTATTACACATGCTAATCTGACACATTCATCTGACTATTTATTTCATTATTTCAATGAAATGTTATTGAATTAGCAGAACCTTTTGTTTGTTGTCTCAAGTTGTTATTAGTGTAATTTCTTTAACAGATGTACTTCCAAATTTAGAAAGATATTAAGTATGTGGTACATGTTGGTGGATGATTTGAAACTGAAACTGATTTAGATCATTTGCAGATTTTTCAGACAGATGACATGGTCACAGTTGATTGAAGACAGAACGGTGTCACCCAGGCAAACAATTTTAATGAGACACAAGATGAACGAAGATGTGGTTGAGAGTTGAATGTTGCCTGTCTTCTGATGTGAAGCAGAAACATTCCTGTAACATCTGTGTTTATCTGTACGTGTGTGTGTGTGTGTGTGTGTGTGTGTGTGTGCGTGTGTGTGTGTTTAGTGCTGATGATGCTGGAGTCTTAATTTACAATGAAGCTGTGGTACTTCCAATTTTGGGATTTCTTTGCCTACAAATTAACAAAAATGAAGTAAAACATGTTAGCAGGTTATTTTGTAATTAACATCTGCTGGTTTTTCCTCTGTTTTAGAGAAAATGTGGCATCAACGGGAGACACACTTGCTGACGATTTGACAAGTGTGACATTTACAAATAAACCTCTGGGGGCTTTGAGGAAGTACAGACATATTTTCCTTCCTGACAAACTTTGATGAAAGCCAAGAAGACACAATTGATCTTCTCCTGCTGCGTGCCTTGGCGTTTGTGTCGGCATCTGTTTTCTGTGTCAGTTTCTGTCTTGTCACTCTGTGTCCCGTGTGATGCTCACCTTCAAGCTGGTGGACTGATCTGTGTCCATGTAAACCTTTTTCTTCCATATTGCCAAAGCAGCTGAGAACAAGGTCTTGATAGCTTGTGCTCCTTCCAGACCATGTTTCACCAGATGGCTCCCACTCAGCCTCTATTAAAGCAAGAGCTTTCATCCCTGTTAAAACATTATAAAACATACATGCACATATATATATATATATATATATATATATATATATATATATATATATATGTTGTTTGAAATCCCATTACTGTATGTTGCACTATTCTTGTAGCCTGACATACCATAAACGGTTGTCTTTCAAATTCCCTCTGCATGCCATAGGATAGCGCTACAACCAACCAGAGCTTGTTGATAGATTAAACTTTTTCCATATCTGGTCGACAAAACTCCAAACACATCGTCCTTTTTTAAAGCTTACAGAGTCGCGGCAAAAAGCCAATAGATGTAGATATGTTCGACATCATGCATTTTCTACTCTGGCATTCTCATAAAAAGATCCATTGCATTGTGCTAATACTACTTGGAGCAGTTATTTCCTTCTATTTTTCTTGCAAAATGAATGCAATAATGAAAAAATAAACCAACCTTCACACTGAGTCATCCTTTGGAAGCCAATCTTATGAACATAATTAAGCACTTTCAATGCCAAAGGAGCACTGCAGCGCTCCAACACTTGTTTCCTGGAGGCATAGAAACTGTCCTTTAAGAAAAACACCTGCAGGTCAGAGTGGCCGCAGTGCTCTCAAGCCCTGTAATTTCTTCAGAACACTTTTTAAAAAAACATTTTTTTTTACATGTGGACTTTACTGTAATAATGACAGCGGTGGAGTGTGGAGCAAGTCTTGAAGCAAATTAATCAATTCAAGAGATAAAAAAAGGTTTCTATTTCCTCACAGACCCCTGTAAGCATACAGTAATTTACGCAGAGCAGTTGAAGCCACATCGATGTGCTGTTATTGTGTACCATTAATGAAGTAAAACATCACGCAACCACCTGTGTCCAGTCCAAACTGCAGAAGCACAAATGGCATTTGATTAAGTGATTAGACACTTAAATAATAAAGAAAATATAAACTGTATGATGCCTAACTGCCATCTGGAGAGTCCAATACAGACTGACTCCACTGATTAAGTTAGATCCGCAACCAAACAACAATATTTTAATTTTCTCAGGGCATTGTGTGGGTTGGCCATGATGTTTACCCGGATGTTCAGAGTTGACGTAGAGGAGGAACCTTGTCCCAATCTGCCAGTTCCACAGTCCCCATGAGCTCAAGACTTTCACCTTTCCTGCCATGCTGTCAGCGCAGGGTGAAAAATAAGGCAAAACAACAAGAGTACATAAAATATTCCAGGTGGCCTTCTGTTTTTTCGGTTGCACATGTTTTTTGTGGGTGTTCAAATTTTTTTCCTTTGTGCCAATGCACTCTGACACAAGGCACAACTACAGTCATCATCCCTTACTCACAGTAGACAGCGGTATAGCTATGAAATGTGAGAGGAAAATACAATCCTGGCAGAGAGGAAAGTAAATGCACTTTCCTACTTGTGTATGGAAAATGAAGCAGCAGGAAACAGAGGTCTATAATAACCCAATGGAACTTAGTCACTTCATGCATTTTGAGTGGACCGGAAAGCAATCAAATCTCAAAAAAGCTAAGTTTCCGTCATTCAACCCAGATGTTCAAAAGGTGTAAATATATCCATCACTCCAAGTCACATACACTTGCACATGCACTTGTGTTCACATGACAACTCTCCGGCTGTTTGAAATGTTATTCTTGTGATCAGAACACCATGGAGAGGCAGACATCCAGACTGATTCTGCATGCAAAGAAGCTGAGGTTCAGCCTTCATCACTGCTTTGACAGATGCCACTTTTAACAGGCCCATAACTCGTCTGCACTGGAACAGGCAGAATAACTGTATAAATCATAAATCAAACAGTTCATTGTGGCTGTGACATAACTGTTTTAACACTGATGACAGACAGAAAGAAAGAGGGAGGGACCAAAAGACATTTACTGCTGCAATCCATCAGACAATGCAATGTTTGTACTGGCATACAGATTCAGAAGGTGTAAATGAAACAGGCTTGTTAATTCCTGAACTCACAGTTTGTGACCCACAGGAGGGTCTTTGCCCATTTTGTCCATATGTCCATGCATGTGACATCTCTGAAGCAGCCAGATTATCATTGTAGAAACATTAGGAAATTATACTTTTCACAATTACATTATGGCTGCGGGAAATGATGCAACACATTATTATTACAAGATAGCATTTTGTCAAAATCCCAACAATGAATCCTACATTTAACACAGTAGCTGTTTACAGCTCTATAATGTGATGCTTTTCTTTTGTTCTTATTTTAAAAAATTGGATACTTTAGATTTTTTCGGATTGTAGGTCAAACCAAATACATAGTTAACTATCACTTCATTTTGGGAACTGTTGAAGGGAATACGTCATTAGTTTTGAAAGCTTTAATAATTAACCATTGTATTGCCTGGCTTTTTGCTTCTCTCTGTCATTAATCACCAAACCAAATCATTGTGCTACAACCTTTATTCAACTCATTAAAAATGCTTGATGACGGACTCAAGCCATCCTTTGCATAACCCCACCCTATATGTAAAAACTACATATAGCATAGCGCATATCATCATTGTCCTTTGGCAATATTCCACAAGCTCTCTCAGGCTTCCTGCACCCTGCCTGCATGGCGTGAGCGTGGCGTGAGCATGTCGTTTCTGTTGCATGTCGGTTGTGTCTTTGTCTTTGCTCTCCAGAAACGTGTCTTACGCGGTGCTGCTGCTGCTAGCATTCCTATTGATAATTTAGTACACTACACTCAAGCAGAAGTAGACTTTATTTAAAACATAACAACATACTGATTTGATAACAGACTTTAGCCCCTTCAGTGGAATAGCCCCTGGCACCTCAGAGCAGAGAACACTGCTTATCTTTTCAAGATGAAAACCTAATTTTAAATAGGCTACTTGAAGAATTTTTTAGTCATTCATCTTTGGCTGTGTGGTTAACAACACATTTATCTATGGTGAAACTCAGAACACAAAGATTTCTGCTTACCAGGACTTTCAGCCAAAATGTACCCTTTAAAATGAAACAAATTTATCATTGCAAAGCACTAATGATTGTCCTTAAATAAAGACAAAAAGCCATAGATCACTGAAGCTGCAGTAAATGATCACAATTGATCCCAGGGAAACGGTTCGTACTTGTTCCACGAGTGTGGCTTGCGGAATGTTTTACTGATCTCGACATGCTTACATTTCCCTTGTTTAACATTATTTTACTAACTGAAAGTGATTAAAATGTACAATTGTAAGCCGTGTCCAAGATTTCAGCAGATGGTGGATATCAGTGTTAAACTAAATGATCACAATGAGTGATGGCAGTTTTGTCCTTCAAATTCACAGTGTCATTTATCATTTGTGAGTAGCTTTTACCTGCTGCTGTGTCAACATGACCACATGCTGTAACACTGTGTAGCGTCATTGAGAAAACATGGCACGAGACCTTGGTTTCTGGTCCACATCCATCCATCACAGCTCCTTCAGCTCACCTCCAGCTGTACTACACTAACAGAACGTGGCCTTCACCTCACTTGAACCTGAGCACCAACAAATGATAAAAAGTGAGAATTGTGATCCCAAAACCCACACATTTATCCTCACTGTCCACAAGTTATATCAGTTTTATTCCAATACTGTATTTGGCCTAAAATGGCAACATGAGGCAATTGATGAAGGCAGGGTTTATGTGGGCAGTGGCCTACTTGAATGTTAGCGTGTGACTGATGGCTGCATCCATCACTTTAATGTCATTATTCAAAAACATCAAGTAACTATTGGGAAAACTGGGTCAAAAGAAGTAGAAGTTAGGGAGTGGACTGATTTAATAAATGGGAGGGTTGCATCAGAGTATTTGAAGTTTAGTTTTGGCTCTCCACCCTGTGACAAATCACAGCAGCACTTGAGTTAATGTCAGCGCAGTAGCTGAATTAACATTAAATAGACGAACCCAAGAGCAGAGACGGCAAAGGTGGAATTTACCTCGGGGTCTAGAAAGTTAACACATAATCCTGCATCGGAGGAATACCTGATGAGTACACATTTATATGTATGAGGGTTGCTGCCACTTTTTATATGCCCATGAAATGGTGTAGCAGATGGTAATAAAATTCACACGCCTACATGATAATGTTGTGTGTGTGTGTGTGTGTGTGTGTGTGTGTGTGTGTGTGTGTGTGTGTGTGTGTGTGTGTGTGTGTGTGTGTGTGTGTGTGTGTGTGTGTGAAAACCCATGTCATACCATTCCTTTTTTGAGAACAATTTGCTAAAAGAAAATATAGCAATGATCTCACTTTTTATAATCCTTTTGCAGCTCATTTTAAAATTTTAAATGATACCGCAGATGTTTAAAATACCAAAATCAATAACATCTTAGAGATGCAAACTAACTCTGGGGTAATGACTACATTTTTGTGCACACAGTAAATCATGTAACTGAGAGAAATCAGGTTAAGGCAAGAAATCAGAAAACTCATTCGCATGCACTGCAAAAACCAACACAGCTCCATATTTTTTAACCTGAGTTAAAATATTACATGGGAATTGGTCAGACATGACTGCAGCATGAAGAACTTTTTTGAATTTTACAAATGAGGGTTTAGGTGGGGAAACTGATTTGTTTTGTCTTGTTAGATTCAGTTCTAACTGGACTTTGAATGTAATTGTTATGAATCTAATGAGTAATGATTTTTGTTATTCACCTCTCTGCACTACTGTCACAACAATATTTGCCCTGCACAGGCTTTTCAGAGAGAACATTTTTGGAAAACTGGTTTAGATGTTCCTGGGAAATAAAAAAAGTACTTTTTAAGGAATAGTTTGATATATTTTGTATGGTGTGCTTATTGGCTTACTTTTAAGAGTTAGATAAAAAGATCAATGCCAATCTCATATATGTAAGCTAATTATATAACCTGGAGACTCTTAGTTTAGCGTTAAGTCGAGAAACAGCTGGCTCTGTCTAAAGTTAACATAACCCCACCTACCAGCACCTTTAAAGGGCTTTCCACACCAAGAATGATGACTATAATGATAACTACAAATGTATAGCAGTGTCAAACAAAATTGTTGGACTCACTTTCAGAGCGATTCGATGAACGATAGAAACACTGACAGCCAATCAAATTCCATCTGAATTTACATCATGACACTGCAGAGAGATTGCATTTACACAGGACTTGAATTTCCTTCTCTCCTTTGCAAAACCGGAAATAAAATAATCAACTATTAAGTGCATGAATTGTGGCAGTCCAAAATTCACATTTTGGACTGTGAAGGAACATACAGACTTTCAATATCTAATGGACAGATACATAGGAGGGAATCTCTATAGGTGAGAGAAAAGAACGTTTCTGCACACTGTCCTTAGACCTTCATCAGGTAAAACAGCATGTTGTTACAATTAAAGTAAACAGGAGTGTGTGAAGGAAATTTCTTTTACATCTAACATTTGTAGTTTGAAAGTGTTTCCTATGTTGCAGAAACCTCCAAGAGTGAATTTTGTGTTTTGCATGTTATTATTGGAGAAAGTAGGTGGTGACACCAGCTCGTCTGCTCTCGTCCCTGGCTCTTTGCGCTCTATGCACAACAACCTCATATTTTTAGGTTAATTTAATGTACCAAAATTCACAAATATATAGGATATTACTGCAGACATCTCTATAATCTTATGCTGCAACATGTGCTACTGAAGTGTATTATGTATTTTCAGCTGGAGCAAGCGGCGCATGCTTGGCGCCTCTGTTTACAGAAAGCATCAGTGTGGATGATAATATTGTTGTTATTACAGTTATTGTTCTTGGTGTGGATGACCCTTAAAACTCATTATTTGACATGTGTTTTTTAATCTAAATAACCAAAGTGGGGACAACCCCATGATTTCATTCTTTATGTTAAGCTAAACTAACCAGCTGATGACTGTAGCTTCATGTTTACTGTGTTTACATGGGGTTGTTGATTCCTACTTCTCAAGTTTATTATTTAAGAACTCATGATCAGTATTAAAAATCCACAACACAATAATCAGTATACATCTAAATCTTAAGCCTTACTTAAATATTCTCCATGGGAACATTTTTCCACTACATTTGACCTTTCCTGAATATGAACAGTGGGCTAGCTACAATGCAGCACTCAAGGTGAGGGCAATGGTGTTTCCAGTACTCACATAACATGGATGTGTCTGAAAAGAGAAATGGAGAAAAACACACCCAAACATTTAAAAAACATTTGCCAACTCTGCACAGAAAGAACATTGTGACCACTGTGCAGCCTTGAGGGCTGCCTGGGCGCCGTCTCGGTGAAAGTCTGCCAATTTAAAAGTTACTTATTATCAAAAGTTCAACAAAAAAGAAATTAACAAGGAGAGAGAAGTCATAAAGCAGTGAAAAGAAAACTCTTTGAGTAATAAGGAGCATCTTCTTTATTGAAAAATATTTTTTTCATTTAGTTGTAATCAGAAGAATAATGACTTAGCGGGCAGAGGGGAAGGGGACAGAGCAATTGGAAGTGTTCCTAAGGCAAGAGAGCTTCAATATATAAAGTGAATGTATAGTTGGGGATCACACACACTTGTGCGTGCGTGCGTGTGTGCGTGCGTACGTAAAGAGTAGAATCATTATTTTTAATTCAAAGCCTGCTCCTTTAAAGGTCTCTACAATAAAAAGACAATTGCCTTTTTGAGTCACTTTAAGCTTCAGTTGGGCAGGTTTTAAGCAGACTTTGGTCTATTGAACTTTGCTAAACCTAGCAACATCCAGGTGATAACAGTGATTTAACATCAAGTGTGAGGAAGTTCACATTTCTCTGTATATAGATAGAACGCAGCCCTGTCAGACAAACCCAAGGACCTCCTCATCAAGATCATTTGTCAAGTTACAAATATGTTCATTTGAATTGATGTTAAACTAATATTTAACAACAGGAATTCAATTAAAGTGGATGGAATAATGTTTTCATGTAGACAAACAGCTTTGAAGCAATTGTTGACTCACTTTTAAATGTTAGGGTTGAGGACTTTGTGGCACGATGGCTCAATCGGGTTATACTGTGGTCGACTATGTGTTTGAATGGGGGTGGCCCTCCTCGGTCTAGTCTGTTTCGCGACCCAGGTAGCAAGGTGGGTTGGATCAGGGCAGACCATGGACTTAATTACAGTCTATGAGGTAGACTATGGTCGATTTAAATGTGATTTGCGCACAACCTGGGTCACAGATTTGTTGAAAATAACAGTTGGGAAATTGTCACAAAGTGGCACACTTTGAAAAAACAACATAGTTTTGTCTCACTGTGCTTTATGCTGGGCACTGTATGAAACTAGGATTTTAACTAATCAGCCGTTTGTAGAGCGGCAGCAAAACTGCCTGTAAAAACCCAGCATAAAATGTAAACTTGAAAATATGTCTATTGGCACCGCCACTCTTACTCCCTCTCTCCGGCACCCGTCTGCAGACTGCAGTTCAGTGAGGGTGCTGGGTACTGTGAATTGCTTTTTATTTTTGCCCAACTTTACTTTTAATGAAAACAAACAATATGCTTGGTGCATATCCAGTTCATAATACTTATCATGTGATTAAGGAGTTTGACAGTGTAGTCAGTGTTGACCACTGCTGTCAGGTCAACTCTGCCATGTTTAAACATTTGAAAATGCATATCAGTTGAAAACAGTCATCAACAATTTATAAAACTAATCAAAAGTAATTACATATAATTAATTACTTTGATACATAATTGAAATAGTTACACTACTATAACATTTTAAATAGGATAACTTGTAGTTGGTTGCCTTTTACATTTCCAAAGTAACCTTCCCAACACTGGTGATAACACACGCAGCGACCAATCCAGTGACACAGGGGTACTTTACTGTTTATTTCCTAAGCACTTCAACAACCATTTACTGCATAATAATTATTCCATGTTATTGCACACTCAGAGCTATAAAGTCACTATGAGATCTCTGTGCTCACTATGTTAATGTAACTGTAGTGTTACCAAAACAACTGAAGCTATGAAATTACAATGCATTAATTAAAGGTGAAACTTTGACATCAGTCACATTAAAATCTTGCTTTTATGTTCCAACAGAACACAAGTCACATGAAGAGCTGACTTCTGCAGTCATTATAATAGTGCAGTAGCTGCATTTATGATCTGTTTATAATACATGCAGATTGCAAGAGTCAACAGTTCTGTGTCTTACAGTAATTGTCACTTCTGGACAAGGTGCACCCCCATACTTGATGAAATAGAACTGGTAAATTATAAGGAGTTGTAATGGCCAAGTTAGTCGGATTTGGAAAAAAGGAAGGACACAGATAATTGTTTGACGTTGATCATTAACAGGATTCTGCATCATCTTTCTGGTATTTCTTACAGCTGAGCTCTTTTGTCTTCTCTGTTACTGCACATGGTTTATAATCTCTGCCATCAGGTTATCTCTGCTTTTGTTGCCAGCAGCAAGCAAGAACTGAGAAGGGGTTTTCTTTTAGTTTAAACACATTATTGCGTTACTGCTACTTATTTCTAACCCCTGCAGGCTATTGTTTCATGGTGAATTGCAAAGGGCAGTTGAGTTGTCTATTTCCCCAGCAAATGAACATTCCTAAAAGACGTGAAAAAGGTGAAAGTTGAAAATAGCTTGTCTTCATTCTTCAGGCATCCAAGCCATGAACGATTTTTACAGCGCGTCACGTATGCCATTGTCTTAAGCTTTAACAATTACAGAAACACTTGTTGTCACTGGCAATCTTTTACTTTTATAAAGTGACGTCTTTAGGGTAAAGTGACATGCAATGAGTATATGTTCAAAAGGTAAAAAGTGTTTTGGCCTGTGGTATGAAGCTGAGCCTGCTGAGACAGGACAAGATGATGGGGTACTACCTGTACCCCATACCTGTAGTACATGTTGAACTGCTCTCTGACAGTCTTTGTCATGGTGTTGGTGAGGTAAGTCCGGGTTAGATCCAGTCTGATGTGAACACTGAGGAACCTGAAGCTGATGACTCTTTCCACCAAAGTCCTGTTGATGGTAGTCTACATCCATGACCTTCTACTTCCGGAATCCGGCTCTGGTGCTGTAGGAAATCCCTAGATGTCCATTCACTTCCACTTTCTTTGTGTTGTAATTTTACGCTCCTGTCAATTTATGAGGACTATGGTTGACTGCTTCTCAGATTTCTGCAGGGTAAGTCCAGACAGATAGCTAGACCTATTGTCTATCTGTCCTATTTCAGTTTTCTGTTGCACGACAAAAACCTTTAAAACTTTAAACGTACACATTTTTTACCAAAACTAGTTCTTTACCGAGGCAATTTTGCAGTGGCACCTTGTCTCTGACCGACGCTTAGCGTCAGTCAAGATGATTGTGATTGGTTTAAAGAATTGCCACTAAACCAGAGCACATTTTTCTCCCATCCCGGAATGCTGTGTGGACTAGCCAGACCCTGCTCGCGGCGCTGTGGAGGAAGGTCTGGCAATGTGAGACTATGTTGATGGAGTAAGAGGAGTGTCCTTCTCTCTGTTGCTTCCTTTACTCCACAATCAGCTTCTTTGCTTTGCTGACATTGAGATGGAGGTTGTTGTCTTTGCACCAACCTTTGGTCTTTTTGGGGACAGGGACAATAGTGTTCTTTTTGAAGCATGTGGGGACTACAGACTGGAGCAGTGGGCGGTTGAAATTGTCTGTGAAGATATCTGCCAGTTGATCTGCACACTCCTTGAGAGCTTATTATAAACGTAATTTAAATGTTTTTGCTGTTTAATAAGTTAAAATTGCAGGGGACAAAACCAAAAACCGTGTATGTTTCTTTGAAAGGGAGAAAGAAGGTTCTTTTTTGGAAAAATGGAGGCTATTTTTCTGAATCACATAGTGTACAGTACCATTCATTTGCAAATCCATTTAATCAGGGCTTGTTTTGTTAATCAAAATCAGTGTAAGCTGAAGCGTTTGTATGCAAGACAACACACAAATCTGAACCGAGTTTAATCAACAAGGACTGAGAGACAAGATTATCTGAAATGCTTTTTGCTCTGATAACTAACTCATGCTAACACCAACAGTCACATAATCCAAAAAAAGGGACATGAGCGCCTCAGCCTTGCTTCAAGTGAAAATGACTGATGATGTTGGTGAAAGGATGTGTTTACCTGCTGTACTTCTGAAGACACTTAGACCTTGGTGCTGCATGCCACACAACAATCTGTGAAACAATGATCAAGGTCATTCACATGCATCCACCTGAAGTCATTGGAATGATAAAGAGCAGTGGGAGTAGTTCTCAGATTTAAACACAAGTAAAAGTACAAAATCAACATTATTTCCTGCTTTCAAATTTCTTGAGGTATTATAACCTAATTGTATTTGAATTATCAAGAGTAAGATTACTTGTTCAATCAGAATAATGTCACATCTAAGTGTAGTGTTATCATACTGCATATTACATTATCAGATTGTAATGCATTGCTATTAGCCTAGGTGGAGCTAGTTTTAAAGATGTATCTAATATTTCTGATTTCAAATATCTAAAAACACTATACATGTTATTTATTTTGGTAAGTTATATACTACTTTTATTATCTCAAATTTTTCCAGCAATGCTCAAATCCAAAGAAATCTGTAATTTTAAGCAATGAATCGGAGCGTGTCATTTAGCCGCCTGTCAATGGCATCATAAATTCTTTAACCACAGTTGCTGTAACAAAAAGAAGAACTTCCTGTAAAACATGAGAAATGTCTGGAAACACCAGATGATATGTTAGAGAGTACTTCGTACTCTCCGTACTTCGACAACCAAAGCTAGCCCCCTGGTCTAAATAATTAACAAGATGAAAACTCACATGATTTGAAGGCCCAGTGATTACAACTAGGATCAGTATTGGGATGTGAGACACAGATTCCTTCCACACCAAAGCTATGATGTCAATAGAGTAAAAAAAAAAAATACAAATTAAAAACTCATTTCACCTCTGAATTGCATTCTTTTTCTTTCTCATGGTTTTACGCTCCACCACTTTCGATATTGATCGTGAGTCTTTCACGGCTATAAGAAATGTTTTGATGGGTTTCTTTTTAAGCTGCAGACAAAATGCGATTGGGCGTTCATGTTTGTGTGTCAGTATGTGTAAGCGTTTGCATGTGTGTGTGTGTGTGTGTGTGTGTGTGGGTGTGTGTGTGTACACAAAATATTTCTTTCATTTAGCTTAGTGAAGCATGGGGACTCACGCCTTTTCCCGGTGTTCATTTCACACTCCCATTTGCATTGCACATTTGGAATGCAGATGAGCTTCACTGCTGGTATTTTAGCATTGCTGTTTGGCTTTGTCTTAATGAGGCATCAGTAAAAGGGCTTGTATTACACCAGATATGGTGCTTAAGGCAAGACACAGGAATATGTTGACACAGACCAGTAGGATAACCTTAATGAGCTCAGACTGGAGATTTCCCAACACGGACATGCAAATACACATATTGTCATTAGGTGTGATGACCTGCAAAGTCCTGTGATAAGTGGACTTGTGTTTCCTTCAGGGCAGCAATGTGCTTACGTTAAACTGCTGCCTCACTCACACATAAAAATCAGGGCTGAGCCACTGAGTGTCACTTCCCTCTGGACTAATATTGTTCTAATGCCCCAGAAGGAATCTCCCTCTATTTTAAAGCAGTGCAAATAAGGCTGCTCAGTTAATACTCCTTATAAAGCTCACACACAGAAAGGCATGCATAGTGGAGGTGCATCCACACATGCACACTCCCCACAGATGTACTCTCAGACGCTAGAGCTCCCGGGGTTCCAGTTGAGAGGGATCGATGATGATGTCCGCACCTCCTGACCTGCACTCCATGTACCTGCCACCTCTCCTCCAGCCCCCAACAGCAAAGAGGTGAATAAAATACAGAGACACACACACACACACACACACACACACACACAAACACCACAAACTTGTCGTGAAATGAGATACTCACTCTGAAAAATATCTGCGGTTTTATGCACTCAATGCCACACAAGGTCCTTGAAATCCACTTCTTCTTACAAGAGCGCCATCTTAAACATAAGGTTGAGTGTGAGGTGGAAATTTACCTTAAAGTGGTGCAGAACTTTCTCAGGTTTCAGCTGTGTGGGATGGTCTGTTACTTCAGTGCTGCTGTTCCACCAAGGTTATCAAGTTTAGTTCATCATGAAAGCATCTCACTTTAAAACAAAGAACAAAAAAACAACACTTTGATGCCTTTATATTTACATCACCACTTGAGTTCTACTCGTTAATATGAAGTATGATAATCAAAATGATTAAAGCTGTAAACTTTAGAATCTTTATGATCTGAGAGTTCCTGTAAACAGGCCTTCACATGCTACAGTATTGATAAAAAGTATTCTTTCCTGCAAATAATCTGTGTTATCTCTCCAAAATCTGAAGTGAGTAATTCAGTTGAGGTTCCAGTGTTCGGTTTAAGAGGAGAAGTCTGTTAAAGCTTTCAGGTAGAAGGTGGGCGAGAGCTTTGATGGAGATTTATAAGGTAACAAATCTTTATCAACCAATAAGAATGATAAAAGTGTCATTTGCCACGCCCTAACAGGTGCCACAGAGCTAACAGGAGACTCAGGAAGATGTCAATCAATCAGTCCAAACACACTCACACAGACCTGGGAAGAGGTCTAATCAGACTGAATAAATTAAAACATCTGTAGTGGATTTCAGAGCCTTTAATGGGTCGTTCAATCTAATCCCTGACGATAGGCGATGAGGGTTTCTCATTTCATTTCCACAAGTCCCATGAGGCACATGAGGCACACACCTGCAACGCCATTACCTCCAGACCAACTCTGATCTGTATTCTGGTCAATGTTAAGCAGACATCAGAAATAATAACTGACAACTAGCAGTCAAAGAGACATTAAATCAAAATGCCATGTGACTGCACTCTTTTAGAAGTATAAAGATGTGTTAGTGAATGCCCTTGGGAAACACTTATCTCTGGTCAGCCATTAACGACACAGTGGCAGAAGAAGATGTTTTCCTTTTTGATAAAAAAGTGACTACTAACCTGAATTACTTTGTCATTGGATGCTTTCAACATACTCATCAGTGTTCTCAGAATCAGAATTCTCAACATTCACTTTAGTTTTTGTATTTTTTTTCCTGAAGTATTTCAAACACTGTCCTACAGTGAACCTGTCTATTAAAATTCAGAGGCTGCAGAGCGGACACAGTCCAGCTGATGTGGATCCAGACTCTGTTGGACTATCCTGATTCATTTACCAAAACAGAGTGTGCAGCTCAGAGTCTCGTTGGCCAGATAAGGGTGTTAACATCAACTACTCTACCCTACAGAATATTTTCAGACATTTTAATTGCCAGATGCATTTTGTAATGAATTGAATTGCTGCCCTGTGTAAAATGTCTTATACTGTGCAAGCTACACATTATGGGGTTAATTTAGGCAACTTAAACTCTTTGTTGACTTTGACATGTTGACTTTTTCACATTTAACCCATACCAAAGTCTTTCTCTAACAAGTGCATATGTTTTGGAAATGCTGAAATGAGTCCAAAATTCCCCCCTAGACTTCAATGGTGTCTATTGCCCTGTTGCTTTAAATTGCCTAAACACAGCCATAAAAATGTTAATGATGCTTTGGACATTGCACATTGAATATTGTAGGGATTAGACATAAGAAATACAATTGAGAACACACCAAAAAACATCCAACAAAACCAATGCAAGTAAGACATAAGGACATTGGCTGATGTACTGTAAACTATCTTGATGAGCAGGTGTTAAACGGGACTTCTCTGAGTTTATTCCTGCATTAAACTCTCACTCAGAGCTAAACCTCATTTAAAATGATTTCCTAATCCAAAAACCTAATCCTCAACTACCAACTGGACCGGGTGAAACGAAGACTGGCAAGTACGACATAACTTCCCCCAAAAGTCCAAAGCTCACATACAAGTAAAAAAAATAAAGATTTGTCCACAAACACACACACTGCCTCTCTCTCTCTCTCTCTCTCTCTCTCTCTCTCTCTCTCTCTCTCTCTCTCTCTCTCTCTCTCTCTCTCTCTCTCTCGCTCTCTCTCTCTCTCTCTGTCTTGATCTCTTTTCCAGGCGAGGGATTGGACACACTTTATCCGTTGGACAGCATAATCTCTTTCCCCCGGTCTCCAACTCACTAAGAACTTAGTACACGAAAGCATGGGTGTCATGTATGCTATGTGTGGTGTGAGCCGTGATAAACAGACAACTGCAGTTGAAGAGGTGGATATGGACCCAGACCAGGTAACACTGACAGGGAGGGACAGATTTTCATATCATGAGAGGTGTGCAGCAAACAAAAGGAGAACTGAGTAAAAGAAAACATTGCCTCTGTGCACAGATGCTTACAGATTTTTAACTAACCTCTGGAAAGTGAAGAAAGAGTGCTTACAATAAATGTGCTTACTCTTTAAAAGTTTCAGAAAGGTTTGAGTGTGAGAGGCTGCGGGGCAGAGATTAACAGATATGTAGACAGACAGTAATACACAGTGACAGGGAATGGGAGACCACATTAAAAGAGAAAAGACTTACAAATTCAAGTAAGAGGCTTAGTTTCAGTCAAATACCTTATTTTTTAGTGTCCTTTGGTTCTTTATGAAAGCTGAAAGGGCAGATTATCCTGACAGCAAGGGTCAGAGTGAATGTCATGTCTTATGAGCACAAAAGTCAACAATCTGAAGCACCCACGTCAATATCAGGGTTCAGTGTGGTATAACTCCATGCCACATATAAAATGTAACATGCTGTCCTGGTGTCCTAGTTTTGTTTGGAGTCAAGGACTCTATGTTGTGGAGGCAAAACAGAAGCTTTAATAAAATGAAATCCAAATAAGACTAAGAGTCTGCAGCCATCCCAGCGGCTCTGTGAGGCTGTGTTTGCTGAGGTCAGCATGCTAACATGCTCACAGTGACAAAGCTAACATTGGCAACTTAGTTTGGTGTAAGAACAAGCAGTATTTAGCAACAAACACTTTCCTCATACCTTACCACCTCCAGGATAACATTCCCTCCCATTCTCTGCGCTCCTTTCCTTCTGGTCTCGTTGTTTTATCTGTCTGAGTGGGTGTTTGATCTACTGCAAGGCAACCAAATAAAATGGAATATTATTGTTATTAATAATCAAAATAACAGTACAAATTATTTCAAATGCATGCTGAGTGCTTATCTCAATGTATGATCAATGAGTTTAAAAACATGTCATTACTTTGAATAACTGAACACGGACATTTACACAGCTTCAGAGTAGGAGACAATGGAGACCTTTTGATGCTGCTGCAGTGTTCATTCATGTAAATGTGCATGTATGTTGCAAATATGGGTAGTGATTTAAATATTTTTTAAACTATGTTATCAGTGTTCAATGGGTTTTATTTTCCATTTTCCATTTTTGTATAGAATTTAATTTCATTCTTGACTCCCAGCACTCTAATCTGCTTTGTTTGATTGCAACGTACGCCATGTTTTCAGAAAGAAAGCAAAACAGCTTGAATTTCCCACTGTACACTGCTTGCTCAGTTAATTTCATCCATAGAAATGGAAATAACAGTCCTCATACCTTAATACGATAAGAAGATAAGACTTCCCTTAATAAGATAAAGATAAATACAATGCAAAGCATAAATACAACACAGATAGACCATGAATACAAAACTGAAATTATTGAAATGTCAATTTAAAGTGCTTGCTGGTCTGTCTGATAGCCTGAGGTATAAAAGAGAGAGCATACCGCTTGGTTGGTGTCACAGGGGGCCCGTAGCCTACCACTACGTTCCAGAACCCTACCAGTCAAATTACCATGAAGAGGCTGACCCGGGTTTCTGTGTCTTTTTTGCCAGGCGGTCATCCTACACTTTATCCATTGTATTTAACTCTCCTACCATTTTTCCAGCAATCTTAGTCACTCCATCAATCCTGGCCTTCTCAACTTAATTTGTTCCATCAATCAGTCAACATGATCATGCTTTCATTAAAAAACAATGCCCAAATACTTGAATGTGTTCACTGTTTCCATAATTGAACCTTTGATTTCCACTGCCTCAGTTGTCATATTATTTGTCCTGTAATCCATTACTAATTTTTTTAGTTTTCTTAACATTAAATTCTAGGAAATGACTGTTGCAATAATCAACAAAAGCTTTCATCTCGTTTTGATAGTGATTTAAATAACCCAATGAGCGCTGTGTCATCAGCAAATTTAACAACAAGGATGGTGAACATAACAGAGCATTAATTTACCTGCTAAGAAAGACAAATGAAGGGTCAATAAGAAGTTCAAGGAGTTGTAAAATTAGATTTTAATTCTTTGTGAAAATGAATAGAAACAAGTGGCTGACAAGAACACAGTAATAAGAATGTCAAAGTGAAATCTGCATTTGTCAGCTAAAACATGCAAAAACAGTAGTTTAAGGTCAGCGTTCGGAAGAGAAGTGACATGGCTAAGGACACACCTTTGTACCTGACAATGATAGAGGATTTATTTAATCCACAATTATGGTTATTAGCATGCACTATTTTTCTAATCTTTTGTTTTGAAAGTAAAAAGAGTTGAATTTCTGTTAACTGATTACTGTAACATGAATGAAATGTATTTTTTGCTTTGTAACTCAGGACTGAAATTCACAAGTGCTGAATTTCTTTTACAAAGGAAACAATAAAACAATCAACCTTAACATGAGTCTAAGGTCATGGTGACAGCTTGACTTCTAATAAGAAAAGAGCCTTGATTTATTCTTTTAAACTAATGCCATTTCCAAGCATTATAGAAATAAAATAACATATGATAATGTGCCTGACAAGAATCTGGGTCTTTTGTGTGCACATTCAACAAAATGTGACATTTTCAAAACTTTCATGATAAAATAGGCTCTTATTAACTGATGCAATGTTGTTGTTGTGTTTTGATGCAAAAGACAACATGCTTTTCATGGGTTTGTTTCAATAGAAAATTTGCAAATTACTTTACATTAATTCTGTCCAAAGTACATTTCAATCATATAACAAAACAGGAAAGGAAAAAGTAAATGGCTTTTCAAGGAACGTTTCATCACTTTTTAAATGCAGTAAAATACCATGACCAATTTCTGAAAAATAATACCATTTAAAGAGAATAAGAAACAAAAAAAACACTCCTTCGAACATAAAAGGGACTCAAAGTTGAACTCTGCTGACTGAATGGACGTCCCAGTGAGAGATAATTTTCATAATGGCAAGGTATTTGTTTTCCTGCCAAACCTTCTGCTCTTTTAGCATTCAATTCTTTCTTTCAGTGCACAGTTACTCTAACTGTAACTCTCCCTTAAGTGGATTTTAACATAAAAGTTTGTCAGTAATTTAAAGCTTTCACATTTGAAAAGGTTACCTCTGCATAAAGTATTTATACTCCTCCAAACAAAAAGGTAAACCAAAATACAAAATGATTCCGACATCCCACTGGAAAGACCACCCTGACTCCCCGTACGAGGCCTGCACACTGTTCAATAGGACGCCCAGAATACCAGACCTCTACGCCTGCCCCGGCACCCCCGTTTAAACAGAGATGGAAATGGACGCAGAGATGGTTATGCCTGTCCACGCAGTCAAGATCTCAGCAACAGGTTGCAGCCGACAGACATCCTCACCCACTGCTATGGATCCACGCGGATGCCCACACCTGAAAAGGTCAAGCAGCCAGGCCAGCAGAGTCACTGGATCGTGGAGTTCCCTGTCCTGATGATTGACCAGTAGTCATGACATGGCTGCAGAGATGGTCTTACTAGCTTAAGCTCATCTTCCCCACCTTTTCCTCTGTGTTTATTCTGATGTTTACATCTAGCCGGCTCGCTAGAACAGGCCAACAGAGTCAGCAGGAGACTGGCAAGTTGATTCATTGTTCCTGATGACTCACAGACACGTGCCTTCCCAGAACAGCGTCAACCACAAGCACAATTAAATACTAGGACTGTCAATCGATTACAGTATTTTATCACGATGCCATGATTGACTCCAGTTTTATCTGCAGGAGTGTGGAAATAAACATTGCCTCCAAAGTAAACTGATTTACATTTCCAAATGATATTGGCTTTGTGTGGTTTTTACCACTTTACTGGAGATATAAGCTAAAAAAAAACTTATATTTAGGGTTTGTTAGTAGTGCAACCACTTCATTAGAGTCCTTAGGTGCAATAGATTGAACCCTAGCACCACAGGAGTACATTCAAGGGGGGTCAGAGGGGCTTGTTGCACCCAGAAATGCATTAGTTGTAGTGGGTGCAATAGAAGTACACCCACTACTTAACACAGCGATAAGACTTACATTATGTGTGTGAACTGATATTAAGGTTAACATTGAATATCTACAGTTGTTATGCTCAATAGGGTGTTAAGTGGTTCATCAGTGGATTTGCTGCAGTTAAACATATATCCTCTGTCCCACGCAAAACCTGATATTTTGTGGAGGACACAAGATGTTTTATAATTATATTATGACTGTGTGGTGAACCCATGAACCTAACTCATATTTAGACATCTGACATTAAAGATTTGTGTTGTTGTTTCCCAGATATGACAGAGAAAAGAAAAACAGACATAAGATCATTTTTCACCAAAACATCAAAACGTCAAGTGAGTACAATAAGTCCTCATATCAATTTCGTAACATCTTTATAAGTATGGGTATTTATGGAAATACCAACGTCACTATGTCACAGGCAAAGGAAACTGAAAGAACTGAGGATCACGGAGACTAGGGACAGTCTGGGTTAAAGTCTCAGTCTGGAGGTGTGTGGCTGTCATGGTAAGCAGATGAGCTTTACCAGTGGATAACTCATTTTCATTGTGATCAGCCAATTTAACAAGTGTACAAAAGCATTGCATATCTTTTATATGGGGAAACTTTATCAAAATAAGTCATCATGTTTTAATGCATTTTTGTGGTTTGCTTGTAAACAACTTAAAAATAAATAAATATTTTTAAAGTATATTTTGGTCAATTTTGTCAGCTTTTTCATTGAATCAAGAGAAAAACTGAAAAGAAGGATAATGGTACAGTCTCCATGCTACACTAATGATAGTATTAAAGCCCCCATATTATGCCCATTTTCAGGTTCATAATTGTATTTTGAGGTTGTACCAGAGTAGGTTTACATGGTTTCATTTTCAAAAAAACACCATATTTTTGTAGTTCTGCACATTGCTGCAGATCCTGTTGTCACCCTGTGCGGGTTTCTGTTTTTGCTACAGAATAAGACATCTCACTTATTCACTATCTTTGTTAGGAGTTGCACATGCGCAGTTGCTAGGTAAGATCACATTAGCTACTGTTTTTCCAACTTTGGTCAATAAAAGGCAGGATTAGCTGGGAGACTTCTTTTAAACGAGGGCGCGCTTGTGGAATACCTGCAGAAAAGGACAAGTAAGTAGTTCTTTTGTAGATTATGGTGAACTAGTGTGTGTTGTAGCAGTGTTTTGCCATTGAGAACGAGCTTCCATGCCAGCGCTAGACTAGCACTCAGTTAGTACAAAGTGAGGCCATGAAGTGCCTTTTTGCACAATTCGTTTAATTGCACCAATCATATTTAAATACATTCAATAGCACCGCATGAGGATATTTAATAGATAGAAAAGCAGTTTTAGTTCCTGAGTGGTGTTTAGTTACCTTTTCTGTGCACAAAGGTTCCTGTCCTGTTGTGTGACAGGCCTTCAGTATTCTAGGTCAGCCCTCCAATGCTTCAGTGTGACTCAAGAATGAAAGGGCATGTACAGGGAAGAAGCAAAAATAGCAGCTGGGCCACAGAAGCCAAAGCTTTGACAAAGCCTCGGACATGTGTGTTCCCTGACCTGAATAACCAAAAGAGCTGCAGTGCACTCAACCAGGTGGGCCCTGGACGCATTTGGAAAATAACACTGTTTTTCTTTCACATCCATTGGAACTTTTCTTTAGTTGTTTTCTCCCCCAACTTACATTACAAGCAATCGCAGAGCTGACTTTTTTCTTTCCTCAATAAAAAAAAATAGTGTGAAGGGGAAAACTAATCAAACCTGAATTCATTTATTTTTTAAAAATCTCAGTGTTGAGATCGTGTTTAATGTGCTGAAACGATTGCTAATGTGTCTCGGTCCCCCTCACACTCAAATGAAAGCGTGGGAGGCATTTGCTGTTTAGTTTCCAAACATCTTTTTTTGCATGCTTGTCCAATTACCCACACCAGAGAGGTTTCCCTCCAATAGCTGTCTTCACTCCAGGGTTAAATGGAATTAGCAAAGGCGAGACCTCGTCATTATCCGTACCATTTTGTTCGCACTTTCACATTCACCACCTGCCAAGTTACATCGCCTTTCCGTTCGGTGACTGAGACTTTCAAAGAACAATGGGCACACGGCACACAGTGTGGCCATAATCATCAACTACGGTTCATTCTTTCACAACTAAAGGTGTAGGACAATTAATTACTCAGTAAAACACATTTGCAGTCAGGGAAAGCTACAGCGTGTTGTCAGATGAAACACAAAGAAGTGAGCAGACTTCTGAGACGCCAGAGCTCTTGATATACTCATTTCAACAGAGAGGACGCCAAGACGCACACAGTAACAGACACACAGTCCTGTTTTATGCCAAAGCCTTCATGTCAGAAGGTGCAGTTGAACATCTTTTCCCTGACTTCCTGGTGTGGGAGGAAATCACAATGTCATTTTTGACTTGTGATTACTTTGGCACATGGCATGTTACTGGGCTTGAGGCGCTTGTGTTCAGGCATATTGACACCCCATGTCACGTCAAGCGATTACATCATCTTCCTGTACAATTCTGAGTTTCCCCGCCTTTTTTTCTCATGTGCTGGAAGAGGTTGATTCAGCAGGATGGTTGAGGCACAAATGATCAAAACTGGCTACATTCGTCCTTTAGCTCAGCAGGCGGCCAAGGAGCGAAGAGGGGAGGGGGAGGGAAATGAGTCAAATGAGAGATGACAGAGAATTGAAATAGACAGAAAAAGCAGAGACGCTGAAAGAAAAGGAGAGACTGCTGGTTTGTGTGGTTGAAAGGAAGTAAGGGATGTCAGACTGGGAAAGAAAGCATGGGGAAAGCAAAGGAAGGAAAAAAGAAACCGGGTGCTGGAACTTTTCAATTACAGCACACACAGACAAGAAAGACCCAGATTTCAAGAGACTATAACAGTTTGCAGCCCCGAGGGAAAAGCTCATTTAGCCTCCTTCATTTCTCCTGTCCTTTCTCCACACAAATTACAAGTTGGAATATTTAATGTGTTCTTTTTGTTGCAAAAGCAAATGCAGGCTTCTCTATCATTACAGATGTCCTAAATGCAGAGATCAGCTACCTGGGGAGGCGGATCCTCCAGTTGGAAGATTACAAGAAAAACTTTCCTGTGTTGTAAATTTGTAAGTGTTTGAGTTTATTGAGTCAGTCAGCAGCACTGACGGATACAACAGCTATTTAGGCTTTAAAGATGTGATCTCCTGTTATTGAACTGACTGTCCTAATTTGAACTTTGAAAAGGAGAAAAAAGACTTGCCAAATTCCATTAAAGCAAAAAGGGGAATCAATGGAAGCAGGCAATAGATTCAACTACATCAACAGACACTCTCCTTGCAACCCATTTAACACAGGGAAGCCTTTGTCTATCCGGGTTTTAGTGTGAATGACAAGCATAATGACAAGATGACTTGAGAGAGCAGGACAAAGGACTCTCCTGGCAAACATAAAGTATAATTGCCACAACATCAAACAAATTCTAGCGTTGGAATTTGCCTTGTTTTTCATTGTTGTAGTCCCAGAGGAGCAGACACAAGAGTCTAATTAGAGATTCATCTGCTGTACCTGTCGACCCCATCCCCAAACACACACACACACACACACACACACAGAGCTTTCTCCCTGCTACCTCCTCCACCATAACTTGAAGTATTGTGGCAGCTAACTTTCCTCTAACGTCATTCAGCTCTCACATGTCTGAAAGATGTGTCAACTGCACGTCAAGTAGTTGTGTTGTTGCTGCGAGGAAGGCAGGTGGTGAAAAAATAATCCACATAAGCATCTGTTCCTACACCTGTCTCGCCCATCACTGTGTGAGAAATACCATTTGAATTCAGAGTGTTCAAAGTTTATTATTTACATGTCACAGGTCAACATTTATTTAGGCCTAATTATGAAATCAAGCATCCTTTTACACAGAGAAAGGTTTTTTATGCAAATTATGACGCTCGGCGGTGGCAACATGAATATGCACTCCTGAATTTGAATTACAGTACATCATCCAAGAAACCTGTTTCCTGATAATGTAATTATGCTCAGTGGTGTGTGCATGTCACTCTAAGAGAGGTGGACCAGTTAATCATGCAAGGTACAGGCTCTGATCTGTAGCACAGGACAACAAGGGGGGGGGGGGGACGGGGGGACGACGACAACACTGGCAGATTAATTTGGCGTTCACCAAAGCTCCTTTTTAAAACTTTAGTGCCACGTTCACACAGAGAGGAACACGCTGTGATGCCGTGTAATGAGGATGAATTATGTGAAGGTAATGGTGAATGATGGAAGCAGCCCTGATCATCAACATCATCATCATCATCATCATCATCATCATCATCACCATCATCATCATCATCACCATCATCATCATCCTGCAGTCCTGAAAACTTAAATCCACTTAGACTGTATATTTCACCCTCATCATGACTCACTTGCTCGCATTCTTGCTATCTCACTTGTAAAAAAGAAAAAAAAAAAAAAAAAACTGGGGAAGAAAAAGCTCTCTGTGTAGAAGCAGGCGCTCATTCATCCACCAGCTCGCTCTGTGGAGGGGGGAATCATAGCTCACACGCAACGTTTTTATCAAGAATGTAGAGGAATGATAACAACCTGAAGTGAAGGATCATACGGTGCATTAAAGGGATTTCGCACAGGATAGAGAAATCTACCTTAGGCGTTCAACCTCTGGACATATCTCTTCCCTCACGGACATCCCCAGAATGAACTCAGCTGTGTTCGTGTCTCCGCTGCTGCAACTTCTCACCGAGGAGCGGTTCCGTGCACGGATGCGGGAGGATGGTCTCCCGGAATAAAGTTGAGTGAGAGCAAGAATCAAGTTGGAGTAGCGCTTGAAAGAAAGGACTCATCACGAATAAATGAATTTAGCCGGATCAATGAACTGGAGAGATTTTATTTGCAGCCCTCGCAAGATAGATATAGTTCACTTATTCTTGAGAACGCATCGTTTAATCCCTATTGCAAAATCAGGTAGGCCTATGTGTTTTTTATAAAACATGTGATCTGGCACTGAGTCTAACTAACTCTCAAATGCTGGGTTTAAAAGGAAATGTTCACATAGTCTGCAAATCTGCGCCACGCAGGATATAGCCTACTTTTTGTTATCTCCCATGTTAAACTGTAACACTGTCTTTCTGGTCTGTCCTCTTCCTAGTCCGGAGAGAATGAGGTGTCGCTGGGTGAAGCATGAGCTGTCAGAGAATCAGTCATAAGCGGCTGTCTCTGCTATGGGAGGGGGCGGCTCTCAGCCTCTGGCTCTGCTGCTGCTGGACCTCCGGGGTCGCTGGAGCCGCAGCCGCAGCCGGACAAGGCGACGGAGCCCCAGCCTCCCTGGGGTGGCTGTTGTCGGATAAAGGGCCCTTCCACCAGTCCCTGGAGTTCACGGAAGCTGCGGAGAGGTACCAGCAAGGTTTCAGCACCCGATACAAGATCTACAGGTAAGACAGACGGAGAGCTTTGTGTTTGGTGTGTGTATGCATGTGCGTGCTTCTTTCAGGAGTTTCAGGTTCGGGCTGTGTGAGAGTGTTTGTAGGTTTTTCACCCAACATGCTACTGTATAATTTCACTAATGAGCACTTTGAGCCAAAAAGGAAGCAATCAGTGAAAGCAGCTGCTCTAGTGTTAGGAATGAAAACCTGCAAACTCTCAGGAGAGCCCTCACAGGTATCACACCTGCACCAAATTAGTTGCAAGCTGATGAGCAAATCTGAAGAACTGCTGTAGCAATGCAAAGTGTGCCCTTTTTCCCGATACCTTTGTATTCTGAGTGAAAACGCATCATTAATGTGAATACTGTAGCACCAAACATTGATCTGTTCCTTGCTTGGATTTATGCTTCAGTGTTTCTGCATTTGATTATACAGCAGGAGTTAATCCCCTGTGAACAGTTACTGTACATTCCTTCAGTGACTTCATGCAGTGCTGCACTTCACAGCTGCATGTGTCAAAAAATTCATCCAAAGCATTCTTAAGATGCAGTATACTGTATTTTTGCTTTGTCTCAACGGTTAGGTGTCCATTAAGTTGATCGATGCATTCCAGTCAGTGTTTAGGGCACACACATGCAATAAGATGGGCAGAATTGGATATATTTGTAATTACATATGTTAATGTGTATGTTCATGATTTTGTCAAAGGTCTGTGTGTTGAAACGTCATCGCTTTACCTACAGTTGTTTGGGTTTAGATATTGAGAGATTTTTGGATCTTATGGAAAATGAGATGTTCTTGTGGAGTCTTTTCTAGTGTACATTAGTGCAGTTTTTAGATAGTGAGCATTAAGGTGACTTATTAATGCCTCAAGAGTTCTTTCATGCTCTGCATACATGCATGAATCAACTGGTCCATTATCTCCTCTCAGGAATCATTTAGGCTGAGGTGTTTATCTCTTAGTGACAGCTGCATTTTTTTTTCAATAGACCTGCTGCACAAATGTCCCAATGGCCCCCTGACTTGAGGCTTTTTCTTTTCTAAACCAGTCACATATTTAGAGAAATTCATTGAAAATGACAAAAGGAGCAAACAGCTCAGACTGTTGAAGGCAGGCCGCTATTTGTATCGGCTGGCGTCTCACTGCTCAAGGGTCTTTTACCCTGAAGCAGTCAATCCTGCAACCTGTCAGAAGTCTGCAACCTGTCAGGAGGATTTCAGGGAAGACTCCAAAATGAGAACCAACTTTGGTCATTTGCCTGTTTTGGCCAGTATTGTCTTGTGGATAACAGGAAAAAATCAATTGTGGAAACACAGAGGGATTTATTCTTAGTAATATGTCATGCACATAGCTATATATATTACAGTCCCCACAGAGTTGCAGATGCTTAGTACTTTTCTTTGTGCTCTTAAATAGCCTGGAGGCTGAACTGCTTATTCTGCCCCTGTGACCTCTGTAATAACTGAAACATCACAATGAGCATCACATGCATGTGCGTATGCAGCAGTGTGTGATTAAGCTGTCGATTTGTTCCTCACTGCACCTTTTGTAGTTTTTCCCTTCTTTAACTTGTTTTCCTTGCTATTGATTACTTACAGTACACACAGTTAACAGTTTATCATTAGATAGCTAAATACATTCCTACAGAGGACACCCCTCATTTGCCATATGTGAATGCTGATGGAATAGTTGTAGACTAAACCCTGGGCAGGAAACACAATGCCTATCCGTCCACCAGGGACGGGCACTCAGCCTGTCCCCTCATTATGATGATTGGTTGTAATGACACACTCCACAATGTCCTAGTTCCCCAATTATTTTGCTGCTGATCATTTTTCTCATGGCAGTGATTTGATTACCTCCCAGAAGGAGAGAGGTACACAGAGCAGCGGGCAGCACGGTGGGAGAGGTAGACATTAACTGATGCTATGGAGAGACGGGAGAAGAGAGAGAGAGAGAGAGTAGCAGCTGTGTCTCCCAGACTGTTTGTGAATAGCTGGAGTTCAGTGAGACTTGTGTCCAAAGGGCACAAGATAACAAATGATGGCAGCTGATGCGGGACTTTATTTTGGTTTTACGTCTTTCTGTTGCTGTGGGAGTTGCAATGCTGCATGCCAATAAGATCTTTTTTATCCATTCAGGAGTTATTTAAAGCTATGGCAAGCTTGTTCAGACAACAGTGACAGATCAGAGATTCACAACCAGGGGGTATGTGGAAATATTTAGAAGTTGCTCAGCTATTTTAAAAACTTAGGCAAGATGATTTATATGTATTATTAATAGTAGTGTATTTGCTGTCTGTCCCAATTACCAACAATCCACCAGTTATGACAGGCAGACTGCACACATAGTGGCATGTGATTGGAGCTACATGCATGTGACATGTAGCTCATTTTACGGTGATCATCCATCCATGTGACAGTTGTCATGTCAAACAACACAACCCCCTTGATCTCTTCAACAACATCTCTCTTAGCAATCGCCATTTCTTTGCACTTTCGTGAAATTTTGGTGGGGCCCGGGAGTGCACTTCTGCCTGACAGGTGGCCGTGGGCTGCACCTACTTTTATCAGCTCTTATGAAACCATTCCCTGCTGTTGTTTCAAATAGTCGAGCATCTATACAACAGAAATTCACGCATTTAGCTGCGATTTGTGATTTCACCTTTGAGGGAGGTATGATGTGAAAACTGGCTCAAATGCTGGCCCTAAGCCCGGCCCTAAGCCCGGCCCAAAACCCGGCCCAAAACCCGGCCCAAAGCCCTGTAAATAAGTCGGGCCCCGTCTGAATTGGGCTGAAATGCCGGGCTCCTCTGCACAGAATATGTTTCCAACCAATCTGAGTATGTTACACCTGAACCACTAGACTGGAGCAGTTCTTTGATGACATTTGACATTCTGGGAAATACACTCATTTGTTTTGGTGAGAGTTAGATAAGTAGATTGATACCTGTCTCAGATGAGTGTGGTATAATGTGACTCTGCAAGAAAGCAAACTAGCATATTTCCCAAAACACCAAACCATTCCTGTAAGGAAATTCCTCCAAAAATCAACAACTGCTTATCCCGGACTTTTGTTTCTATCTTCCCTATTGTCTATGCAGGAAATCCTCTAGGATGTTATGGACCAGTAGTAAAGAAATTACAGTTTTCTTTTGCAACATAAATGTTGCAATGCAGTTTTAAAGCCTTGCTGCTAAAAAAATAAAAATTGTAGAATTCTGCATCCTGGTTCCCAATAACTGGTATCAGGCTAAAGATATCCCCCAAAAGACAAAATAATCTCTAGCATCATGTTGCAAGTTATCTTCATCACATTAGATGTTTTCATCATTTCTAAATACTAATGAATGTGGTGTTTCCATTGCTTTCACCTCCATTACTTTCTTAAAAACAGTAAGAACTCAGTTTTACTATAGTAAAGGTAATGTTTTTCCCATTTTGTTTTTTTATAGCTGTGTATGTAACCTCAGACATCAGACCTGGACATGTTGGTGTCTTTGCTCTTTTACCTGTTTCTCAAACGCCATAGTGTATAATTGTTTGTAATTCTTATTTGGTGTTTGCATACAAAATAAATATGTTCAATGACTAGTCTAAAACAAGACCCCTTCAGCTAAAATTACAATCAGCAGTGTTTGACAGGCACCAGACTGAAATCTTTGAATGTATGGTTAACAGTGACAGCAGTGTGTTACCATTAGAACAAAGTGCTGTAAATCCACAGTGTTGTACAGGTCGTGGTTAAAGCCACGGCATAAATCTGCAGAGATTTGAAAACTGTGTTAAAGCAATGGAAAATGAACTAGAGTTTGGTCCACGTGAACTGCCGCTGTGCAGACTGTAGTTAGAGATTTGAATATGCGACTCCAGTGTTGCCCACTGTTGTTTAGCAATTATAAAACAGTAATAGTGTTAAATAACACAAATCAAATGGACAAATCAATGCCCTAATAAACTTTATGTGATTACCAGGGTAAAAGCGTCAGCAAAATCTAACAATGGATAAATAACTGATCCCTACACCTGATTGACTTAAAGCACACCGTAATCTCATTGCCTTTTGAAAAAAAAAATACAAGCATGTAGTTAGAAGTGGTTTTCTTATATATCAGTGAGCTCCCTAGGGGATATGTAACAGCTTCATCTTGTGTTAATAATGTTTGTGCATTTGTGTGGTTAGTACACTATACACTATTATATACAGTCGCTCACTGTATGTGACATACATTCACCTCTGCCTTTTCTTTCCACACAGCTTGTTTTAAACAGCGGCCTGGGGCCTTTTACATCAATAAAGGCCTAAACCAAGTGAGGAAATGTCTCTGTTCATGTGTGTGTGTTGGTGTGTCTACAGGGAGTTTGGTCGATGGAAGGTCAACAGCCTGGTGGTGGAGAAGCGGGAAGGTTTCGGTGGCAGCGGGGGCCTGGCTCTGCCCCTCGACCCCGACTTCATGCACACCATCCGCCAGCTGGGGAGGCGGCCAACCCTCGAGACGATTACAGAGAGTCTAATCAAGAAATATGGAACCCACGTCCTCTTCTCTGCCACTCTAGGAGGTACAGTGGCGTACACAGAGCTTCAAACCATGCCTGCTTTGCACAGCTTCCAATGCGATTCTTTTTTAAGCACTGATTTTACCGTCTGTTGGTTTCCGAACAACAAAGCATATAATAATTTTTCTGGATCAGTATTTTTTGGCATAGAAAAAAACATAAAATATCTACAATTTGGTTTACAAAAAGTAATTGGAGAAGGCATTAAAAGGCAGATTGTATATTTTTGTTTGGCTGTCAAAACTAGCGTTTCCCTAAACAGAGCTTCATCACTTTTGTACAACACTGTCATTTGTAAGCAATTGGCTTATCTTTAACAACTCAACATCAGAAATAAATGTGGGTTTAAAAAGTGTCTGCTGTAAGAAAATAACACAGATTTGAAGGAATTATTCAAAGGCAAATCAGCTTGAAATCCAGGATTATTTTGATGTTCGGTGCGCTTTTATGTTATTCCCATAAATACAGTAACTGGCCAAAAATCAACAGTAATCACACAAATTGGCTGTCTCTCAGAACTAAAGACAAAACAATTCTTTATATTTTAAATATTTCATACCAGTGTTCAAAAACCTCTCCATCATAGAAAAGACAAAGATACAATCACCTCCTTTGAGAGTGGACTCAGCTGACAGAACTGTTTAATAACAGGGTGAAACTCTTATTAACTTGGAGCAGCTCTTAATATAAGACGGTCAGACTTTGACTGACGTAGCTGATGTTGTAGGTGGCAAAACTTCATCCAAATGAAGTTGAAGTCTGCTGAAAGCAAGAGTTTTGAACAGTCAATTCAAATGTTTTGGAGGCTTTGGATTTGCCTTTTGAGAATATTGTTTGCTCAATTGTTTAACATGACCTGTGTTTAAGTATACCTAATAAGGATATCTAGCAGCTAATGACAATTATGACTTGTGTCTGTCAGAAACAGAGGCAGAAGTAGCACAATTTTGTTCTAAAGCCATAAAACATTGTAGAGGGCATGGCATAGTGGATGGAAAGTGTGAACTTGGACACAAAAGGCAGTTGTTTCTTTCTGTTTTCCACTGACAAACAATGTAATCCTGCCGATAAGGACATTACATCAGGACTATTAATGTGACTATTTTCTGATCAGCCACCATTACAAGGGTTTGGTTTAGGCTTTATTTTTAACATAAATAAATGTTAATTGTTGGTATAAACCGGAAACAAAGAGCACTGTCCTGAGTTCAAGTTACAGAAGTTTTTTTCTTGCCAACAAAATACATTGTTTTCTTTTAATCCTGACTGAGATTTTTCCTTGCTTACTTTTATAATGGCACACCAATGGCAATGGCTTATGTACATTTATTCTTGTGATCAAACCGGGAAGATGAATAAAATTAATAAGGTTAATCCCAGGCAGACGTTTAGCTGATTAAGCTAAATCACATCTGAAGGAAAACCAGAAATCCCATCTGAAGGAAAACCAGAAATCTTATTGAGACAAAGATGAACAAAAGATGTCAGGTTCTGTTTACCCGTGTATTTACAGTATGACCTTCTTCTCAATACACTACAGTGCATTAAAAGTACAAATGTCACCCGAGTGACACTTGAGGGACTATTTAGGAAAAAATGCTGATGAAATTTGGCCTTAAATGGCCAAATTTAAATGGCCTTAACTTGCAGTTATAGTAAAGAGAGGATTTAATGTTGTTGAGGTTTGCTAAAAAGCACACACTGTAATTCAAATTGCACTCACCACTCTGAGACACTGGCTGTATTTTCTTGGTAACTCAGCCCTTTATATTAAAAACCTATTGGCCTTATAAATGACCTGCAAGTTATGTAGGTCACAGTGTGGACACTATCCTATTGCTTTTACCTGCAAATATAATAACCCACAGCTGAATTTATTGATTTGACACAATTTCCCAGGGGCACATTTTGAAAGTTATACCGAGAAATGTGGGGGAAATGAACTATTCCAATAGAAACAATGTAGATGAGGCAGTTTGGAGAAACAAAATCTCAGAAAAAAAACAAAAATATTTTTTTTCACTTCACCATTCTGGGGCCAGATGCATAAAACCAACGACAAAATGTGTGTGTGTACTCACAAACGTAGCAGTGTGGTCAGATTTATAAATCATGCACTTGATTCTTCTTTAAATCTCAATCATTGGGGTACTTGGCTTATTGGACCTGTCAATGAGAAGAACAGCAAAGAAGCAGCGCAACTTCACCGCATCTGAAAAGTTCTCCCGACAGCAACAGAACAGCTGTCATTGTGCACAGCTGTAGCTATTTATAGCGTCCACACCACTAATTCATCACGTGAACCTGTAAAACATCTTAATCATCATTATTAAATGACGGAAAGATGATTAATGATTCATTGCATTGAGCTCATATTGAAACAGACTTGACAATGTGCTTCACTATTGTTGTAAAGTGTAAAAAGACCTAATTAGTCTGTTGTTGCAGTTTGGTTTTCCAGGATGCTTTTTATAATGTAATAATTGTAATTGTTTGTGATTAAGATGTTTCCAATTGTAGAATGTGCTTGGATCCAAGACAAGACCTAAGACCTTCTGTTTTGTTTTTAAATGTCATTTTTGGTTAAAATAATTAAGATAATTAGAAAACAATTAGGGGAAGTGAATCAATGATCTTGGATAAGCTGTCTGTTCCTTGAGAGTTTAATAGATGCAGAGATCTTGTCTGTGCCAGACAGACAAGAGGCCCTATCTTGCATCTGGCGCAGCGTTGCGCAAAGCCTGACGTCTTTGATATTTTAAGACTGTCCAGCACCCACATCATTTAAATAGCAAATACGCCATGCATTGGTGTGTTCTTTTTGCGCCCATGGGTATGTTTGTCTTACAGGCAGGTGTATTCAAGTGAATTCTTGGTGTATTGCTATATTGAGGCAGCGGGGAGTGATTGCGCCATTGACCAAGCATTTCATTGTTATTTTAACACCAAATTAGTAAAATGTGCTGAGGCTTATTCACAGCCTGCGCACACTATGCTTGTTACAGACACACAGGGAAGCGCAGCAGCATACAAGCATACAAATGAAAAAATGACGGTGCAAATCCGCCATCATAATAGCAATGCGCCAAGGCACAAACGTGCCTGGCTTTTTAAGGAGTTTAAAAGAATGGGAGATGACACTGTGATTGTGATTGGCCCAAAACACACCTTTGAATTAATAAAGACACTAAGAACAACCCTTTTGAACCACACAGAACTTCTTTTCTGCCTTCAAACTAGCAAAAGTGGATTTGGACATACCCTAAACACACCTGCGCCGTGTGCTTCACGCCGTGCGCTTACATCATTAAAATAGGGACCCGTGTCTCTAATTCCAATCCAATCATCTAAACCATTAGTTCCCTTAGAACACCTAGGTCACTGTAAATTTAGCTTTTGGAAAACTCTGGCCAGCTTGAATACTTTTTAGAAACACTGTTTTTGTGTTCTCACATAGACAGCGAAAGGTTTTTGGCTTTTAACGTCAGAGTGTGTGCCGTTATTTCTTTTTTGTGAGGCTTCAACAATGAGGCAACATTTCTTGCAGTGGCAGTCATGACCAAAATAGTACTGGTTAAAGGTTTCCTAGCAGAACTTTTTACATATTTACACATAAATGTACAGTCACACTTCCATTGTATTGTGGAAATAATCCAACACTGTCACCACAACACAGACCCACCGCCAATGTAGCCAGTCTTGGACGAGGCCGTTGGACTTCAAGTTATTGGGTAGTCCTCCTGTAACAGCTTTTTTTATGATATATATTTTTTTAACGATTGGCCAACATGTTCTACTTTTTCTTTGTGCTACTGGAGTTATGTTGCCGTCTGTTGGCTTGGCATGCTCTTGACAGCACTTCAATTATGTTTTAGCATTTTCACGAGGACAGGATTTTTTTTTATATACCTGTGTATATGTCGACTAGGCCTCAATCACTATTGCGCTTTTCTCTGAAAACCTACAAATGAAAGATGAAAGATTAGTGCTGCTCTGTCAGATCTAATGTAGCTCTCCTTTTCCCTCTGCCTGACTGTCAACAGGCGAGGAGTCTTTGACAATATTTGTGGACAAAAGGAAGTTAAGCCAGGAGTCTTCACCCACGGGGGTCGATGGCAGCTCCAGCAAGAGCTCAAACACTACGGGGTCGGTGACCCTGGAGGCTCTCCACCAGCTGGCTGCTTCCTACTTCACAGACAGAGAGAGCACCCTGCGCCGGCTGCACCACCTCCAGATTGCATCCACTGCCATACGGGTATGTGGAGGTCAAGTAGAAGTAAAAAAACAGCAGCAGTCTGTTGCTAGATCTAAGGCTAAACAGGCACTGTATGAAGGTTGCATAACATCATTCAGTCAGTTTTTACTGTGAGCCTAACATGTAATGGAAGTAATGGAAGAAGTATTGAGATAATTTACGTAAAACTAAATGTGACAATACCACATAAGCATAAGTAAAAGTCTTGAATTGAACATTTTACTTGCTGTAATGATAATGTTACATGTTTTTGCAACAAAATGTAAAATGCATCACCTGCTTAAATCTTGTTTTATGCTGTCCGTCAGTGGTTTAGCTTCTCATCGGCAACGTTTAAGTGTACTCCAGGGTTTACCAGTATACTTTGACATCACTGCTGGGTCTGGTTACAGGTACAATGGACTTGACATTTCAGCAAGAGAGGGCAGTAAAACACAGTTATTATCTAGACTGACTCCTGACAATGGTCTCTTGTCATATTATTGGATCTATATTGTTGATGCATTGACATTTACTCAACAATTAGTGGAGGTGGAGCTAGTTTAAGTGGAGCTTGATAGTTTCATCAATAACAAAGACTCAGATAAAACAGACTCATCAAACCGATCATATGGATTGTGTGTCATATGGTAATCTGAAAAGTAACAAGGAATTATAGCTTTAAAATGTAGTGGATCAAATATACAATATTTGTCTCAGAAAGAGGGAAGAAGAGAAGAAGAATGAAGTGGCATGAAAGTCAAATATACAATATTTGTCTCAGAAAGAGGGAAGAAGAGGAGAAGTATAAAGTAGCATGAAAGTACCTCAAAGTGCAGTACTTCTACATCTTTCCACCACACAATGTGTGCAGAGCAACGTTTACATTCATGCAACTTTGGTAACTAAACTTTAAGCGCTAACATGCACTAACAAATCCTTTAATTCCAGCTCAGGGAATTTACTTCCATAACTTTTTACTTTTTAATCAGGTAGGATTAAGAACAAATGCTTATTTACAGAATTGGCTAGACACCAGGAACTTCACATGTTGTAGCTGCAGGGGCTCAGCTAATCTATCTCTCCTGTTTTTCTCTCTTAATCGTGCAGTTTATTGTCACATAAAAAAGCTCATGTGTGCAGAAGGCACTGGGATGATTTGATTTGCAACAGACTGATAAATTAATTTGTTGAACTTTTATTGTAAGATGGTCAAACAGGTCTTTGTTAATCACCCATTACAGACTAAGTGACTGACTGTTTTATAGCAGTGGAAAACAATATTACAAGATACAATGTCTCGAAGCCATCGCCTCCCCACTATCAAGCTTTAAAGAGAAAAGTGAAGAGCCAAACGAGGCGAGCAGCAGTGGCGGTGCCTGTACTAGGAAACACCAATCATCCATTTTATCATCTGAAATGGCCATTAGAGTGCACACATTAATCAGCCTGAGGGCCAAACGTAGATGCTAAAGTGAGTAGCCACTGATGAAGACAAGTGACCCACTCCCCCTTTCCCCTCCTAAACTGAGAACGTGTTCCTATGGTTGTGCATCAGCTTGATGGATTACAAATATCATTCCATTAATTTCCAGCCAGGCTGACTTCCATTTATTTGCCACTTTGCAGTATGTGTGGAGTTCAGGCAGATTGAAGATCAGAGCAAGAGAAAAAGAGCAAGAGAACGAGATGAAAACTACTTTTTATGAGGGATGTAAAGCAGTACCTGCGATACATGGCCATTCATTAAAATCACACACAATAGGTTATTGAGGATGAGGAAATAGGATGGATCCAGAGCACAAACTTATGCTAATATGTGTAAGTTATGTGTTTTTGTGTTCCAGCGTGTCATAAATTGTAAGTTTAACACCAAGATGAATTATTGTTTAAATAAAAGCAATGATGTAAATCAGTTAGGGGCATCATAGCTATTATATGAGGGACAAGTTCCCCCCCCACACACACACACACAAACTTTTACCATGTCAAAGACCAGAAGAAGCATAATTGTCAGCGCTGAGGAGAGAGACAATAGGGCAATGCATGGGTGTGTGTGGTTTAACATTAACGTACACATCAGCACAAACCCACACACCAACTTCAGCACACACACATTTGCACACATACTCACACACAGAGCAAGAGTTTTGTTCTATTTTCTTGATTTTATGATTTGTACCTTTTTCTTTTAAATCTCATAATGAGCCTTCTTTAACTTTGCTAATGTTGTCATTGTTACAATCATGCCGAACAAGCATATTAAATAGAATTTAAATTGGGAGACAGGGAGAAATAGAGAAAGGTGAAGAGTTGGTGAAAGTTCCTTATTGTTTCTGTAAGTTATAAATAACTGACTTGAAACCTTGCTTTGACACTTTTTGACCCGCCGGTCTGGAGAGCCTCTCTAGCAGTGTCACAGTATGTGTGTAAAATGTGTGTGCGAACAAAGCCACCAAGATAATATAATTTAGCTTTGAGCCAAAGCCCTCAGGTCCCTGTTAATCTTGTAGTAAAAATCATTGGATGATGAATGTAGTTTATTGGAGAATGCAGTGGGGAACTTTGACAACATATCTCTTTGTTTTGACAGCAATAAAGAAATGTATTTAACAGAAATTGCGTGCAAGCGATCCTCAAGCCACAAACCTCTTAAAAAGGTAAAAGAATAGGAGAAATTATCTACTCTGTTAACCCCCCACCCCCCAAAAGGACTCCCAGACCCCCGTTGCACTGTCCCATTCACATGTCCTATGCTTCCTTGTTTTTCAGTCAAAGGGAAGTTGATTAGTTGATTTCTTCTCTTAGATCAGAACCACTCATTGTCTCCGAGAAAGCTTTTTAAACAAAGACCTTTTAAATATTACGTCTGTGACTCATTGCATTTAAAATCCATTTAAAGACATAAAAAGCCTTCAATGAGGCTTTTCAATGTTCTCTTGGCATTTCAAAATACACGTAAAGTAAAAATGAGTTACGAATCAAATTAATACAAAAAGATCATGTAGAAGTTACGTGTTAGATGACTTCCCCCACTGACTAAACTAAGTCTATCCACTGCCTTGTTTTCTGTATTGTCAAACTCAAGAGATGAAATGAAAAAATCACAATACAAAAGATTCATATTCTCTTTATTTCTTTGCAGGTGACAGAAACCAGAACCGGGCCGCTTGGATGCAGCAACTATGACAATCTGGACACTGTCAGTTCTGTACTGGTTCATAGTCCAGAAAACAAGGTTCAACTACAAGGTAAGATCTGCTCCCTAGCGCATAATGGTGACATCAGCAGTAGCCACACACGCAAATAGGAGTAGATGAAGAAAAGAACCAGACGCAAGCTTTAAAGCTCGCAGAAGAGAACAAGTTAGCGACAAGTTGTCAAGTTGAGGTGTTGTGCAGTGTAGGTTTCAGTTTGACCATGAATAAATGGTGCAGCTCATCAAGACAAAGTAAATGTCCTACCGTCCTTTTTCTTAAATCTCTCTTATTTCGCCCTTAGGAACATAGCTCCAAGCCCATTGTGTGTTAAAGACATAAACATTTAAAAATGGGTTGTATAAGTTTCTTTTCTCTTCCTTTTTTTCTTGTTTGTACTAAGAACCTCCTAATACACCTGGGCACTGTGTTTTTTTGTTAACATTACTCAAACAGGAGCAAACTGAGTATGTGTTCTTGACTATTTTCAGCCGTTGATTAATTGATGTGTTGTGAGTATTTGCGGCAGCCGAACAGCAGTGTATGTCGCATTGAGTAAAAATAAACTACAGTGTGGATGTTCATAGTAATGAAAGAACATTGTACCCAGTGCAACAATGTGGCTCATTTTAATGTTTTGAATAGTTAAAAGCTGCAGTGGGTAGAATGCAAATAACAAACGGCAGAATTTGTAGTGGAGTCCACTTCCTGCAGCTCTACCTCTGTCCTCTTTATGGAGAACAGAAACGCTCTCTCTCTCTCTGAAATGAACTGTAATTGACCAAAGTCTCCCGTGACAGTTAGATTAATTGAAGGCTGAATACAGAGCCAAGAGGAGTCAGGAGTCTAGTTTTCTCTCAGACCACTATGCAAAGTTATAGGATTTTTTTCACGAGGACACCCAAAATAAAGACCTCAGCCATCTTCATCCAGTTTTATACTTTCCACAGGGCTGCAGGTCATCCTACCAGGCTACTTGCAGAGCCGCTTCATTCAGGCGGCTCTCAACTACATAGGCTGTAAATCTGAAGGCCAGTTTGTTTGCCAGAGCAGCGACTGCTGGTGCAAGTGCAGCGTGGACTTCCCTCAATGTAACTGTCCTCTCTCTGACCTGGATACTCTGGAAACCAATCTGCTGCGCATCGGAGACACCTTGAGGCTGACCTACAAGAAGTTTGAGGAATCTGGTGAGTCAGGGATTATAATTCACTATGAGATGAGACCTGAAAATATCAGCTTGAATGGTCAAAAACTCAGGCGTGGAACATTGGCTTTTAAAACTCTCAAAATGCTGGACTTCATTTATTTTTCTCAAAAAAAATAAATATAAACTTGTCTTGAATTTGTTCTAAATGTATTCTTGGCTGTTGAACGTTGGCAGCTGCCAGACGCTGAATCAAGAGACCTGTCAGTCATTGTATCAGATCAAATGATGCCTCTGGTGCTTTTTAGGTGTTCAGGGCTGCAGTGTCTGAAAATACACAGATATTTTTAAAAAGTCCATCTGTTCTCACCAAAGTGCTGTAAGGAATCACAAAAAGTATAATTAAAGACATAGTTCAATATTTGAGGATTAAGTTTTCTTGCTAAGAGCTATGAGAGAGTATGAGAAGAATACCAATCACCTGTATTGTAAATAATAATAATAATTTGTAAAAAAACCGAAGCGTAAAAATAGTCCAGCATACAACGTGTTGTCTAACACAACAAAATATGACATGTTAATTAGTGAGCTTTTGAGGTGCTTCTCATCTAACATTTGGCAACAAAGGGAATCTGTTCCCAAAATGTCAAACTATTACTTTAAAGTCATATCAGTAAGCTCTCATAATGGAAAAGGCAACCTCTGCATACATTTATTTAGAAAAGGTAAACCAACATACAAAAAAAAAAAGGTTATGCAAAATGTCCTATTCCTCTAATGCGTTGAGCTAACCGACACAGTTAGAGCACCAGTGAGCTTATTGTCATGTTTGTTGAATGTAACTCTCTCCCAATGTGACGCTCTTTGATTGATCGTGTGACATTGAATGAAAGCCCTGGAGTGCAAGAGCACACTGTGTTTTCCTCATTCATGTCTCCTACAGTGAATTCCCTCAGCTCTATGTTTTTGAAAAGGGGTCTTTACATATAAATGAACCAACAATTACACAAAGCCTGGCCTGCATCCAATAACCTAATAATGTATGGTATTATTTCATTCATTTTGAGACAGTATAATAATTACCATTCAAACACACCGACACTGTACAGGAAGATAAGTAACCTCACCTGTCATTTACACGGACACTTACAACATTTGCAGCAACTCTGATAGATTGTTTCGTGGAACAAATCAGAAAGGAAGAACCTGCTGTACTATACTATTATAGTACGGAAAGAGACTGGCAGAGAGTTTAGTGCTTTCACGTGTGCACCTATGTGCAAATAATTTGTACCAGGTGAAACACAGATGTGGCAAAGCTGAAAACGTTTTCTCATGCGTCAAAAAATAAATCCTAATATATAATACATATATATATACATATAGATACTGTATATACTGTATATATGATATTTATGATAAAATGTATTTACATGTGTTAAACAAAAAAGTTTATTATATACTGTATATATATTTATAATAAAAAAGTACATTATAAATAAATGTATATATTTATAATATATATCTATATACTGTATATTTACATATATATATACATGTATTTATCATTTCTTTGTTCAACACATGCGATTCAAGTCACCGTGGCAACCGAAGCCTTACTTTCACAATGTTGAAGGCAGGAACAGCAATTTGCTTTCAATTTTACTCATGTCTAATTAGAGACTGGTTGCTTTGAAGGTGTACTGTACTGTACCCTGGCAACAGGGGGTGATTAACATGTATCCTCTCATAGAAACAAGATATGAAAAGGACGTTGTCCTCTGACATGTTCATGAGATCAGCATTCCCTCCAAAGAAATTCGAATAGCAAAACATGCTTTCGTGGCATATTGCAGCTGTTATTTCTCCTCTTGAGCTGTTTGATTTTCTGGGACAAACAATGAGGGGTAGAGTTTTTTTTGGGGAATAATGTTACCCTGCGGCTCATAGCCATAGGCAGAGTTTACTCATTCATGTGCTTTTTCTCCTACCAGAGGAGTTCCAAAGCTTTGTTGGGAAACTGCCAACCCATTACGCTGTAAACACATCTGTTGTGGAACACATGTGGATGACGGATGCCAGCATGCTCCAGCGCTACAGGCAACTGGAGACCAGTAGCAACCAGCTTTTCACCAAAGCTCGCCGCGCCGCTAACAAGCTCTTCAGCCTCAGCAAGAGATGCCGAAAAAAGCCCAAAATAGTCCTGCAGAGGACGAGGTAAGAGGCAAGGCAAGAACAAGAGAGGGGAATATTTATACCGCAGCCTGTTAACCCAAGGTGCTCCCCAAAACTTATAATTATGAGAATGATTTATGCACCAGATGCTGGGAGAAAGCAGCGGAGCGGGATGGTACTTATTAGAAGGCACTTGAGGAAAAGTAGTTGTCAAGTGAGGCAAAATGTGCTGACAGGAACAAATCTGCTCCTCTGTTCCACCGGCAGGGTGGTGTTTAGTAGACAAACGAGACCATGTTTGACCAGATAGAACCATTTAACTGTCTGCAGGTTGAAACCACTTAACAATCAATCCAGTATCCTAAAATTCCTCATATAACAATCCATTTGTTTGAACAGAATCACATCCAGGAATTTAAGCTGCTCTGGCCAGCAATACATGATGACTTTGCTTATATTTATTACTGTACTCCCACCTGGATACTCTATTTCAGCAGCCTACCAGAGACCACTGTGGTTATAACTTCTCTCAGATTTATGCCCCTCTCATGAACACTCTATATTGATAGCTATTTCGGGCAGGGAAATTAACTAAATGACACAATACATCAGCTCTCTAGCCAAATTCTGGCAAAGCCTCTCTTAGTTCACAATCCAATTACACATCTTTATCACACCCCTTCTGCTTGTAAAAAAAAAGGATTCAATAGTAGTTTAGGGTCACTGGGTAAGTCTGTTTCTTTGTGTCACTTTGGAACAAAATACATTTTTTTAATTTATTGTACTTAAATAACATTGTAATGTGCTGTATCTGCGGTAAAATAAACAGTATAAATTATGTATGTGTCGGTACTTGATCCGTTCTGCCTGCACGATCCGTCCAGCGCATGCGAAAGATGTTTGCGCAAGCGCAGATGATAGTCATGACTGTAATTAGTACTGTAAAGTCTTAATTTGTCTGTAGCCTGTTTTTCCCACTGTTTAGTTTGAGTAACGTCAGTAACCGACGGTAGTTTACATAACAGCTATTTTGGCTAACCGCTAACTGACAGCTTGATTCAGTCTAAAATAACGTTACTCAAACTAAACACTGGGAAAAGCGGGCTACAGCTAAATTAAGACTTTACAGTAATAACAAAGACAAGTATTGAGTGATTGGATTTTAAATAAGCACAATTAACGTAGAACTAACGTAACAGCTGTTATATATTTTAATGGTTATTTTTAGTTTTGAGGGTCTTTTACATGCTGTCTCAGCTAGTGGTTAGCCAAATTAGCTGTTAGCTAAACTAACGTTAGCTTTCCAGTGAAGGCTAACAGCAGACTGCTACTGTGTAACAGACTTATTTTTAACTGTCTGTGAAAACAGATCGTGCAGTGTCAAAAATCCTTGTTCATCATGGTTATCATCTGCGTATGCGCGAACATCTTGCACATGCGCAGGACGGGTAGTGCGGGCAGAACAAATCGTGTACCCACACTATGTATGGGTATGTGCATCTGTTATGTGGGTGTCATCACCACCCATCAGCACCACAGAGGAAGAATTCAATAGATTCAAATATTCAGTTTGATCTGATTTTGCTTCTGGAACTCCAGCAGAGTCGGAGTTTGGCTAAAATTGTTTTTGCTGCACATCAAAACAACTGATAATTTGAAAGGCAGGATTAATCTTCTCAAAATGTAACCAAAAAAACAACAACATGAGACTCAAAGTAACAAATATGCATTAGATATTCTTTAATAGCCAAAACAGAAGTGTTTATCTCTAAGGTTGAAGTGATTAACATAACTGTCATTCAATTCTCAGGCCTCTGCACTTCTGGTTGAGCTACGCCCTCTCCATTTTATACTGCAGTGAGAACGACCAGGTTGGTGTTTACAGTGACGAGAGCCGCAGCTGCTCCTGCCCCTACAACCATCCGCCTTGCCAGGGTCTCATTCCCTGCTCTGTGGGCAACGGTGCCCGCTGTGCCTCCTGTTCCTCAGAGAACAAGACAAGGTGCTCCGGCTGCAACCTCGGCTACACCTTGATCCAGGGAGCCTGCCGGCCCGCCGTGCCCGACCCTACGGACCCCTACCTTGGCTTGGAAAGTGACCGAGACCTGCAGGATCTGGAGCTGCGCTACCTGCTGCAGCGGCGCGACCCGCGCATCGCTCTGAATGCTGTGTTTGTGAGCAATGATGTGCGTGTCAACACCTGGTTTGACCCATCCTGGAGGAAAAGAATGCTGCTCACCCTCAAGAGCAACCGGGTGAAGTCCAACCGCGTTCATATGCTCCTCGGACTCACCCTGCAATTTTGCCTCACCAGAAACAGCACTTTGGAGCCGGCGTTGTCTCTGTTTGTGAATCCCTTTGGGGGCAGCCATTCAGAGAGCTGGACCATGCCCATAGGTCAGCACGGATACCCTGACTGGGAACGGACCAAGCTGGATATCCCATTGGACTGCTATAATTGGACTTTAACGGTAGGGAACAGATGGAAGAGCTTTTTTGAGACGGTTCATTTCTACCTGAGGAGTCGTATCAGGGACCCTGTGGGGGTGACAGGAGGAAACAAAAACATTACGGTGTACTATGAGCCTCTGGAGGCAACAGAGCCGTCTAACAACATCGGCTACATGAAAGTAAACAGCATGCAGCTTTTCGGATACAGCGTGCACTTTGACCCCGAGGCCATCCAGGACCTGATTCTTCAGATAGACTACCCGTACACTCAGGGATCACAGGACTCTGCTCTGCTGCAGCTGGTGGAACTGCGCTACAAGGTTAACCGCCTCTCGCCTCCAGGGGCCCCGCACGTGGATCTGTTCGCCTGTCTGCTCCGCCACAGACTCAAACTGCCCAGTGCAGACGTGACCAGAATACTCACTGCACTGCAAGCTTTCAGTTCCAGACAACCAAACTACGCAGAGTACGAGGCAAATAAACTGTGTAGCTAATAGCCACTATTTGATGTTTTGTACTATTTCCTTGTCAAAGACAGCCCCGTATCCTTTGTCAGCTGGATCCATTTGTGTCAAGTGTTTGACATGTTGTTCAAGGTTTTGTTGTACATACACTTTGTGCAATACAATTTGATGTTTTCATAATTTTAGTGTAGTTTTATGGATTAAAGCCCCTGAAAACATGTTATTTTTTAAGTATTTCACTTTTATATGAAACATGTGACTAAGTAAGCATTAATCAAATAATCAAAGTTAAAGTTTGGGAAACAAAACATCAATATAATTTATTAATAGTTCAACATTTAATAATCTGCTTCTTCAGGACAGTGTGGATGTGGTTTGATCAGATTTGATTGACAGTGGCCTGACAACATGAGCAATCAACCTGACAACTGTCATCATGTTTTGATTCTGATTGGCGCATTAAAATGCATGCCATCACCTTTTCCAAACTCAGCAACTTCAAAGTAGTGAGAAAAACAAACAACAATCCAGAAATCTCTCACGTGAACTGTTGCATAAAATATTATGTTCATGCATGAGCCCATTGCTCAAAATAAGAAGCTAAATTAGAAAATAACATATTATTCTCACGTTACATTTTAGTCACTTTTACACAAAAAGCTTGCATGCATCACAATATCCTCATATCGCCTTATCTCTCTGGAGAGTTGTAGTGTTGTGTGCTGTGTTGTCTTTGGCCATCTGGAGCCCCAGAACACAAGGTCTCCATTCTTCATTGAGGGAATAGCCTCAGCACAGATTACTAAGTATATAGTACGAGAAGGGAGGGTCGGAGCAGCCTGCTTATGTTCCTCCGCTGCTCCTGTCCGCCATTCACGGTTACTGTGATAGATGAGGTGGGGTGCTGCAGAGACATGCCCAGCATCAAACAATAGTAAGCTAGGTATCAGTGACAAGGATAGTACTCCTGTCCAGCGCCGGAGCGAGTTGGACCCTCAAAAGAGTGACTATGACCAATAGGGAAATCCGTTTGAATCCCCCAAGCTGTCGACAGCAGAGCCGTAGGCTAGCAGCATGGTGCGGCTTTGATTAGACGAGCATCTAAAGAACTTGTAGCAAAGCCATAGCTTAATCAAAATTCACCGGACATGTTTCTCCTGAGATTAAAGCTAGACACAATTTGCACTGATGCTACCGTTCCGAATGAATGTGAAAAGGTTGTTGATGCACACTGCTACCACCACCCCTGCTGCCAATCAGATTACTTTATTGTATGATGCATCATGCTGCGGTGTCACAGTTTAATCAGTTTATGTTGCAAAGAGTAGATTGACAAAATGCCTCAAGGAATTAATTTCATTACAAACATCTTCTATAGACTGCCTTTGAGCACAAACGTTGACATACAATGTTTTTTACAATGTTATTGGACACTTTACCTGAGCTGTCAGACTTCACAAGAGCATACTAGTTATCAGAACCACCCATTTAAAGGGGCGCAACGCAGTTTTTTTGCTCGCGGGTTTCTTTATAGATCTCCCACCTACAGCTTCATAATAGAGATTTGGCAGCTCCTTTGTTTACTTGTGTCTGACTCCTCGCTCGTCAGTCTGCCGTTTTCCTCTTTCTCGCTTCCTCAGAAAATGCTTTCCTAGCTTTCTGCTTTTTTTCTTGCCGACTCAGCCATAGCGATAGTGTGAAAAACTCCATTGCTACCTTGTTAGCCGGTTCCTGAATGGGTGTATGTGTGCAGCGGCGTGAAGCAATTCATTACATCGCAAGACCTGATATCACACGATACTTCCTGACGCTTTGGCTGGCGGCTCGCCGGCACAAAGTTGCAAGGCTGGTTTATCCGCTCACAGGCTTTAGGGGGAAGTGTGATGACCACCATTCAACCTGAAAAATAATATAACCATTCCAATTACTCAGAAGCTGTTCAGGTAAGGCAAAAACAGCTATAAAAAAATTGAATAGTTCCCCTTTAAAAATCTATTTTACAGTTACTACTGAACTACGTCAACTAACATTCTTTAACACTAATAACACTATGATGGAACTAAACCTGACACTTTATAAGTCACAATAATAACAACCAATACATTAACACCATGTTCTAACATTCAGCAATTTTAGGAGTCCTTCACCGTGACCTCTGATTGTCCAAAACTGCATTTCGGTTAACCCTTTCCTTGACGGGGTTACAAGTGTAAAACATCTGCGACAGCAACAGGATATTAAACCTGTTTCAAGCCCTTTGAACCTGTTATTGTTTGTCTTCTGTCACTAACAGACAAGTTTGCAAACTCTAACTTAAATTGATTTTGTTTTTTTAAACAAAAAATGTTTTATTATTATCATTTTTAGGGGGCTGAGATGAAATTTAGGGGGGCTTATTTTGTCATTGATTTATGACCCTTTTTAAGGTCTTAAGTTTTATCTGGGACAGGACATTAGTATAAATGTGTGTAAGCAGCTATGCACACACATTTACTTACACACACACGGGGCAGAGACTGAGTGATAAGCAGGAGCTTTGGGTTGGCAGGCTTGTGGGCCTTGGAGGAAACATGAGTTAGACAAATGTGTGTGCCTGTTTAACAAGCATGCTGGTGATGGGAGGCAGGGGCTCAGTGAAGGGGAAGAGTTTATGGAGAGGACGACCCCATGGGTGGCATCAGGAATAATAGCTGACGATACATCAGAACAGGCCAGACAGCTTGCTTTAAAAGCCACGAGGGAGACCTGCCTTGGAAACTAACCGTGGCGCATTGTTTCTTTCTAGACCTTTTTATTATAAACTGAGCACACAACAGAGCAGGAAACAGGTTATTGATCACTATGTTTCCCATTTGTATTGTTGGCTTTACATTTGCAAAAACTTTGGCTGCTTGGAGACTGTTTGCTTTGTGTCCTAATTGGACGTCCACATGTGCCATCCGTACTAAGTAGTACAGTTTTTGTCTCTAGGAGATGTGGATTGGCAATGGGGACATTCAAATAGCTTTTCTCTCCTTCACTCTAAATGCCGTCTACTGAGAGCTATTAAAGCCTCATTCCATCAGCATAAGGACATGTTAATTTAGAAGATTAAGAGTGTGGCTATGTTCTGCCAGCAGTAATAGGGGGTCTAATGTAGACTGGAATAATGAAAAGACATCAAATAATGTTAGTCTGATCCAGCAGTGTAATACCATCCTTTCAAATCCAATGAGATCTGACACACCGCTGTTTGAATACGTTGCCACTGCTCACGGAGATAAGCAAACTGAACCATATGATCGCCCAAGATCAGATTTGACGGAGAATTTGACTGATGGCTTTTCAATGCAATACTGACATTTTTGCACTTCACTCCAATTGTCACTAATGCATCTTTAAAATATGTGTGTTTTTTATTGTCAAAAGTAGTCTTGATGTTAAGTGTTTCTCCTGGGATTTAACTGACAGGGTGGAAAATCCGCTCAATCAGCACGAACTATAGACAGTATCAATGGCACAAAATAACCCAGACTGATGGAATAATGAAATCAGTCGGCAAGGCAGGGTGACAATCCCGACGTTTTATGTCAGGGAAGAAACTCTGATGAATATTAAATATTTACTAAGCAGCAAATGACATAAAATCATAACTGACAATACCTATATACATTTCAGTTTTTAGAGAATTTCAGCTGTGGCCAGAGAGGAAACTATAAAGTGTAAAAATGACTGCTAGTAAATATGTGAAAATGGAAAGTGTTCACCTTATACATCTGCAAACCAATATATTGGTTTGTTTTGCTACTCCAGAAGACTGTCCATTGTGCAATAAAACAAAATGAAGTTACTGATTAGATGTCTAACAATAGCTCAGATCTGGCTATTTGCTCCACACTATCTGCCATAATCAACATCACCATCTTATTTCATTTTGAGAGCTGTGTGCTGCACAATAAAATGTTCGGGATAGCTTCCTCACAAAGATTAACAACAACAGAGGCTTTTGGATTTACATAAAGTCTTTCTATAATGAGCAGTGTCGGTGCACCCATCCCCTCCACAAAAACACACACACAGACACACACACACACACACACGCCCCACAAAAGCAATGTATCCAGAAGGTTGCAATTCTTCATCCCACTCTCTCATTATTGCCGCAGCACTAATGATGCAGTGATGATCAAGGTGCTGTATGGAGATGAAAGTGGAGATGTGAAGGATTTACAATGCTTTCCAGATTACTGATAGAGCACAGCGTAAACAAAACTTTGCCTGGGGTTTTCACCAAGAGGTAGATGGGATTTAGGCTCCAGATTCACCGTCATCCTCTTTAAACTTGCAGCATTAGTGAGGCAGACTGCAGAAATCCTGATGAGGCTCCAAACTGAAACATTAGACCAAAATCACTTGCTTTGGATGTCCAGAGTACACAAGCACTGTACGGTCTGATTACCCCACTGTCTGTGGAAACCCTAAAGTGTCCTCTAAGTGGCTCTAGAGAAGAACATACTGTATAATAGTCCATTAATCAGTGGCTCGGGAATACTTGTCAGCCTGGAACTTGAGGATCCTTGAAGTGCAATCATACTTAATGATAATCGTCAAGGCCACTTTCACTTGCATTCAAGGTCCCTAATCTAGTGTGCAACTGTAACTGTGATATCATTTCACTTAGTTTTTCTCATTGAATGACATACAGTAAAGTGAAGCTGTGCAATGTGCTGTAAGCTGTTGGAGAATATTTCATCATCTCATTAAAAGAAGCCACTATCTTCGCTGCCATCTCCAGCAGTTTCCCCTTCAAATGTTTACCCCCCAACACTTCCCAAAAACATTATGCAAGTTACTTTAATTATGAATAGACACAGTTTTTCTTTCTTAAGGGAATAATATTATTGCATCAAAGTCCAACTAATGTAGCCTTATTGATTAAACGTCCTAATGCCAGTGCAGCCGATGCTATTACTGTTAATGGTTAAACGAAGCCACACCAGCCATAGCGCAATAATGACTTCAAGTGACGACCTCATACATTGAAGTTATTAATATTTCAAATCATAAACAAACAATTAGTTCTGTTCATTTATTCAGCAGTGTTGGGTGACACCACTGAGCCTGGCAGCACTTTCAGCGCTCCCCGATCACATTAATCAAACTGGGGCTGACTCACACAAAAAAAGGCATCTGTAGACCATTTTGCGATTAAGAGAGAATAAGTTCTCATATAAAATCACGCAGAATCAGCACTTTCGGCCTGTGGGGACTTTTGGAAAGCAGAAGCTGCCATAACTGGACAAACAGCAATCTCACAGCCAGGAAAGATGCGGACAATTAATGAGGAGGAAACTGGCATATCAAAGGACAGCTCCGAAAACCTCAGCTGGATGTTGTAAATACGTCTCAAAATCACAAACCATTCATCTCTCCGGACAGCATTCACCAGCAGAATAGATAAAATGAAGATGTAGACTTGTCAGATTGCTTAGATCAGATTTATACGTCTGCCAGTATAGTAATAACTGTTATCCCTGTCCGAGGCTCAGTGTGCTTTGAGCAGAGTAGACCGGGGTGAAGTCATGTTTCTGATGACTAAGCCCGTGACAAACCTCACCTCAAAGAAAAATAAACTACCTACCTAAATGCCTTTTGAAAGTTGTTGTGTAAGTAAGCTGTCTGTTCAATTAAGAAGGAATTTAAGAAAGCAAAGCCAGGTTGTCTCCATGGCAGCAGTAGCCGAGGATCAGCTTAACTGGGTCACAGTAAATCCAGTCAGATGGTCACATCAAGTCTTTGCTTGTGGACCAAGGAAGGCCACTGAGCTTTAGTTTAGCAGCACACACTGACTCACACTGTCTTTCTCTCTCTTACTTTCTCTCACTCTCTCTCTCTCTCTCTCTCTCTCTCTCTCTCTCTCTCTCACACACACACATTTGTATACAAAGTGACAAACCAGGTTGAGATCACCTAAGAAAGGTCAGAGAGAAGAGAGCACAGGCTTTTATGCTCTTTTAATATCCTGCCTTTGCGTTCAGTCAAGAGACACAAAGGCAAGACTACATGTCTACAGCCATCTATAACCGTGACAGTGCCTTTGTTGCTGTGCTTATTGCTTTGAGGTAAATGCATGAGGGGAATTTTAGACATGGCATGATTGCATATAAAATCAATGGAAAGACATGAGTAGGTGCAGCCGAGGCAAAGGCATTACGTTGAGTAACTTAAGTAAAACAGCAGCACTTATCCCAAGGCTTTGTGAATCTAAACAAGATAACAGAAATAAAAGAGACTAAAGGAAAATAACAGGACAAATGGGAGTTTATGGTCAGATCAAGTTGACCTCAAAAGCACACAGGCACAATACCACTCACATTAGGTCGGTGGATATGTTGTTCTAACTACAGCACATAGGTCTGTTTCTGCAAACCACAGATGCGTTAATGTAAAACGAATTTGGCAGCCTTAAGCGTCTGCATGAGACACACCTTTCAACTAACTGAAGACTGTTTAAAACTGCGACCGTACATTGTCACTACCCAGTGCGTCAAAAAGTGATGAACATGAATGTCTGTTTGAAATATTATGGTACATTTAAACCACAAATGTTAACCTCGTGGTGGCCTGGAGGAAACCAAAGAGGGATGTGATGTCTGAAGCCATTAATGTCTTCAGACTTAAAAGCTTCTGGAACTGTGTTGAAAATGTGTTGATATTTCACATGATAGTTGAAAAAGCAGGATAAACCAAAGTCTGTAGGACTTATCCTTTGGGGACTATGCTTTTCTCTACAATTTTATGTCAATCAATCAGATAAATGCTGAGATGTTTCAGTCTGGATTGGTCACAGACTGTTATTTACATCCCTAGAACCATGCCGCTAGTACGAATAACAAAGAATACAACTGACTTGCTGTGCCTTGATTTGAACTCTTACAACAGACAAACTAAAATGACTCATAGGAATGAAACTTCCTTCCCCTCTAATTATTTCAGCTTTTAAAATGTACAAGAAACTGTAGCTCCTCACATCGTTTTCTGTCACCCTAATGAGGGACTCTTTAAACACCGCCATGCCCTTTTTATGCTGCATTGTAAGCCTGCCATTCGAAGCTTTCACTGGTAATTTCCACACACGTTCATTAGGCACAATAACAAGGCTAATTTCAGGGTAAATAATTGTCACCTGGCCTGTCCCTCACAGTGGATGTCTTTATTGACTCCTCACTCTGCTCCCAAACGTTGCAGACAAAGGGGAAAGTGGGGGAGTATATTCTTTGAAAGGGAAATCTGTCTTTCCTCCCTGCAGGTAAATGTGTACACCATGAGCTATGAACATGCACAATTGTCAGATGATGATGATGAAAGAGCGCTTCAAGGCTGCTTGAAGATAAAAGAGATGTCTGTGCTCCTCTCCGGATTCATTACTCTCAATTCAAGTGTCTTTTACACACCTCTCCTCCACTATACCTTTCTTGCACCTTTCTGTCCTCACCCTCGCACCCCAGTCACTATTCAAACCCCCCATTCAGCTGTCAGATCCCACTCGCCATGGCTCAATGAAGTTGTCTTCCCCCAGAGAGGCCCACTAATAGGATGACAATGATGCTCAAAGGACTTTGATGGAGTTATTGAGACAAATCGGTTGAATTTCACAGAGGTTGTTGCACTGCCTCAAACTGAACTGAGTGTCAACATTCAAGGATTTAAAAGACAAATGAATGCTTGCAAAACACACTTTCACACTAATACGCTAAAGGTCACATCTATTTGAATGGTTACATTTTGATTTATTCCACACCTGCAGGTAACAGGGTTTTTCTGCTCGACACAGATGATTTTCTAAAGATGGTCATAATGGGTAAATATGGCAAGGGTAGATCAGTCAGACTGCACGTCGGGCTATTTTACATTGTGCTTTGTTTGTTTCCTTGTCGTTTTTTGCTGAATTCAATCGTTATCTTTTCTGACTGGCTGTTCGTCAGATGTGTGTTTGCTCACACAGGCTTTTGTGAGAAGGGACTATACCGTGTAAATGAATCTGACTTCCAACAAACGTCAAAACAAGCTGAGTGGTTTGCAACTCTCATACTTGTGTTGAATACACAATATTTAACACAGCACTTCACAGGTGTTCTACTGCAGAAAAAGATCTTTATAATAAAGAAGCATGTTTTCACATTGCAAGTGTCGAGGGATGGTGAAGAGAGAGATAGAGTGAAAGTATTTACTACATTCTCTAGCGTGTGTTAGATAGCAAAAACATGGAACAAGGCTTGGGAATGAGAGCCTACCTGATAGTGTAACCTAACGTTGTTACACCGTTAATCATCCTCATGGACTGTCCGACAGAGTGTATAACCCTTCTCTTCTCTAGCTGTCACTTGCCATCCTTTTCATGTGGCCCACTCGGCTCCTGGCAGGAGAAGAAAAAAGAAGAGAAAAACTGAGGAGAAGCGAAGGCAGCACCGGGTCTCAAAATACCAACATCTGCAACGTCTATTTCACGGATCACAAAGCATCAAAGACATGCAGGTTGACAACGACAGGTCTGAACAGAGACACTGTCCTCATAAATCAGAAGATGATGGAGCAATTTAGGAACAATATCCTAAATTCTGCGGCCATACATCCCACTTTAAGTTTTGGATGAGAAAAATGAAAGTCAAGGAAATAATGTGCTTTGAGCAGTGATGGACTGTATCACAGTTGAGAAGGAATCCCACAGAACAACGCACACATTTGCGGTACTGTATGGAAAGTTATATGGCATATACTGTAGAATGTAACTCTTCTAATTGGTAATATGTCTATTCCTTTTCCATGACTCTCCCTTGTTCATATTTATCAAGTAATACATTTGGACACATTTGAACCTGTACAACCAGTCTAACAGTTTTAGTCTAGTAGCCTGAATTACCTTTTAATTTCACCTGTGAATTGGAATTGTGGGTGGCAATCAAGGCTGACAATGCTCAAGTGGAGAAATGTTTCTTTTTTCTTACAAAACTAAGGCCTGTTTGAAGTGCCCATATTATGAAAAAACGCATACAAACTTGGATAAAAAACAATCCATGCTGTTTTTAGTGAGATACAGATTTCTAAATGTGTCCTGACTTTAGTCTCCAGGTGAGCTGTTCAAAATCTGCACGGCTTTCTATGTCACTAGCCGAGACAAGGTGGCTAACCGTCGCATGCTAGCTCTAGCATGCTAGTGCATTCTCAATGGCAAACACTGCTACAACACGCCTCGTTCACCTTAATCTACAGAATATGTAATGTCCCTGTTCTGCAGGTATTCAAGAAGAAAAGAATGTGTCAGTTATTGTCTTACTGTA
>NC_048418.1:8529460-8532005 GCF_013103735.1 Etheostoma cragini | reverse complement strand
GGTCTAAACTGAAATATCCCATCAACCATTGTCTGGATTGTCATGGCATTTTGTGGAGACATTTGTTGTCCACAGAGGATAATTCCCACTGACTTTGGTGACCCCCTGACTTTTCTTTAAGCCCCCCAAGCAAGTCCCCAAGAACAGTGCTGGGTTTTGAGGAGACTCTGCCACTACATTTAGGGACCATCAAAAATGCCCGTCATTTCTGTGTAGAAAATTCCTAGAAAAATCACCACATACTCCCACTGTGACATTTTCTACCATTTCCAGGTAGCTTTTCATGAAAGTGCGCATACTTCACAGACATGAACTGGGAAAACTACTTCTCACTACAGGAAACGAAATGTTTGCTCATGCTACAATTTTAATTAAAGGCAAAGGCTAACTGGCTATTATGATAATGATGATCATCTTTACACACCACATTAGGAAACAAATCTATCTTATCTATACGTATCACAGTCATAAGAGGTATTTCCAAAATGACCCTTGTCTCTCACGACATGTTGTCCTCTCTTACACCCATAGAAGGCATTCACTAGTGATTCTTAATTAAACATGATCAGTAGAAGCTAAGTCTTCATTTCTGTCTTGATAAGCCATGAGAGCTCTCCCGAGTAAAGTGAGAGCTAATATGCAGTGTGGGGGGACTATGATTAGCTTCAAGCTCTGCCTTGTTCCTGCTGCCCTTGTACGACCTCTGCAGTCTGTCGTTAGCAGTCTGAGACACCCCAGTGAGTTGAAGAAACATGCATTTACATTACCAATGTGGCGGTTAAAGTTCTCCAGAGTTTTCATCTCACTCCAACCTCAGAAGCTGACATTTTAAGCTGCGTGGCAATTAACTAGCTCACATTTAGGTTGGGCCTCCAAGAGAACCGTTACCATATGCTAATTTGGCAACTAAAGGCTTGGTGAATTACTTAAGGGGATGAACTATATGTAAGCTTTATTACTGCTATGGCAGATGCTTAATGGCCCTCAACAATGATAAAATATTTTATAATGATCAAACTCTAAGAACTCCAGGCTGGGGGGCAGTAAGAGACAAATAATTTAGCAGCCCTCTGTCTATATAGAGCTCAGAAACGTTTTAATTACATCATGAAGACAAAATCCCGTAGTCTACAAGGGCCCTAATGCCAAATGTTTCACTGCAGCCTGAAATTCCGATCAGTGCTCCTGACTGACAGCCCGAGCCTGCCATTGAAAGACGTTTCCATGTTTTTTAAAACAGTCAACAGTTTTCTTACATTGCTTCTTCTGTATTGCACTCCTTTAATGTGGGCAATAAATAGATAAAAACGATTTTAGCAATGTTGGATTTCTTAACAAACCATCTTTCATGAAAATATCTATACCCCTTTTATTATCTTTAGTGCTGCACTTTGGGCATTATTCATTCATTATTGCAACGTAAATATGAGAAGATCAGTGATATTCATAGTCTGGCCTGCTGAAAAAGACATATTTGTTAGAGCTAATGGTCCTACAAGAGTACTGTGCTCCGAGTAGCTCCCTCTTACTGAAAAGACTATCAAGATCTCTTTGGAATGTAGACAAATCACTTCAATGGCTTTCATCTCCATTTATGAAATTACCCTTTTAGCTTAAGTGCTCTGATGAATTTGCTTAAAACTGAACACACTGATGTTGTATATTTCCCTTTTCTTCCTTCCCCCATGTAACTGTTATTCTCTAATTATATGCAGAGATAATTATTTGGATTTGCGCCTTGAATGGTAGTTTTAAATAGTTAATATTAGAGACATGAACATGTTGTAAAAACAGTTAAGGTCAGATTACGCCCTTTGCATCATAATTACAGTATTGGACATCCTTAAAGTTGTCACATAAATTTGGTATTTTCATACATTTCTGTTTTCTGTTCTGTAGTTTAAAATAGAATTTAAAAATATAACATCGACCTTTTTTACAGTAGAAACTGAATGCAAAGTTTTACCTCAGAGGTTTTAAAGATATACCCTGCTTTCAATGCCTCACAGTCGCAGTCATCGGTAATTGGTGTGCCAAGATAATGTGATTCCAAATGATTTATAACAATCAAACAGTGGAGCGGCCGATGAGATTGAGCCATTTCACAGACCAGGGGATAGACATCACTATTGCCTTAACTGCAGCCCCCATTTCCACTTCTCATTGCAAGAGAGAAGCTATCATCTTCAGACAGGTGCTCTTATGGCCATCATCCATCCCCATTAGGCTTCAATCACACCCACTGATCCCGGAAGACAAACTAGGTCTAGAAGGCCACCTTATAGTAAAGATGTATTAAACTTGCCTCACTTAAATGTATTCATACAAGAAAATTGCTCATGGTGGTGTGTTGTATCCACCTTGGCTTTTTTGTTCATTCAAGGATATTCAGAGAGAAGAGAACTTGGCTTTTGTTTAAGCTAAATAATTGTATACAGTGGGGCTTGAAAGTTTGGGCACCCCAGGTAAAAAAATTGTATTAATGTGCACAAAGAAGCCAAGAAAAGATGGAAAAATCTCCAAAAGGCATCAAATGACAGATTAG